>NW_022196902.1:17595068-17606406 GCF_008632895.1 Mastomys coucha
GCTATAGTAACCCTTTGAACTGTGTGATCCTATAACATTAAATATCCACTGTTAATATGTGTGTGATAGTATTCTACTTATGTTTTTCCATAAACTGCCTCCACCAATGAACAGAGACACCGAGGGTAAAGCGGTTCTTTCAAGGCCACACAGTAAAGGCAGAAGCTAGATGCCGCTCCAGCATCTGTATTCCTACCCGATATCCTGTGCTCACCACCCATGAGTGAAGGCTCATGATGTAGCACTTGGCAGAGAGCTGAGTGCACATTATTCCCAATCATACATAAACCAGATATAGACATAAGCCATGCCCACACTGAGCACCCGGTAGGTGGAGGCAGGAGAAGCAGAAGATCTACATTTTCAGCCACTTATCAAGTTCAAGGCCAGCCTGGGCTACATGAACCCCTGTTACAAAAAAGAAAGAAAGAAAAGAAACAATAAATAGAAAGAACAGAGGAAAGTAAAAAGCACCAGGAAGGAAGGATGAAAACATGCCTCTGTAAAGACTGTGCCAGAACCTCAGATCCCGAGCATGCATTGAACACCAGATCTCAGCCCTCACTGCAGTCCCAGTGCAGAGATCAGGAGGGTCCCTGGAACTTGCTGGGCAGACTGTTTAGAGGAATTTGTGAGCCCCAGGATCAGTGAGAGACCATGCCCAAAAAAAGTAACATGAAGGACAAACCAGGAAGACAGCTAATGTTAACCTCTGGCTTCTCCATGTACATGTACACACGTGCACGTTCACTTTACACACACAAGTACATGGTAAACACACACATACACACAGCCTCCAATTTTGTGTGCATATGCATGTGCAATATCAGAAAGCAAAGCACTTCCTGCCACTCAAATCATTTACCAATCGATGTGTTATCAGCAATCTTTTGTCCTAAAAGCTAGTCAGTCTGTTTTTGTAAAACCAAAAAGAGACTAATATGACTATCCTGCTAAGAATGGTCAGTTGTCAGTAAATCCTTATTTACTGGGCTCCATGGTCCCTTGTCATGCTCCCCTCGCTCGATGTGCAGATCCTCATTATTACATGAATACAGCCGGCATTCTAATTAGGAACTCACTTGCTCAGCTTTATTTTCCACTCCCAGCTTTGAGCATGTGGCCCTCTTGGCACTGAGGTCAGAGTGCATGCGAGGCTGCACCAGACTCCCCACTGGTTTTATTTACAATCTCATCAGTTCCCACACAGCTCCAGATGGGTCCTCAGGCCTTTGTCTATCACAGTTTCCTTTCTGGAATTTGTGCGGAATGACCTAGATTTTTTTTTTAAGTGCCTACAATCTTCTTTGAAATAGCAAAGACTTCAAAGGGAGAATCTATCTAGGAGAATACAAACACTGTTTCAGCTGGGAGCCATTCTGAGATTTTTATAACTTGCCATTTAATAGGATTTTTTTTTCCTTTTGCATTGGCAAAGGGAAGGCATTTTGCCACAGCAAACTACTTCATTGGATCAGAGTCCAGCATCACATAGCCAAGAAGCCAAAAATAACCTTACCATCCATCTTGCTGAGTAGATGAGCCATGAGCTTTACAAATCCAACTCATGAGAACTAAGCAGCCTGTGATTGACAATAAGACCTTTGAATCAAACTGCAAACACTGCTGGGGTTTCTGAGCCCCTGGTCAAATACCTACTGCCACCACCCACCACATCCTAATCTTAGAGCAAAGATCCCATTTCTAAATTTCTTCTGCAAGTATGACTTTTAAAAAAAACAATCTCTGGAAATTTCTTATCAGGGTCAAGTTGTTTCCAGGGCACTTTCTAAGTAACAGCACAATATATCCTTAAAACATCAAATTTATAGACGATCACTTTATAATCTTATCTACACAATGATGCTGGGAATGGGCTCTTGAATTCATTATGCTTCTCAAATTAAATTCGAATCTATGAATTGCTCATGAATGCTGAACGAAGCAATTAGTTCCATAATGGTTAGTTATTAAGTCTTTGCATTGTGCCCACTGGAAACCACAAAAAGCAAGGCTTAGCTGATACAAAGGATTTTTTTAAGTGAAAGCTTACAATGTAAAGACAATGAGCAGGAAAAAAGCTCAATGGAAACTTAAGCTTGTTGTTTGTATACAAAGCTTTATTAGGGTAAAAATTTGATCTTCAGTAATAGGTACTTTTACATTGTATTTAGTATTTTGCATAAATTTTAATACCCCCAGCAGGTTCACCACAGCACAAAACCATCTCCAGTATTTGACCCTATGGCTGGGGCTGCTACAACATGGTCCCCCTTTCCAGCCTTCTCCTGCCCTAGCACACCTAGCATCAGCTCATCCTCCCTGCTATCTTGGTTTGGGCTCAGCCTAGAGGACATGCTTTCCTTCTCCAATTGAATATCAGTAGGTAGCTGACTTAGACCTATGCCAGCTTGACGTCCATCCTTCCATTAGGTCTGCAGCCTCTAACTGTGTTCTGTGAACTCTGTCCTATAGGATGGCCTATCACTGTAGAGCAGATAAACCGGAAAAGATAGAAGCAAGCACTTGGATTACAGAAACAGCACGAGGGATCGCTAGTGTGTGTTTCTCTTCTACTATTGTCTCCCCCCTTCTGTAGAGTCTGGAGAATGACCTCAGACAGCAATGCTTTCAATTTTGAATGAATGGACTGATTAACTTTCTAGTAAGCCAAAGTAAATAAATAAATAAACACCAAGTTGCAGGTGGAAATGGCAGACAAATAGCAAACTGCTGCCAAACGAGGTGCTCAAAATATCCCGTTGAGACCGCTGGACTAACCCTACCGAGAGAGCAATTAAAAGTGTGTCTAGTAGAGCCAGGAACACAAAAACACGCAGAAGATGCATTGGGGAAGGCAGAACTGTAGCTCTCAGTCCACAGTCCCAGATGTAGCTCTCAGTCCAGAGTCCTGGATGGAACAGTGCCCACTTGGGTGAGGCTTCCAAAGAAAAATATGACATCATCAACCAGGCACTTTCAATTGCCCAGCAGAAACTGATGGCAGGCGCTGGAGTGCCAGTGCCTCAGTGAGGACAGAGCCCTGGGCAGAGTCTCTTCCCTATCCTGCCATGGATGAGTGGAGCCTCCTGCTTCTCTTAACCACTGTAGGCATTTTTATATTATGGGATAAATGGGTACTAATTTATAATTTTATATAATAATATATAAATAAATAATAATATATAATAATATATAAATAATATATATAATTTTATATTATGGGTACTAAGCTTGGTTGGAAATAATTTCTCTCTTAGTTATTCTTAAGGACACAATGTTTTTACTCAGGGGATATTTTAATGTTCTTTCTTTATGTTACAGAGTCAGGGGACAGCCCAACCAGACACTAGAAATAAGCTTGATGGAGTCTGGGACAAGAGAGACTTGCACAATCTCCAAGTCTTCTTTCAACAAACATCAACAGCACAGGACAGTTTACCAATATAATGTACACTATATATCCCCAAGCCACAGCCCTTCCCAGAGAAACTAATAATACTGAGATGGAATCACGGAATTTGGTGCGGTTTAATATTTGAAGGATCACACACTGAACCTTTGCAACTGCGTGGTACAACCCAATTACGGCAGAAATGTATCATTGAATTAAGGATCCTGTGACTGCCATCTTGAAACATAAAATGACATCATCCACATTCATTTTCCATCACTTCTCTAAAAATCACGGCACAGTGAGAAGCTCAAAAACAATACAAATGTACCACCCCACATCACATGGGCCAGAATTTCTTATGAGCTTAACTGACACCTTATTCTAGGACTCGGGAGACTGAGAAGAAACTGCCTCCGGCTGACTTGAGGTGTTGGCTTAATCAGGTTGTTTGTCTCACCCTGCATTCCCATTCCACCCCTCAGCAACCCCCCCGACACACACACCAACTAAAAGCTACATGCACACACCTGCATCTTCAAACTATGGAGCCAATGGAGCCCCCTCACTTCTTCTATCCCTTCCTTCACCCCTTGTTCTTCTCTAGCTAGTAAGAACCTTGTCTGTGTCTACAGCCTCCTGTGCTTGGAGTAGGCTACCTCCAATAATAGACTAACCCCCTGTTTTATAGTCTATATGCTAAATTACAGCTACAAAGTCTCTTGGATCTCCATATAGCATATTTGGAGACCCATTTGTTCATAGTGTACACCACTAACCTCTGAGCTAAACAACTGTAAGTTGAACTGAAGTTCACCCATACCTGCTTACAAAGGGGCCTCCTGTCTGGGCTCGTTGGCTGCTGATGATCCTTTATAGAGGGAGGGGTAGAGGCATATGAGACCTCATGTGAGTATCTAGCCATTCCTCTCAATCACTTGTACATGATTCTACCCAACTGCATGTGACCCTGGGGTCTTAGAGTAAGAAGTAAGGGAGAGAAGGAGTAAGAGAGGAGTGCTCCATTTGTGTGGCTATACTAAAGCTTCCAGCACTAAAAAGCACTGTATAGGTTCTTGTGGAATGTATGCATGAAGAAATGACTGATCCTACTTGGAAGATTCATAGCATAAATGATTTATCAGTATCCTAATATTAATTCATTCATTGATTCATTCAATATCATGTGTACCAGTCTGGCCTAAAACATCACTATGTAGCCAAGGATGACCTTGAACTTCTGATCCTCCTGCCTCAACCTCCAGAGTGTTAGGATGCCAGGCATATGTAGAGGAATTTCCCCTGATTATTTGATTGACTGATAAAGATGGCAGGAAGCCAATCACTGGGCGAAAATATGGAGGCGGGAACTTCCGGGCAGAACAGGAAGGGAAGTGGAGAAGGGAAGGGACAGACGAGCCCGAGGATAGAAGATGGATGAAGATAAACCAGATCCATGTGGCCTGAAAGAGCCATAAGTAGATAGGGATTTCATGGATGGGCAATAGAATAATGTAGGGTACATTTGTCCAATCTAGGTGCATAGCTTGTACTTATATCAATTGAGTTTTGTGGGTTTTGTGCAGGCATTTTGGGGTTGGAGGTTTATCGTTATAAATCTGGCTGGTATATTATAAGTCTCTAGTGTTATCATTTCATGGGGTTAAAGGGATCTGAGCGAGCAGTAGCTGGCTTTTTGCAGACCAGCCACAGGGGGTAGATGGCCTGAGAAGTGCTTAGCAAGAGGCACTAAGAGAGCTAGCTTGGGAGTGGTTTTTGACCAGACCACCACACCCAGTTTATATATTTCTGGGAACTGAATCCGCAGCTTCATGACTACTAGTCAAGCACCCTACTACGCTACCAACTGAGCTACATCCACAGCCCCCTGCATTATGTTACTTATTGACAAGTTGGCAGTTAGGATTTGCAGAAAACTTACAGTAGTGCTTTTGTATAGTTGTACTTACTATAGGCAATGGTATTGATACTTAGAGTATCTCCTAACTAGCAAGCATCTCCCAAGAGCCCCTACCGTCCTTGCTCTGGAAACCCTAGAAACAGAAGTTCTAAGTGTGGAGCAGTGATTGCAGCCTGTTTCAACACTTCCTGGTGATTTTTGATTACCACACTTCCCATCACAGTCCCTTTGCAGTACTCAGGAGAGAGGTAATGAATGGAGGACCGTAAGCGTTCGGGAATGTTCCAGGTTCAAAGTGCTTTCATCTCTGGTACAGGCAGTGTGAAATCATGGATTTGGACCTTGCCTTTAACTTCCACCTCCAAGATACAAAATCCTCATTAGTAATAAATGTCTGGATTTGCTGTTGGCATCATGATGACCAAAATGAATAAAGGGCCTGGTGGTGCCTGGTATGTAAATGCACACACAGAAAAATGGACGCTGTTGCCACTTGTTATTCCTAGAGATGCCACACAAAATACAGAACATTGGCTAAATATCAGATTTCAAATAAACAACAGATGTTTTAGTATTAGTGGCGCCCAAATATTACACAGGACACAATTTATATTAAAATGTGATTTTGGCTTACTGAATGCTGCAGCTGTAGTCCTGTAGTTGGACCTTTAATGTATGTGTGGAGATGCACACATCAAGGAACTGATGTTCACAAAGGGTGACATGCTCCAAACTCACACACACTACACCGTAAAACCTATTGCTATGTTGTGTTTTGTTTTCAGTTAAAGATGTCACGGTCCCCCAAGAACACCCTTTAGTCTTCTCTCTCCTCTCTCTGATGCCAATCATCCCAGCCCCAATGTGCTGCTCACAGTTACCTCAGACAAACAGATGTTGACATGAACAAGAAGAGGGGGTATAGAATTTCTGCAGCTACTACAGACCCTCGTCACCTAAAACAAGAAAACTGCCAATAGACATGTAGACTAAAGCATAGTGAATCCAAATACAGATATATGATATTGAGAGAAAATTGTCTTTCAGCTGATATTTATGAAGCTTGCTTCCTATGGATAAGATGAAGGACATTTAAACTCTCAAAATCAGAAGCCAGAACACTCCCTCTCTTTTGTTTAACTTTTTATTATTCTTTAATTTCACATCATGTACCCATCACCACTCATCTCCCCATCACTTCATATCTGCCCTCTACCCTTGCAACCTCCCTCCTTTACAGAAAACAAATAAAATAAAATAAAATAAAAATATATTGTTGTGGAAGCTGCAGTGTGTCATACAATATACCCTTTTGCTCAAACAGCTTTAGTTGCAAATGTTCCTTGCAATGAGTTGTTAGTCTGGTTCAAGATCTCTGGCTTCTGCTACACTATCAACACTGGATTCTTGCCAGGACTCCTCTTAGATACCTTGTTTCCCTGTTTCATGGAGATACTAAAGCTTTGGATCTGTAGGACAGGCTACTTCATGTGCTCCAGCAGTTCGTAGATGCAGTAGATATTGGGGTGGGCCAACTCAGAGCCCTGAATCTGGGTCTGGGTGGGAACTGAGTTGGTCAGTTCACCAGCACTCCTGTAACATGCCACCAGGACCAGCTCCCCCACTTTGCTCAGGCAAGTGTCAGAGCCAGCTCTCATGCCTTCAATGCCAAGTCTCCCATGATCTCAATGCCAGGTCTCCCACATCCCTACCACAAGAGACAGCTCTACTATGCTATCCAGGCCCAGTGCAGGCCAGCTTTCCCAAGTGCTGCAGCCAGCAAGGTGCAGGGCCAGCTCTTCCAAGTGCGCTGGCCAGTGAGGGGTGGGGCCGGTTCAGCACAGTGCTTAGACATCAACATGGCCTCTGGTGGCAGCCCAGGCCAGGGTATCAACACACCCTTGCTATAGTAAGGTCATAGACCCCCAGACATGGCCCCCAGATGCAGCCTGGGCCCAGATGTCACCATAGACTTAGATGGCAGCACATCATAACCTGGATATTCACAGCAACAGGCCAGACACAGCACTGTCCTATCCCATGACATCTGCCATGCTGCTCTCACTCAGACACACTCCTTTGTCCCCTTGCCTTCTTCATTTCAAAACTTCAAATGCTACAATGTAAATCTCTGTCACGTTGTCATTCAAGAGTGGTGTGTAAAGCATGAGTTGTGCAAGCTCTGGGACTGATGACTTCATTCATTGGACTCTGCCCCAGGCTCGCCCAGACTGTATGCAGCGTTTTAATCCTTTCTGTTGGTGAACAGTGCAGAGAGAATGCATCTGAATGTGCTTATAATCGAGCTTTTTCACTTAGTTTCACAGTGGGTGAGCTAGCATAGTACCCACTAGACTTCACTACATTCTGTTCCCTGGGACCAAGGTAGAGACAGGCCAGGGAGAGAGCACCTGGGAGTCCAGGTTTGGGAGGATATGTCAAGATAGACTCAATAATTTCCCTATAGTGGGATGAATACACAAAGGACTCTGCAGACTGATTTCCATTTGATCTATGATCGAGGAGGGTGACAAGAATGTAATTTTAAAAACAGGGCTAGTTACATAAGACATTTCAAGTGTAAATATATTTTAATGTAATTTAAACATACACATATTCACACATACACCACACATACCACATACATACCACACTCACACACACTCACACATATACCACACACCACACATACACCATACACATATCACACATACACCACATACCACACACACACAACAAATACACACCACACACTCAAACACACACACACCACATACATACCACACACACCACACTCACACATATACCACACACCACACATACACCATACACATATCACACATACACCACATACCACACACACAATACCACACACACATACACTCACACACACACCACACACCACACACACATACCACACTCACACACACTCACACCACACACTCAAACACACACACACCACACATATACCACACACACACTCACACACACAACACTACACACCACATACCACACAAACACACACACACCACCACCACACATACACACACCGCATACACATACCACACACACACACACACACACATCATACACACACCACACGCACCACACACATTCACTACACTACACACACACAATACCACACACACATGCCCCACACATTCACACATATAACACACACACACAATGTATTGAAATTGCAAACTGTATGTCCTGTGGATTTTTTTAACTTCCAAGGACTCCTTGCTAGGAATTGGTAACCTCCTGAATCAGATGTGGTTAGAAGGACTCTCCGGTTTCCTAGGTCTCCTCTCGCTTTTCTGTCCAGCGCCTGCTTTGTGCTCTGCTCCTCTAGTCCAGACTGGTCTCCATGGGAACCATCATGTTCTCCTCTTGTTCAAAGACTAGATCTTACACACTGAGGATACGTGGATCATTGCATCATTTGAGTTTCTCTGCTCTACCCAACTCCCTGACCACACAGTATTAACAGCATTAAAGTTGCTTGAGTCCCAAACTCTGCAAAGTATCTGTCGCCAGAGATAAAAACAGTACAGTCCTCCTGTTCCCTGGGCTGAGCCTCCTGCTCGTCGCCTGCCACTGTTACCGTGGGGAGCGGGGCATGCTTATTTTGGAGGTAAAAAGACCTGAGTTGGAGTTTCTTCGGGAAAAAAAAATCCCTTTTCTATCTCAAAGCCTTTGCATTTCCTATTTCCTGTTATCAAATACTTTCAAAGTCACCTGAGGTCTTCCCAACTGTAGCTTATAGAGTACACTACTCCACTACTCCGACCTGCACACTGCTCCCAACCTGTCTGCAAGCAGGGAACGAAGTCTGAACTCCCTTCTTGAAGGGCATGGCTCTCTGCAGGGTACCCGGGTCACGACCGATGAAAAGGAAGGAGGAAACACAAACACTGAAGTGTGGGATGAGCTTTCACTGTGTACAGACACAGCAGATAACCAAGGAGGCACTGGTCCAGAGGCGTGGCCTGTACTGTGTGTGGTGGTTGGGGCGTGGCTTTGTCATGCGCAGAGCTGCTGCGCACCCCCCACCCCCCACCCCCCGCCCCTGCTCCACAGTTTGTTAGATTGGCAGGAAAGAAGCCCCAAAGGTCAGCTGCAGCAGGAGCAATGACATTGAAGTGGGCCTTTCTGGGCTACCTTGGGAACAAGTGTACTGAGTGCCGACCACATAAAGAGAGTATGGGTTTGAGTAACCAGGATTTTAATGTAAAGATAAAGCCATGCTGAGATGCTGTGAGAGGAAAACGGCCACAATGAGTAGAAATCCAGGCTCTTACCTGAGTTTCCCTGGTACTGAGAGTTTTATAATGATTGATTCTGAAGCAGAAGCTGAAGTTGAAACTCTTCTTGGATCCTTTTTTCTAAATTCAATTTTCAAAGAATACGGTGCTACAATTTTTTAAATCACTCTAGAAAATTACTCTTTTACAAAAAAAAAAAAAAAAATCCGTTCCTTGAAGAGAACTTTCTCTAATGAAAGGCAATGAAGTTCTGTAATCGCATGAAATAAGAATGTCCTCATTTGGACAGAGAGCCAGTGCAAGATAGATCTGTGCAGGAAATTCTTTGCCCTTCCAGATAAATAGAACTATAGCGGAACTGTTCCGGTTGCTCTTGTTGCTTTTGCCCAGATTAGTTTAGCAATAGAAGCTACATGGAACGGATTTGTCAGTACAGACACATGATTTACTAGCAGCCTGGCTCAGTTTGAGTTTTGTTGTTGTTGTTGTGTTGTTTTTAAAAAGTTGGGTCGCAGTTATATAGACCAGGCTATCCTCCTACTCAGGATCACCTTGCCTTTCCCTCCCTAGTTCTGGTATTGCAGGCATGGCCCGACACGCTGATGTATCTGTGATATAATTGTTTTTCTTTTGGGGGAAAAGGTCTCAATTTGTAGTGTAGGTTGGACTCTAACTCTGATCCACCTGCCTCTGCTCCCTGAGTGCTGTAATTAAGGGCATATACCTCAAAGCCTAATCTATCTGTGACTTTTAAAATGGGCCTAGCTATAGAAATTCCAGTAACCCTCGCCACACGGACATAAAGGAAGTATATGAACAGGCCAGCAAGGCTCAGATGCTTATTAAATAGACATGTGCTTGTCCCCAAAACTGGGCTAGCCGATACATAGAGCAGCCATTGCTTTTCTTTCGTCTTTTCATTTTGATTCAAACGCCGAAAATACATATTGCAGGACACATTTCTAAAACCAAGAAATGCTCATAAAGTAAAACAAGATTCCCCTCCAATCATGCCTCAAATGGAAGCTAAGCACTTTCTTTTTTAATCCCTCTGTCAATTTCAAATTAATCCGATTATGCTTCTTCCTTTACTTAATCATTCATACATATATTTTCAACTTCTTTTTATTAGTAAACTTTAAAAGACATTATATATTATAACTTTGTTCACTTTATTATCTTAGGCATATTGAGGTATGTCTAAGACAACATATGAGATACACTGAAAAGTATGAAAAATATTTTAAAAGCTCCTTAGGCTCCTAGCAAACTGAGAAAAACTAAAAATACCGGTCAGCCGATTCAGAGTTCTGGGTTCCAGGACCTTGGCTGACTCGGAGCCTCAGGGCTCTGCTTCCTGAAACCTGCCCCTCCTGACTGATCCACAAAGAGGGCAAAACTAGGAATAAAGGTCAACTGGTTCACGAGGCTCTCCAACCTGCTGACCAGTAGATGATTCAGTAGATGATTAAGTAAGATTACATTCCTAAAATGAATATGTTCCCCTCCCTAACTGACTGAATAACTTGGGTTGGAATTCCCCCTCACTCCCCCTGGTTTGTGGGTTTTTTTCCTTTAAATACCCTACACTTCTTGAGCTAGGGGTCGAGCTCCTCTGTCCCCTGCGTGGGTTACGAGTCTCGACCCTAGCGCACTAGTCCTGAAATAAACCTCATGCCATTGCATCAAGATTGGTCTCTTGTGAGTCTTTGGGTGACCGTGTTCTCCCATGACTTGGGAGAGAGTCTCCTCTCG
>NW_022196902.1:17606416-17611492 GCF_008632895.1 Mastomys coucha
GTCTTTCAACACCTCCTTATTTTTCTTAACCCTATAGCTGAAAGACCCCTCAAGAGAGGAGACCCTCACTCTAGTCTCGGGATTAAATGACCCCCATGAAACTCACGAGAGACTCATCTTGCTGCAAACACACGAGGTTTATTCAGGGAAACCAGTGCACTGGGGCTGAGCTTGTAACCCACGCAGGGGCAGAGGAGTTTGACCCCAAGCTCAAGAAGTGTAGGGTATTTAAAGGAAAAAACCCACAAACCAGGGGGAGTGAGGGGGAATTTCAACCCAAGGTATTCAGTCAGTTAGGGAGGGGAATATATTCATTTTAGGAATGTAATTTTCATCTACCAGTTGGCAGGGTAGAGAGCCTCGTGAACCAGTTGACCTTAATTCCTAGTTCCACCCTCATTGTCTTCAGTCAGGAGAGCCCTGAGGCTCTGAGTTAGGCAAGTTCCTGGAACCCAGGGCTCTGAACCAGCTGACCTGCATTCTTAGTTCTACTCAGTCTGCTAGGAGTCATAAAAAACTTTTTTATATTTTCTATACCTTTCATAGCAGTTCATGATCTCAAATTCTGAAATTAAAAAGAATCAATCATTGGCTTATTGAGAAATTCTCTAGTTTCATAAATAATAAAATTGTCACAATAAGTACCCTTCTATGAACACATTTTTTTGTAAACATATCCTGTTGAATAAATGCTAAAAAATATAATTGCTTTGTTAAAGATGTGCTTATATTTTAGTTTTGTGTTACCTTTATAACTTATAATTTTAATTAATTACATTTGTAACATAACTTCACTAGCAGATAATGTAATTCATAAGCACACCAACAATGCATGCAAGTGCCTCACACCCAGACCAGTACTTAGTATTGTAGGGGGGGAATCATCCAAGGCTGTCCAGTTGGGACCCTGCAGTTGGAGTAAGAAAAAAGCAGATTACCAAGAGTGCATACATGGGTGCATGTACAGGGGAACCATGAGCCAGGAGTCACTTAGAGAGGGTTGTGGAGCATCTCAGCAAGAACAGAACAGAACAAAACAAAAAACAAAACAAAATAGGTTTGAGAATGCCATGACAAAAGAAGAGGGCTGAAGTTGGTTGAAGATAAATATTTGGGGCAAGCTAATGGCAGATAGAGCCTGGTTAATACTTTTTACTGCACAGCTTGCTCTGGTGCCTGAGAAAGGCCTTGGGTTGTCTCCAGCGATCACCTTCTGTCCTTCCTGGTAGAACACAGAAGAGAAACACACCTTGCCAAGTTCATGTCTTGCTTTCAGGCAAGTAATGTCCTTAAGTTTGCCTTTTCCCAGTTCCACTTTACTCAAAATAATCTTGATGCCAAAGTGCCGTATATGAGGTGCCAAACACAGCACCAAATATGACACAATAGTGTTACTCTTACATATTATTCAAAGTTTAATTTTTAAATATAATACTGGTTGAAGATGATAACTCATTCCCATTTTTATTTCCCAGATGTCCCTTGCTGGGACTCAGAACATGTATTGAACATTATCCCAAGTATAACCCCTGCTTGGCATACTGGTCATTTTGAGCTAAGGGAGATGGAACACTGTATTTAAATGGACATTTTTCTTTTCTTAAACAACTCAGTTGTGCCATGTGATGTTTTTCTGGAAGCTGTGTTGTGAGAGGGAATGTGGCATTTTTCTGAAAACAGACGTTTTCAGAAAACGTTTAGAAAGAAAATAAATGGGATGTTTAGAAAGAAAATAAATAGATCCCCACAGAAAGTGAGAGGACACTCTTACATTACTATGCCATGCAACACTTTGCTGGTCTTCACTTTGTATAGAGAAATACACCAACAAACTGCTTGTGGCACTCCAGCCGCTTCTGGCCTGTGGCACTCCAGCCACTTCTGGCCTGTGGCACTCCAGCCGCTTCTGGCCACTTCTGCTTATTTGTGCTGGTTTGGAGATCTTGCTGTTTGTGTTGGATTGTGTGGCAGCTACAGATTCGTGTTTGGTGTTTACTATTGAATTGACTGCCGGTATCCTGAGAACAAAGAGTGGAATTGCAGCAAGGAACTACTTTTAAACAGGGTCCACAAGTCCCTTTTCCTATTAACCTTTTTCCCCTACCTCTGGTTGGTGGGTTAGAAGGGAGGTTGAAGCATTTAAGAATCCCAAATAAAGTAGGTTTTGAGAAAGCTAAGACTACAGTGTATATCTGTTTACTCTGAAGTCTGAAGTGAGTTGTAGAATCTAAGACTCCTCTCCCGCAGGGCATAGAAATCAGAAATCTCCTTCCTCAAACAAAGCCATACTACCTAGTGGTCACTTTCAAGCTTCGTCCCTTCTCTCCTGAGAATCCTCAGGAGATGGAGCATTGGGAGAAGGGGTGTCCTAGAGAGACAGGAAAGAGCCTCACTGGGCTCTGGCCTCATCCAAGAGAATGATAAGCTTTCTTGCCCAACACAAAGGATCCTGAATCCTGGAACATGGTTGCACTTTGATGTGTTTGAAAGACACCTCCACTCCTCTGTTTATGGCCAGTAGATTGTACACTATTTTATCCAGCAATATTTCTCCAAACCCCAACTCACATCACCAGTCTTCACAGAAAATACATTTCCTCCTGAGTCTTTGGGTCATCATTGTTTAAACTCACATGTCACATAAGGCTTGCTTAGCCTTTGTTTGGCCTGTCTAGTGTTATGGGGACATAAGCCATGGAAATTATGATGAACAAGGAGAGAACACTTTTTCTCCCCTTCCAAATATTTTCTCTTTTCTCTGGCCTGACTGATGATGTCCTTAGTTCATTTCTCATGAGTGTGCACATAAGACAAGGTTTTTGAAATATATTCCTTTTTGATGCATACTATAGGCACTTCATCCTGCCTATTTCCTTGTCTGTCTCCTGATATTTTTTCAATATTTTTCTTTGTCATACTGAAGCTTCTAATTTCTGGGTAAAGGAATTCTTTCTTGAATCATATATGGCATCATTTCTTTCCTTTCTAGTATCATATATGGCATCATTTCTTTCTTGAATCATATATGACATTATTTCTCCTGCTTAATAAGTTTAACTCCACACCAAAGATGCTATATTCTGTAGTTTTTCCCAAGAATTGTGTCCTACAATATCTAGTCTTCAACTATGTTTTCCGGGATCACTTTCTGTACACTCTGCACACTGATCTAGCCACTAAATGTCCCCAATTGCTTAGAGGTGGTGGAGGTGATCATTATTATTGTTGGTCTGGGATTTTATTTTGCTTTGGTTTTGAAGTTTTGATTTGTCCTGCCAAAGGGGAAATGAATCTGAGAATTATTAACAAGGTCACCTTCCCTTTTCCAAAGGCCTAGAGAGAGGAAAGCACAGAAGTCAGGGCCAGCAAAGCCACAGCAGGAGTCTCTGTTACTCATCACACCCTGAATATATGCCTGCAGTTAAACTATCACAGCACAGGCTGGGGAGTGGAGTCCATGGGTAAAGTGCTTGCCATGAAAGCATGAAGGTCCGAGCTTGAGTTCCAGAGGTCATATAAAAAAGCAGCTGAAGTAGAAGGAACTTGTAGCTCCAGTGCTAGGGGAGAGGAGACAGACAGAGCTCTAGGACTCCCTTGACAGCCAGTCTACTTGGTGAGTTCTGAGCCAATGAGGGATATTATCTCAAAAAATAGGGGGACAGCTCCTGAGAAACAGCACTTGAGGTTGCCCTCTAAGTTTCACATGCATGAGCACACATGAGCATACCTGTACATACATGTGCACATACATTTGAACCCACTTGAACATGCACATACATTCACACACATTATAGCAACACTTGAAATACTTCTCTATAAAGCAGCTATCATAGATTGTACTCCTCAGCCATATCTCTCATACAGTGCATTTCCTAGAGCTGCATTTCATGCCACTCTCTCACCCAGAAGTGAAGGCTGCTATCTCTTTTCCAGAGTCTGGGTAGATGTGTGGCTCATTCATAAACAACTGAATGATCTAGCTGTGCTTCTGTTGGCCTCCAAAGCTTAGGTTTGAAACAATATGATGCAGCATCAACCATACTGGCCTTGAGATTTTCAACTGCAATTACCCCATGACCATCAAACTGTAGGGAAGACTAAAGGAGCCTTACACACACACACACACACATGCACACTCACATGCACACACACATGCACACCACATACATATACACCACAAAATACACCATACACACAAATACACACACATTTCAGATAATAAATTCATAGATTTGTGCATATTTGCATGCATATCTTAGTATAGATACATACATATATGTTTATATGTACTTGAATATATTATGTGTAGATATATATATACTATGTATATATATATGTATGTGTATGTTTATGTGTATATGCATATTTTATATGTGGGTATATATATATACATATCTGTTTGATGTGCATCTAGATTTCTGTGGGTGTGTATGCATGTATGTATATGCAGATTTATGCATACATGTACATGTAGATATATGTTTGTATGTATGTGTATATATTATATGAGAGTAAAGAGAGAGACCCTCAGTTTCCAGCTATTCTAGCTGCTCCACTGCTCAAGGCTTTTGAGCTGTGGAAGATCTTGAACCAGAACTGTCAAATTAAGTCCTTCCTGAATTTCTGACCTACAGAAACTGAGTATATATAATATATATATATATATATATATATATATATATATATATACTATATATATCCTATGTGTATGGGTATATATGTACTATTGGTTTGAGTCACTAATTTGCAGATATAGTAAATAAAGGTGGCCCATTAAACAGTTAATTACCAATGGAATGGAGTTATATCTCTGCATATGGCATCATTCCCATAATTCTACCTTGCTTAAGAAGGTTACTGCATACCCCATCCTAAAAACTATTACAGATGAAAATTAAGCCTTTATAAGAAAGACACAGGGACTGGAGATGGCTCAGTGATTAGAGCACTGCTTGCTACTCCTCCAGAGAAACTGATTCAGTCCCCAGCATCCATGACAGCTAGCTTTCAGCAACCTGTAACTCCAATTCCAGGGATCTGCTGCCATCTTCTCACCTCTACAACAACCACACACAC
>NW_022196902.1:17611583-17613062 GCF_008632895.1 Mastomys coucha
CTCACCTCTACAACAACCACACACACATGGCATTGATTCACACAGATACACACCAGCACATATGTAAAAGAGTACATATATATGTATTCTATGTATGTATACATATATGTATATATATAGTAGTACACACAAATGTATATGTATGTGTAATGTGTAGGTGTAGGTGTAGGTATACACTATCTTAGCAGAGGACCCAAGGTTAATTCCCGACATCCACCTTGGGTAGCTCACAAACATATATAATGCCAGATCAATCCATCACCTCTGGCCTCCTTGTGTGCCTAGACTCACACACGCATAGGCACACACACATGTACACACAATTTTTAAATGGACATGCTGAGACACACTTTTAATCCTTGTACTAGGAGGCAAAACCAGGTAGATTTCTGTAAGTTTAATCCAGTTTGGTCTACATAGCAAGTTCCAAGACTGTCAGGGAGTAAGGCCCTGTGCAAGAAAAAAGAACCAGACAGACAGGAGTTTAGTCTTTTCTTCAAACCACCCAACAGTTCTTCCTTTTCAGTCTGATGCTGTCTTTGTTACAGAACGTGACTCTATGTACACCATATTCTCTCTTCCATATTGTTCATTTGAACCAAAGTACAAGATCCCTGAGGGGGAAAGTTCTAGAACTGAGAGCTGGGGCAGCACAAACAGTCTGCTTATTGTCTTCTAGCCCTTCTTAGTCCCTCACCTGAATTAACCAGGAGAAACTCTGCAGCAGGTGCCTAGGGGTCAATGGTGAGGTGTAAGCCCCTCCCAGGTGTGCAGTGATGTGGTGTGAGTCCCTCCCAGGTGTTCAGTGGTGTGATGTGAGTCCCTCTCAGGTGTGCAGTGGTGTGATGTGAGTCCCTCCCAGGTGTGCAGTGATGTGGTGTGAGCCCCTCCCAGGTGTTCAGTGGTGTGGTGTAAGCCCCTCCCAGGTGTGCAGTGGTGTGGTGTAAGCCCCTCCCAGGTGTGCAGTGGTGTGGTGTGAGTCCCTCACAGGTGTGCAGTGGTGTGATGTGAGTCCCTCCCAGGTGTTCAGTGGTGTGATGTGAGTCCCTCTCAGGTGTGCAGTGGTGTGATGTGAGTCCCTCCCAGGTGTGCAGTGATGTGGTGTGAGCCCCTCCCAGGTGTGCAGTGGTGTGGTGTGAGCCCCTCCCAGGTGTGCAGTGGTGTGGTGTAAGCCCTTCATAGACATGCAGCAGTGTGGTGTAAGCCCCTCCCAGGTGTGCAGTGGTGTGATATAAGCCCCTCCCAGGTGTGCAGTGGTGTGGTGTAAGCCCCTCCCAGGTGTGCAGTGGTGTGGTGTGAGTCCCTCCCAGTTGTGCAGTGGTGTGATGTAAGCCCCTCCCAGGTGTGCAGTGGTGTGATATAAGCCCCTCCCAGGTGTGCAGTAGTGTGGTGTAATCCCCTCCCAGGTGTGCAGTGGTGTGGTGTAAGCCCCTTCCAGGTGTGCCGTGGTGTGGTGTGAGCCCCTCCCAGGTGTGCAGT
>NW_022196902.1:17613466-17653565 GCF_008632895.1 Mastomys coucha
CTCCCAGGTGTGCAGTGTGGTGTGAGCCCCTCCCGGGTGTGTAGTGGTGTGGTGTGAGCCCCTCCCAGGTGTGCAGTGGTGTGGTGTGAGCCCCTCCCAGGTGTACAGTGGTGTGGTGTGAGCCCCTCCCAGGTGTGCAGTTGTGAGGAACTTACCCATCTCTCCATTGCTTTCCCACATGCATATAAGTCACTACTGAGGGCCAAATGTTGTTAATGATGTTCTCAGCTCTCCACCAGGATCTTCCAATGTTTGTTAACTTTCTTTGTAGTCTTCTCAGGGAATCCAGGCACCCTGGCAGGTTGAGGGCAGAATGGTTGGGCATCACCTGCAAGAAGGCCAGTCAGTAAGGGCCTTTGTCCTTTCCATTTGGGGAATAGAAAGTTACCCCAGGCGGCTCACTGACCTCTCCTCTACCTGGCCAATACAATGCCAGCTAGACATTGCAGAAACCAAATCAGAAAAGGCACCATGAGCTTTCCAGTTACTCTTGTCTGCCGTGACCATAACTAAAGCTGGTCACATATGCTGCTTTGTAGTGAAAACATTGTAGGCTGAAGCATGTTTATGAGGAAACAATGTTTGTGAAACATTGCAAAGGACATAAGACTGAATTCTCATAGGCTCCCTTGTGGGTTTTATTTTCTATATTAGCTCTTCTTTCACGTACATTTTATTTCAAGACAATAATATGAAATAAACTTGTATAGCGAAAGGATCCTTTTTTGAACTTGTTCAACAGTGACATGATTCAGTCTTGGGGGAAAGTCTGGGAGAGAGACTGAAAATAAAATAGAATAGGCACAAACATAAAACATGGAAGAAACTACATTGGGGAGGGTGTGAGGTTATGCACTGACTATGGGCTAAGGCATCATAGGCATGAAATTATATTTCTGAACCAAAATTAAGAATAAAAACTATGTATCTGGAATCTGGAACCTTCTTATTAGCTAACTAAAGTCTTGATTCATTCCAAGTAAGATTGTTCAAAATCCAAATGACTGTTGATAAACCCTTGAGCAGTAGAAGATACACAGACATTAGGCAGACTTGCTACAATGAGGTAGAAGAGGGAGAAATTAATGCTTATTCTTATACCCCTGGCTTATCCTGGGCAGCCAGTTCTGGATCTGAATATTTTTAAAGGAAGGGAACACAAAGAGATGAGGTGAACTGCAGTGCTATCCAATTGTATTTTGACATTATGGATTAAGCAAGGAAGTACCTGTTAGACTGGGAGGTATGCAGGGAACCTGGCTCAAGGTCCTTAATTCACTCTCCTGTCAGTAGGTCTGGAGCTCAGAGTGATCAGGGGACAAAGGCCAGAGTGATCACGGGACAAAGGCCAGCTGCATGGAGTTAATTAGAGCAGGACAGGAAATTGGTATATATTTTTATAATTTATGCACTTTGGTTTAGATAACAGCAATGTCTATATTCTTTACCAATTATCAGACAATTAAGAAAACATGGAGAAGTGGGGTAGGTATCTGCTCCTAGACCTGGAACATGAACTTTGACCCTGCCAGCAGGATGGAGGAGAAGTTGTCCTTGAGATGGGCGAACTAGACAACTGTTTACCACAGACACCCTTCAGCTGAAGGGAAGTCCCCAGCTCCCTTAGGGCCTGGGACCCTGAATTTAGTTTCTCCCTATGATTAGATGGAGTCTGAAAAGGAAATGGAGGCATTTAAAAGAAGTTTCTTTAGCTTGTTCATAACACTGATATATTTAAATATTAGAAATTTCCATTAAAAAATGTTTAAATTTAGTTTCCCTAAGGATTATGTAAGGATGTGAAAGCTAATAGAAGAAAATAACCCAAGAAAGTAATGAGAAGGCAGGAGATTGGAATAAACCCGTGAGCTTGAAGTACTTATTCCCAGAATAAATATTTGCCTACATCTTGCAATATTGCACTAAATGATTATAAATGTCAATTTATTTGGAAACTAAGTTGCCTAGAATTTAGATCAACAAGTTAAATTCATAAGTAAACATGCTCCTTCAGCAACTTGAAGCAGCAGCTAAAGAGTAACTGGGAAGTCACAGAGAATTATAGAATTATGCTGCATTTGTTAAATCTAGTGGATCTGGCAGATAACTATTTACCTCTGAAATTGCTTTCTGGGAAGTGAAAAGAACAGAGGGAACATGTACAAAAATCAAATCAGGTTTGGTTAAGAGGTTTTCCAGAGGCAACGAACTTCTATTCAGAAAGAGACACATAGTCCGCATGGTTATCTCAGAGCCACGACTCTAAGTATCTGAAATAATGTGATTTGGAAACAAAAGGTCTCAGACTTTTCTGTGAGTGAAGCTTTCTAAGGCTCCTTCCATATCTCAGGATTCAAATAAGCCCATCTATGATGCTTTCTTCTGTTAGCCTTCTCAGAGCTTAGAGAGTAGAACAGTCAGGGGAACGCCTGGAGATAGCACCCTGTCTCCTGCTCATGCTACCCAGGATTCTTTGCTGCCTCCACAGAACAATGTCTAGCCTTTTCTCATCCTCAAAGACACTGACCAAGGCATTTCTGTGGTTCCTCAAAATTCCAGCCTCCACCTCTCGGCTAGTCCTCCACTCTTCCACTGCAAGTACAGAGGGACCATTTGCTTCCACTCTTGATACTACATACTTGTTCTCTAGTTGATGATAAATGCATCCTCACACAAGCCAACCGTGGAATGAAGCAGTTGTCCAACTGTCAAAAACTAAAGGAAAATCTAATAACTGTCCCAGAAGAAAACATTTTCAAAAGCAGTGTGAAATGAGTCGTCTCATCTTATAAATTATAAGTAATATTGTGGAGGGTGTGGGGACACCTACAGAGACCAGAAGAAAGTCAGAACTGGAGTTACAGGTAGTTAGGAGCTAAGAACTAGACTCAGGTCTCTAGAAGAGCAAGAAGCACTTTTAGCCGCTAAGTCATCAGTCCAGCTCCCAGTGCACACTTTTAATCCCAGCATTCAGAAGAGAGAGGCAGGCAGATCTTTGAATTCAAGGCTATCTTGATCTAGCTTTCAACTTTTATGGCTTCTCTGACAGAGACACAGGGAGACAAGTAGATGTCTAATACAATTTCTCCAGTGAACAAATTCCTAATGTCTAAACTCATTCTGAGAAAAGCCTCAGGAGTTGGCTAATCCCATCTCCCCTCAGTCACTCTTCCTGTTACCCCTCTGTTGTGCAACAGTTTCCTCAGAGATTGAAACATTCCATCGTGCAAAGAAGCTCTGTAAGCAGAAGACTCGATGAGTCCAGACCAGCTGCCTGGAAAAAGTAGAAACCCACAGGCTGTGTAGTGTGCTCCAGTCTCCCAGCTTCGTGAGCTGTCACCCATGCTGGGGTGGATTTGGGTAATGCAGCTGTCTTTGAGTAATTTCTGCTCCTATAAGTAACCCCTCACCCATATTCCTGTAAGTAAGCTCACTAAAATTCATGATTCACCAAGTGGTATCCATACTTTGATCTGTCCTGGGGATTGAAGGCATATGTAGCTTTGTCTCCCCAGGAAGATTTTGTCCCACAACACCCTCCTACTGTTGAACTTCAGATTACTGCTCCAGTCAGCACCACCTCCACCGCCTCACCAATTTCAGGTAATTCTAGGCACCTGAGTCTGTTTTATCTACGGCTGTCCCCAGGAAGAACAGGACTCCAGCTGGAACGCTGGAGTGGGTAGAGAAGAAAAATGCACGAGGCAGATTTCTGTGCACACTGAGCTTGATGGAAGGCTACTTCCTCAAGGAAGGGAGATTTCCTGGGGAGGTCATGTTTCTCATAGGAATTTAGGGGTGGGGCTGAAGATTTGAGTTAAGCATTGTTGGGGGAAAGTATGAATTTAGAGTTCAGCTTGCTAACTGACCTTCCCCTATTCACCACATTAAAAATTGACTGGAATGTTTCCAAACTCTGGGTTATAGAAGGCAGAGAACTCAATCCTGCCAAGTCTTTTTGCTATTTAAGCCTTATTCTGTCCTCAGTTGTTAATTTCTGACCAATTTGGTTATTCTGTCTTAAAATATTTTAATTAAAATCCTTAATGTTTCATTTTTGCCTGAAGTCATTATTGCCAAACTGCATATCCCGGGACTGATTTCCAAGGACACTTCTTGGAGGGCACTCACATCTTGTGCTGAAGCTATCAGAGTCATTACATCTCTGAAAAACATCCAACTCTGAATATCTGAGCACCCACTGAGGTTAATGACTTTGACAAGCCTTTTGTTGTTGTTCACCTTAGTGGTTTTTGGAATCTGTGACATGTTTAAGGACTAGAAACTGCCCTGATCAAAGTTTAAATCTATCAGTGAATTCATATCAGCTCATTGATAGATTTCCTTCCAACCGTGAGATGGCTTCAAGTCTAAGTGGGAGAATGTGAGAAGGCAAAGCCAATTGTGAATGCTTTTGGCATCTTAAGAGCATCTTCTACTGCAAGAAGGAAATACACTACACATGATTTCTGAAGGCAACAGGCCTTTCTGGGTCTGTCCCTTCTTCTCCTAACTGTCACCCTCTCCTCAGGTCTTTAGGCCTGAAATGAATTTCCAGTTACTCAAACTTTGTCTGATATCACTTCTTGATAGTTAAGTAAAACCGAAAGATTGACTTTAGTTATAAAAACAACAGATTATTCATGGTTCAATTTCTCAGCAGATATTTCCTCTGCAAACTACTGTTGACCTTGATGGAAGAGTTGTGACTTTGAGTCATATTGTTCTTATTTAATGCAGTGTGTACACTACCCGGGTTTACTATGGTCTATTGCACAAGACTGAATAAGGCATGCTGTTGTCTCTCCTGCAGGAAGGTGCTATAATGTGTGCAGTAAATTTATTGAGGCATCCTAGAAAACTGTCCTTTATTGTTCAATCATAGCAACAAACAGAAACAATTGTTACTATACAAAGAAGCTTTATGCTATAGTTGCAATTTTTCCCACATTGAAGTTTTTTTTTTTGAATACATTTAAAATAAAAACTCTTAAGGTACTTGATGTTTATAAGCAGCAGGGATATCATGGTTGCTGTCCATTTTCAGCTGTCCTTAAACTACAAGTTTAAAGACCTTACATTTTGAGACCTCAAAAATTAATTAACCCCACATAAATAAGGTAAAGAAAATTGCAGTGCTACTTTTTAAAGAATATACACTTCATTAAATATTTCAAAACTCACCCATTTCTTTGTTTTTTGGTTTTTTTTTTTTAGTTAGTTGGGAAATTTTCATATTTGTTATAATAGAAAGTGAGCACAGAAAGGGGTAGTGTTGATTATAATAACATACTTTTATTTGTGCAAGGTCGTAGGTAGTTATAAAAAATTATGAACTCTTCCAAACTGAAGTCAAGACATCAGAAGCCGTGGTTCGGCTTCTCACATGGAAGCTTCAGTTTTGTTTTCAGGCCAGGGGAAAAGAAGGAGAGGAGGCATGAGAAGCTTGCTGTGTCTGAGAATAGCCATTGGCCTTTCTTATGTCCAGAAGAGGTAAGCAGTTAGCCAGCGAGCTGCTTAGATTCCTAACGGTTTCATAAATCCAGCCCAACTTGACTGATTCTCAACCCATGCTGTTGCCCTTACATTGTAATTTGGCAAGTTGTAAGACCCTGCCTGTAAGACCCCTGTCCTCAAAACTTTAGCTACTCCTTTTCATCAACTCCTCCTTTTACAAGTATGAGTTACTCATACCAAAGATAATCAGGGAAAAATACCAAAAATAGGGTATTATGAGATTCATGTAGAATACAAAGTCTAATACAAGATTGAAATGAAGTTGTTAAAATGAGTAGTTATGCCTCAGAAATTCCTTTTGTGCTGTCATAACTTAAAATAATGAAGTTTTGAAAGCAATTTCAACATGCTACTATGTGGAAATAAATAGAACACATTTCTTAGCAGTCACAAAATATAGTAGTCACAACATCACTTAAACATTGCATTGTTTCTGGGCAAACTGGTGTTCCCTCTCAAAGTATTTAGTCTCATTAAGAAGAGAATTTAGAGGGACTGGATAGAAGGTTCAGTAGTTAAGAGACTGGATAGAAGGTTCAGTAGTTAAGAGACTGGATAGAAGGTTCAGTAGTTAAGAGCACTTGCTGTTCTTTCAGAGGACCTGGGTTTGGTGACCAGCACCCTACATCTGGAAGTTCACAACTGCCTGTGACCCCAGTTCTAGAGGGTCAGCTCTCTTCTGGCCTCTACACCTGCATGCATGTAATGTGTATATGTACACTCGAACACACATACGCATATGCACAAGACATTTTTTTTCTAATTCTTTCCTTTTTTAAGAAAATTATTAATCATTTCATTTGTTTACATCTCCAATGATATCCTACTTCCTGGTTTTCCCTCCACAACCACTCATCCCACATCTGCCCTCTCTCCGCTCCCCTCTGCCTCTATGAGGGTGCTTCCTCACCTTCCTGCGCTCTTCCACCCCACCACTCCAGCATCCCCCTATACTGGGGCATCAAACTCCAAAGGACCAATGGCCTCCCCTTCCATTGATGTCAGAGAAGGCCATTCTCTGCTACATATGTATCTGGGGTCATGGATCCCTCCCTGTCCACTCATTGGTTGGTGGTCTAGTCCCTGGGAGCACTGGATGGTCCGACCAGCTGATGTTGTTCTTCCTTTGGGGTTGTGATTCCCCTCTGATTCTCCGGGCCTTCTGTTAGCTCCCCCACCAGGGTCCCCAAGTTCAGTCTGATGGTTGGCTCCATGCATCCACATCTGCATTGGTCAGGTGCTGGCAGAATAATTTTAAATCTTTATAAAGAAAATAACTTAGAAACAGGCCCAGAACAAAGTCCAAGGACAACTGTTTAGGGTTTAAGAGAAAAATATTAGGACAGACAAGCTGTAAATCATGACATCTGTCCAAAGAAGGAATATAGAGAACAAAAAAACTATGTTCTTTTTAAGCAGACATACGGTGTGAGCTTAGGAGAAAAAGTTAGAAAGCACAATGCATCCATGGAAGTATCCCCCAGTCTCAGCCACTATACATCCACAAAGAATACAGAAAGAAAACAAAAAGTTATTTTCTGAGTTACTAAAAGAAGTAGACAGCCTACAGTGCTACATGATGGTGTTTTGTGTGTGTCTATAAAGAAAGATTTCTGGGAAGGGAGGTAACTATTCCTCCCAACTCCTTGCCATGGCTTTAGGTGAATCAGCCTTTCTGAAAGGCTGTGGTTGGCAGGACCAACCGGATTAACTTTTAAGAAAAGAATTCAATGGTATATAATGTTCTAATCTTTGAAGCAGATGAGAATGCCCTGTCTCCACCCAGAGCCAGAGGTCAATTCCATTCTTTTGACATAGAAATAGCTTTCCCTTAACTGACCTCAATAGAGCCCCGCCCCAGATACCCTCAGTCTAGCATTAGGTGGGGTTCGGCACAAAACGTAGACTGCTTAGTATGTGAGCATAAAGGACTGAATTTGATCCCCAGAACCTATGTAAAAAAAAAATCAAAGAGCGAAAACCAAAACCAAAACCATGACTAGTAATAGTCAGTGCTGGCAATCCTGGCACTGGATGCGAAGGAGATGGCTATAACCCATGGGCTGACTGGGCAGTCATACTCTTGGTAGCTACAGCCAAATGAAAGACCCTGTGCACATATAAGTAAATAAATAAAAATGATGGAAAGTACCTGAGAAACCACATGCAAAGTTGACCTCTGGCTTCCACACTCATGTATGCCTATATACAAAAGCACACATGCCCCCCACACAAATACACACAGTTGTATGTAACATAAACATAGAGTATAAGTTATAAAATATTAAAAGAAAAAGCTGTGCAAAATGTCATAATGAAAACCATTACTTTATACACTAACTAGAAAACTATTTTTGAAAGGTAGGAAAAAAATGAACATGTATCAAGAGTTTAATTTAGCTCATTAATTAATGAGCTAATAATAAGATGTTTAAACTGGTCCAAAGAGCATTTGAGAAGCTAGGCATTAACAGATAATTTAGTAAATGAATATTAGAATGAGATTACTGGGAGAGAAGCAAAATTGGTTAATGTCCAAAAAGGCAATGGACCACAACTTTTCCGATTATCAATATAGACACACACACACACACACACACACACACACATATACATACGCATGCACATACTAACTCTCTACATAATAGATATTTCCAGACACAAATCTGAAGTGGAAACTTAAGGGTTCTTTGGAGAGTCAGTTGTTTTGGATGGTGTTTTGCTGGGGCAAACATGTTAAGGAGTGTTTTCCTGAAGTGGACACAGGTGAAAGGCTAAGGCAGACTCATGAAGGAACATTTCACTGAAGCACACACAGGAGAGAGAATGTTCTGCTAAAGCAAGCATGTGAAAGGACACATGATGAGGGATCCTTTACTAACAACATACATGTATTGGTCTGCCTTACATTTCGTAGTTGAGCTGTATTTGTCAGGACTCCACAGAGAGAAACACCAAAAAACTTCTGGTGGTGACCTGTGGCTTCTTGCTCCTTCTACAGACTCAGGCTGATTGGCAGAGTGATGTCAACTGAGACAGATGCCTGTGCTGAGGCAAGACCCATGGAGGACAGGCGATGTTTGGAGGGTATAAAAAGGGCTCCACAGATAATGATGGCGTCTGAGCTAGGCTTGCTTATAGAGAGAGTTAGCTGGGCAATGTCTGTTGGTCTCATGTGTCTTCCCTGATCTTGTCTTCTCTGATCTTCACTTTGCTAGAGAGGCACAATGGAGAACTTCTCCTGGCATTCCTCCTGGTCCCTCCTGCTGACTTGAGCTGAGGCCTGGCTGTCTGTGCTAGGTCATGATACTGTTGCTGATTTGTGTTAGCGCTCCCAACTCTACTGAACTAGACTGCTCATATAGTCATGAAGTGTTTGTGAGTAGCTGCCCCTGCTAACCTGTGAACTGGAACTGAACTACATTTTCAGACAAAGCTACACAAATCTCTCCATTAACTTTTCTGCACCAACAGAGCTCTAAAATTGCTGAGATCACAGAAAAATTGATGTTGCAATGTCTTTGAAAGATACCTGTCTCTTTTACCCATTTCTAAGACTCTGGTAATTGTTCCTAATGAATTAACATGAGCTTAGACAGTGTCTACAGCCAATCATTGTTGATCATCACCAATACCACCTTGCTGTATTGAGATCTTTTATTAATTAAAAGCCATTGAAAATTAAAAGCTCATTGAAGGAATGGAGACAAAATGAGTGAGGGAGAAGTTGACGATTTCCCAGTTCGCATTTGTTTTTTGCTTTGTTTTTGAGACAAGGTCTCATGCATCCTAGCTTGGACACCAAATTACTATGTAACAAAGAGTTGAACTCTGGATCCTCCTGCCTCCCCTCCTTATTGCTGAAATTACACATATGTATTTGCCACTGTACCCAGTTTTATGTGGTGCTGGGACCAAACCGAGGGCTTCATGCCTCACAAACATTCTACCAACTGAGCCCTACCCCTAGCCATTTTCTAATGCAGTCACATGTTATTGCACGTTAAGAAAAGCAATCACAGACCAGAGGCTTTTCTTACAGAGGGCAGAGAAGCATTTTTGGTGAAATGCTTCCCTTCTCTTTGTTTCTTGAACATTATGGGCTTGGAGGTGGGAGTCAATAACTTCAAATGACAACATTTGAAAGATCTTTAGCACTTGAGCCAAGACTGGGGCCTTTTCACTGGTGAGCTGGAAGCAGTGGGAGTGGGGGGTGGTGTTAGGCATGAAGGTGATCAAGAGGGGGTGAAGGTAGGGCTGGGCCTGAGGCCTGACAGTGAGCAGGAGGAGGATAGGGGATGGGGATGGGGGTAGGGGGTGGGGGGGCCTCAGGCGTGCTGTGCTACTAAGCCTGAGGCAGTGGAGGTGGAGGGGCCTCTTAGCCTTCTGTGAGCAGCAAAACAAAATGTATTTGAAAGGAGCTCAAAGGGGACTGCTGAGTAAGTTTTTCCAGAGCAGAAACTAAATGGAAATTAATTGTATGAGGCTCATTATTACCCTCTTAGCACGTCCCTTTCACTTCCTTTCTTTAACATTTTGTCCAATTATGCTGTTTTAATAAATTTATAGCATATTACAACAATTCTCATGGCTTTCTCTTGCAAGCTTCAATCCCCCCAACTCCGTTTTCTCAAAAGGTCTTAGATTCTCCAGCTATGGTTATTTTGCTGCAATAATTTCAAGAACCCTTGTGGTTCGTCAAGTCTCCTTTGTGTTTCAGGGTCTTTCCAAGGGATTATGAGCTTAAAATTTGTGTTTTCCAATTTTCATTATCAACATCAGTTGCAAGAAATAATCCTCCAGGAAGGTTGGCTAAAGGTTAACAGGCTACTTACCCCAATTGTTCCATACACTTTAGCAAAATAGACTGCTAGGAATCTAATTAGAGTTTTGGACCTCCTCCCTAGAAGAAACGGAACATTTGTTTATATGTACATTATGTGATCTAGTGGTTAGCAACACTAAGCTCTATCTATGGATTGGCTGAAGTTATATAAAGAGCTGCTGTTTTGGTCTTGTTCGCTTAACTTAACCTTTTATTACAGAGAATTTCAAATACACCTAAGAATAAACAGAAGGTTCTGAAAAGCTTTCATATGCAAATCATCCAACCCCCTCTGTCACTGTTGTCCTGTCAGTTCTGTGTTCTTTCTGGCCCTACTGAATCTGTGCTTAAACCAAGTTCAATAAATAATCACGAATCTGATACACATGAGATGTGTGCATTTATATATGTGTATATTTCTATCAGATCCATGTATATACAAATATATTCATTATATAGGCATATGTATATGTTATTAGACAGCTAGGCAGCATTCACCAAATGTTACATAAGAATTATAACATTGTAATTCCTTGATAGTCAAAGCAGCCCCTAGAAAACCCCTTTATTTTCCATCTCTTACATGTATGTTGAGGATATTGCATACTCCAAACCCTTCTTCCCCTCCCAGGTTCTCTACTGGGGACACCTGCATGTCTAACCTACTTCCTTGGGACTATTCTATGAACTACTTTATCTTTATTGGTAAAGCTTCCTGCGGATAGTCACTCTTACAATTGTTGCATTTCTTTGTCTTTATCTACTTTCATGCATTTCTGGCACACTAGTTAATTTGGGGCTGGACTCTGTCCACCTCCAGCATGGTCAGCATGGCTCTGACAGGCCTTGCCTTTCACCCCATTCCCTCTGCCTTGCTACGAACCCTTAGATTACACTCCTAAAGCTCACTCCCAAGGTCTATTCCCTTATTTGGCCACCTCCTCCTCCTGAGGCTGACTACCAAGGTCTAGCTATCAAAGCATTGAAGCTCATCCCTCTTCCACTCACCTAAATAGCACGCACTTAAGCACCTCATCGTAGCATGACATTTCCCCTTTATCTTTATAAGCCACCATTGTCCTACCTGTCTATCCAGAGGCCATCTTTTGTCCCCCTTCCTCCTCTCTCTTGTTCTCTTTGCCTTCTCCCTCATACTGCCATAAGCACATGTACACTCATGCATGCACTAAATAAATTTCCTCTGTATTTTGCTTCTGAATGTTTATATTTACATTTTAACATGAATGTCCATGTTTCATGGTTCAGGCCTCTAAGCCCAGCTAAAGAGTTTAAAAGCCTGATGATTATAGGTTTTGCCTAGACTACAGAAGGAGCTCAAGGCAAGCCTGGGTAACAGCAAGATCCTACATTAACATTAAAATTGGGGTGGGAGCCACTATAGCCATGATAGAACACTGGCCTAGCACTTGGGAGACTTCTGGTTCTATCTCCCAGTGCAGAAATGAATGACAGATGGATGAAAATTTTCAGAACTCTTCTCTCTCCTATCTTTAACTTCTCCATTCTGCTTCTTTTTCTGTTAAAAACAGAAACAAATGAAGAAAAGACAACCAGTTTCATTTCCACTTTAGTCATAGCTGATAAACTGCCATGAAAATGGAGGTTTAAACAGTAAACATTTCTCATGGCTCTGGCAATTGAGTTCAGGATGCCAGCAGGTTGAAAACCCTTACTCCCATGTCTGCAAGAGAATAAGAAACTGTATTTTGTGGTGCAAATGGCTCAGGCAGAAGGATTGTGGTGGTTTGAGGTCAGTCTGTACTCCAGGCTGGCTTAGCCTACACAGTAAGACCCTGTCTCCAAACAGAAGTTCGGGGAGACTCTGGGACCCATTGCATGAGGAAAGGGCTCGTGCTACCTTACCCTCCAGAGATCCTGCCTCCTTTACCATCACACTGAGGCTATCCAGTGTGTCTAAGTATGCATTGTGGAGGGACTCAGACCTTCAGTATAACCCTAGTACCTGACTCCCCTTTCCTTCCCATAATCAAAGTCCTCAAAATGGCAACAATTCTCACCACCTCTGTAACCTCATCTCCAGGATAATCATCTACCCACTCTACCAAAGGGACCTCAGCAATGCTGCTAACTCCAGCAGGTCTCAGACTTCACCTGCTTGTCCTTCAGGCTCTGAAGTGCTATAGTATAAGTAGTCTCTTCTTTGTATACACTGGCTTCTTTCAGTTTCTCCAGTTCTAGACTTTAGACTGTCATCCTTTCTTGACCTGTGCCCACTTCTAAAGGACTTATCACTAATTATTATAATCTAATAACTATTCTGTCTCTTTCCCTGTTAGGACTTAGCATAGTGGAGGAATTCAATGTTTATTTGTTGAATAGATATTCTAAGGTATAAATATTTTTATATTTATAAAAATATAAAAATAGGCACATGCCTTTAATCCTAGCACTTGGGAGGCAGAGGCAGGTGAATTTCTGAGTTCGAGGCCAACCTGGTCTACAGAGTGAGTTCCAGGACAGCCAGGGCTATACAGAGAAACCCTGTCTCAAAAAAAAAAAAAAAAAGAAAAAAAAAAAGATGTTCTAAGGTATAATGCTTTTAGTAGCAGTCGCACATCCTTGGCTCTCCTTGCTCACAGTTGCTCTATCCCTGCAAAACTCCTAGTGTGATTGCACATAAAACCTGACCAAAAATGACCTCGGAGCAATTCAGAATATAATGGCTCCTATATATATATAGCTGAACAACACCCAAAATCCTAGAGCTAAGAAATCTCTACATGCCAGCCAATAAACATTTTAAAATATGTTTTCCATTCTTAACCACCCAAGAAATGCAAATTAAAACTACCCTGAGATTCTATCTCACTGTTAGAATGGCTGCCACGGCGAAAGCAAATGAGAGAGAGGAACACACATTCACCTTTGCTGAGAAAAACATTCAGCACAGCAGTTGATGGTGCAATAATATGGAGATTAAAGGATTCTCAAAATATAAAAATAGAACTACCAGATAAGCCACCCAGACTACTCCTAGACACACACACCCAAGGAGCTCTATATCATAGTACAGAGAGACGTGTGAATCCATGGTTTCTGCAGCTCTGTTCACAATAGTAAGGCGTAGTAGAAAACTATTAAAATCCCAGCCCAGAGTTTCTACCCCACCCTGGGTTATTGAGTTCCTGGAAGAAAGACACACTCACAACCTTTATTTTTACAACACTCCTTAAGTAGCACAATAGCCGGGCAGCTGTCTACCCTCCATGCTTTTAGAATCTACTTTCCTAACAATGACACTAAATTGTTACTTACTATGTTTTTCATCTGGGCTGCTTTTAGCTCCAACTGACCAGCCCACATAACCATGTTTTTATGGCTCAGCTATCCCATGGTGGCTTCTCCTTCTCCTCACCTCAGAACCAGCCTACATGTCCCTCAGCATAGGAATAGATAAGGAGAATGTGGTACACAGCTCAATATTATTTGGCTGTAAAAAGTATATGAAAGTTGCAGGAAAAATGAAGGAACTGGGAAATAATCATTCTGAATTAGGTAAGCAGGCTCAGAAAGACAAATGTTGCCCATTCCCTCTCACATGTGGGTCCTCACTTCTAATTTGTATGCGGCAGTGAGTGTAGGTCAGAAGACCACAAACAAACCTATCTAAGGACATAAAGGAGGCTTGAAGAGAGAGGGCTGGGAAAGCTGTACATGGGATACGAAAGTGGGAACAGAAAGCTGGGAGGAGATGGTACTGCAGAGAGATGGGGGAGAGATGAAGGAGAGGGCCAACCAAGGAAGGACGATGTAAAATAGAGCAGTAGGAGGGGGGGAGGGAGGGAGAGAGGGAGGGAGGGAGGGAGGGAGGGAGGGAGGGAGGGAGAGACAGAGACAGAGACAGAGAGACAGAGAGAGAGACAGAGAGAGAGAGAGAGACAGAGAGACAGAGAGAGACAGAGAGAGAGAGAGAGAGAGGGATCCTACATGCCACCGAATACATCCTATGTCACAAACTATTTTGGCTAATGGCCGAGAATATTGACTAGAAATGTTAACCGGATGGCAGCCGCTTTAACAAACACTGGTTTGCAGAACTGAAGCTGTAAAGAAGCTGCCCACAAAGGGCTGGTTCCAACATGAACCGATTGACTGACTGCGAGATGGAGTGGAGCGCTGGGGCTTGATCGCAGCACTGATCTCACATTCGCAGTTACTGTCTGTTCCCCCACCCCACCCCCGCTGCTTTGCTTCAGTGCAGAAATGGAGCTCCGAATGTGGAGTCTGCCAGGTGCCATCTATAAAGAGAAACCCAGACAAGAAGTCTAAATTGGGCTCTGCAGTACTATTTGCTGGAAATCTGTATCTCAACATCTTGCTTTTAATTTTAAGCTAAGCAGCAGAGTTCTGTCTCTGATCTGTGGCTTTAATTCTGATTTTCTGCTTTCATTATTGTCTGTCCAAATGCTGTTAAACATAACGCCACGTTTCTCATCCACTCATTCATTCTTCCGCCCATTTGCTCACTTGACAGTCCTCTTGTGAGGCTGTCCGTATTTGCAGGATACAGTGTGTGGCACTATGGAGGACATGGTGCTGTAAAACTTTCCTAGTCGTCACCAAGCTTATGAAACTAATGAGAAGGGGCAAGGCAATTTAGACACTGAAGGATAAAACTCAGTTCCTATTCCAAAGATCTTCAGGAAATGGTGACATTCACAGAGAAGAAATCTCCTTTTAAAAGTGAAGGGGGTGGGGCAGGAGATGCCCGGTGGTTAAGAGCATTGGCTGTTTTTCCAGAGGACCAGGATTCAATTCCCAGCACCCACATGGCAGCTCACACCTGTCTATAACTTCAGTTGCAGAGGATCTGTCACCCTCACACTAATAAACATAAAATAAAGTATTAATAAAAAGTGAAGGGAAATGATTTACTGAATTGATTACTCCTGGACAAATCCCCATCCTGAGCCTGGGGATTGGACCATGCTGGTAATGTGACCTAAGGGTAATAAAATCAGCTGGGGTGGAATGGAACATAAGGAAACTAATACTGAGTCTCCAGGCCTCTGCAAACTTACTTGGTATCTTTTATGCCACTCACTTAACCTCACATCCTGACTTTCAACTGTAAAACATGGATAATGATAAACCACTATGCTTTGCAGGACTGCTGCACTGAATGTTAAATTCTAACAGGAAAAAAGAAACATTATTTTGTACCATATGCTAATTTGCCACAGGGCAAACTAGAAATGTTAACTGGATGGCAGCCGCTTTAACAAACACTGGTTTGCAGAACTGAAGCTATAAAGAAGCTGCCCACAAAGGGCTGGTTCCAACATTTGTTAAAGTCAGCTCCCAATACACATACATATATACATGTATGTATGTATGGGAATATATATATATATACTTATATACCTTATAAGGTTGACATGAGAATCAGGAAATAAGTCACACTCTTGAGATGCTTTATTTACAAAGGTATATATTATTATTTATTAAGGAAGGGAGAGAGATTTGTAGATTTGTCTCTGGTAACGATATGTTTTTCTTAAAGCCCTACCCATGCCTGTGCTTGGAATGCCAGCCACCCTGAGGTTGAGCACCACCAACATTCTGAAGGCTGCTCTTTTATGACTCTCTTTATGTCTGTAAAGCTCATCACAGACACTCACACACTCACACACTCACACATTGTTTTGTGTAAATAAATGCACATTATCAACACATGGCTTTCTTTTTTAAATTGTCATCTAATTCCCAACGCATCTTTCCATGTTTAATCCAAGACTTATTTGCTCAGTTGAGCCTTTGATGAACATGGTCTTAACAAGGTAAAATTTGTTACCTCTGGGGCCTGGCATTGCTCTATCATAGTTCATCATGCTTTGAGGCCCATCCTTCTAGACTGTAAAGCTTCCCAAAAGCTAAGACCATGTCTATCTTTACCTTCAAAGTCATATTTGAAATAGCATCTTTTACATGATTTAATAAAGGAATAAAGAAGCAAAGGCATGAATAGGGAAAGGGGGATACGCGAATCTAGTTTGAGAAAAGTCTTAATTGGTTCTAACTAAACTAAAAGGTATATCTTAAGATTACTTTCTTTCTCTATATCTCAATTTTGTGTGTTGTCTTCCTCAAATCATATATAATTTATAGTTATATGTATAAGCTTGTTTTTGGTATTTGATATTATCTCCAACATGTAAAGCTTCTAAAACTTCTAGAATATGTTCAATGAGAATAATCCTTTTGCTTCTGAATCTCGTCAAGGGAAAGTAGAGTCAAAATTATTGAGAATTTGATGTGTGCTGATCCAGAAGAAAGTCATCCAGGTGAGGGCATGACATTGGCAATGTTTCTAATATTTCTTTCCTAGAACAGGGTCTGCCAGGCCAGACTATCTGGAGACTTTATATGAAAAACCAACTTGTAATTGTTCTAACATTTAAAAACCTGTAGGAATCCACCATGAATCTTCTTAAAGTACAGATGAGGTAAATAAAGTTTGAGTTCTGTACTTCTAATAGGTATCCCAGGGATTCCCCTCGGCCATGGGCAACCATCTGGAAAGTGAGAGCCCAGAGAATAAAACCAATATTATGAACTCCCTCGACAAGAGCTGTATCTGAAGCACTAGGTTACCACAGATGTGACCATGATCCCTGGTTTTTGGATATATTTTATAAAAAGGAAGAATAAATGTAAGTTTGATCCCAGCTCCAAATGACCTGAAACAGCTCACGTGGACACTTGCTACCAGGTCACTCATCTTTTGGGAGTCTTCAGTGGTTTCTATGGAACTTTGATTTGAAGCCAGAAAAATTTTCCAGTATTTGATTTTAAAAGATCATCATCACCTTTTGTATCAATGAAAATATTCCAACTAGATAAACATGCTTCCAAAATACCAAGTAAAAATGCCACGTTGTGTATGCAACTTAAACTCGGGACCATGAGCTCAAAGCTTACATCCCAGCTTATAGGATGGAAGGCTGAGCATCTCCAGGACAGTTATGTCCTGCCTAAAGAGAAAGAAAACTGTCTACAAGGGTGCAATGAACTCATAGGTCAATTAGGGAAAACTGATATCTACAAAAAATTGACCCGTCTATCTCATAGACTTGATTTTGCTCTCAATTTTGTTAGGACTTCTTTCATGTCTCTCAGTAATGCTTTATAATGTTTACCCTGCAACTTTTAAGTATATTTGATATATTTTCTAAATTGTCCATGGGTGGGGGTGCTATTTCAAACAGTTTTTAACATTTTGATCCAATTCTCATTGATAAAACACTAAAGACACAATGCATCTTATACCCTGACCTTGTCTCCTATGTCCTTGCTAAGCTCTCACTGCTCCTATAAGCTTCCTTACAGTCTACAGGAACTTCCATCTACACAATCACATCATCTGTGAATAAAACCCACTAGGACTGTCTTTCCCCCATCGTTACTTTTGGTTTATGGCTTTGCTATCACACAGGCTACACCTCACCATCTAATGTTGAGCTGAGCAGACAGCACCTTCTTCACTTGTCCTATTTTCCTTTCATTTATTTTGCTCCTTTTCCCATGACTCCTCCTTCCTTCCTTCCTTTATTTTATTCATTGACTATTTCCACACTTGCCCTAAATAATTGTAAAATTCATATCACATTTTATAGTAGTTTTTCCATCTTAGGTTTATTGTCATTGGTGAAAATTCTTGGATATTGTACTGGCTGGTTTTGTGTGTCAACTTGACACAGGCTGGAGTTATCACAGAGAAGGGAGCTTCAGTTGGGGAAGTGCCTCCATGAGATCCAGCTGTGGGACATTTTCTCAATTAGTGATCAAGGGGGTAGGGCCCCTTGTGGGTGGTGCCATCCCTGGGCTGGAAGTCTTGGGTTGTATAAGAGAGCAGGCTGAGCAAGCCAGGAGAAGCAAGCCAGTAAGGAACATCTCTCCATGGCCCCTGCATCAGCTCCTGCTTCCTGACCTGCGTGAGTTCCAGTCCTGACTTCCTTTGGTGATAAACAGCAATGTGGAAGTAAGTTAAATAAACCCTTTCCTCCCCAACTTGCTTCTTGGTCATGATGTTGTGCAGGAATAGAAACCCTGACTAAGACAGGTCTTAAGCGTATTTCTATGCCTTGCAACATTGGATACTATTGCTGTTGCAACAATTTGCTGTTCCCTCTCCTGGTGGCACTGAAGACTGAACTCCCAAAAGTAGGTTGATAATTAAGATCCTCAAATAAAATCAGATAAATACCCAATGAGATGTAAAAATTTCAACATAGAAACCCAAGAAACATGGAAAGGCAGCACTACTCCACCATGGGATCATAATTCCTCAATTCAAACTGAAGATAATGAAATGTTACCATACAGGATGAAGATTTCAACTTACTGGTAAAAATGATCACCATCCTCAGAGGACACAAACAATCAGAGGAAATCAATGCAAGACATGGAGAGGAAAGCCTCTAGTAGCCCAGAAAGAGTCAACAGAATCAATGAGAAAATCAACCGCATGGATGAAAAGGTCATCAACATGGAAGACAAATTCAACAAAAACACTAAAAGAAACAGAATCTATTTATTGGGAAGATAGCAGACAAGTCCCCAAATGCACAGAATGAGAAAGGCAAACACAAGAATCTTTTATAACCAAAGTCACCATGAGCAGAAACAAATCACTCCACCCATACCATATTATAGTTAAAATGTCAGAAGTGTACAGCAAACAGGCAGTATTAAAATCCAAGAACATATCAACTTGTCTGCAAGAGAAAACCCATCAGAATAACATCAGATTTCTCATCAGAAAAAACAAACAAACAAAAAACAACAACCAAAAAACCAAGCTTAGACAATAGCTGTCTGGGTCAGCCTTGAACTAATCTAGGAAGAACTTAAACACGTGATTGCCCTTCCTCAGCTGCCCAAGCAGAGGAGAGTACAGGCTTACATCACCAAACCCTGGTGGCTGGAAAAGTGACATTCCACATACAGTGTGTTTGGACATACAGATTATAATGTGTGCTTGTTACTGAGGTGGGGCCGATGTGCTCCGTTTATGTGACAAACAACCACAGAAATGCAACACAACCCAAAGGGAAAGTATGATATTTTGTAGATGGCGTGTTTTTCGACCTTTCAGATGGAGCTCACTCTAGCATTTTTCCAGGGGAGAAGGACAGACTCATGGTAGTCACATCCTCAGAAGTAGATGGCTATGAAGTTCTCTAGCCTCTCAGAAGTAGATGGCTATGAAGTTCTCTAGCCCCTCAGAAGTAGATGGCTATGAAGTTCTCTAGTCCCTCAGAAGTAGATGGTTATGAAGTTCTCTAGCAGAGAAAAAAAAAGGAGGGGAGTGGGGGTGAGGGTAGAGATGGGGATAAGCTGAATCCTGACCTTGTGTATTTAGGACATGTAAGCTGATAAATGTCTACCTTATTTTTACTGCAGACTATAGTCCCAAAGTTTTGTTTAAAAAGCCATGTGCATTTGGATTTTAGAAAAATAAACATAAGGAAACTGCAATTCATACATATTTGTTAACACATCTGTTGAGCTTTTTGGGGACAGAGGAAATCTGTTTTACCAGAGGCCTCTAAGACACTCCAGAAAAACAGGAGTGATAATGTTATATTCAGTGTGGGTACCCCACTCGAGAAGAATCAGGAAGGAGGCCGCTGTAATAACACGAGGTTTATTTGGGAAAGACCAGTATACTGGGGTCGAGCTTGTGGCCTTGCATGCCAGAGGAGTTCGACCCAAAATTCAAGAAGTATAGGGTATTTAAAGAAGAAAACCACAAACCAGGGGGAGTGAGGGGGAATTCCAACCCAAGGTATTCAGTCAGTTAGGGAGGGGAACATATTCATTCTAGGAATGTAATCTTTATCTACCGGTCAGCAGGGTGGAGAGCCTCATGAACCAGTTGACCTTCATTCCTAGTTCGGCCCTCATTGTGGATCAGTCAGGAGGAGCAGGTCGCAGGAACCAGAGCCCTGAGGCTCTGAGTTAGCCAAGTTCCTGGAACCCAGAGCTCTGAACTGGCTGACCTGCATTCTCAGTTCTGCTCAGTCTGCTAGGGGTCATAAAAAACTTTTTTCTATCTCTGTAGTGGCTGTCAAATCTATGCCATGCAAGATCTATCTTTCATTCTAACATTATCTGCTTCAAAGGGGGGTTACTCAGTCAAAGGAGAATTAAATTTATTTGTCCACTGAGGCTCAGATTAGGTCTTCAGAATTAGTACTGTGCGTTAGCGCTCATGAAAGACCAAACAGGGAAGGGTTTTGCAGTTGTTCAGCATAATAGTGGTGATGTACAAAATTCCATGCTTGACCACTGCTCTTCTGGAATATAAGTTTTTCACACTTCTAGACATGTAGTTTTTAATCACAAAGAGAGAACTGGTCGACTTCAAAGGAAATGGAACAGAAAATTAAAACTGAAGGCAAAACTATTTGTAATTCTACTATACTTTAAAGAAAACAGCAGGAAGCATAGAATTGAGCCCACTGGCAAACTTGATCCAACCAAACAGCCTGATATTAGTCCTTTGAATAAAGCAAGCAGGTTTTCACATAGCTATTATCTAGGCTGAGTGGCCCATCTTCCTCATCCCACAATACATCTGCTGCTTCATGGAAGCACACCCGTGAAAATCACCAACAAAGACCAATTTGCAAATTGCTCCCTAGCTACCTCATCTAAAATTGCAAACAACCATCCCCTACACTAGGACGTACGTGTGTGTGTGTGTGTGTGTGTGTGTGTGTGTATGCATGCACATGTGCATGTGTGCATGTGTGAATGTGTGTGTGTCAGAGTAAGACAGAGCTGGGAATAGAGATTGCTTTTTATTTACTCTGCAAGTATTGATCTATCTGTTCAATATGCTTAGCTCAATAGACATTCTAAAGCACACCACTAATCCCTTTCCTAAATACTGGTTTTAAGTATATGAAAGAGCAGAACTCAGCAGTAAAGAGAATGTATTTCTTAAATGGGACCTAGAAGTAACCCATCGGGCAATATGAAGCGAACTATGCTTCTCTCACAGAGATTTCCAGCTCAACTTTGTGGCGTGCACAACTGTGCTGAGCCACACAGCCTGTGCTGGATAACCCTTCAACAGAGCCTAGAAGAAGGTCAGCAGTTTTCCAGGACTGTCCTTGGTGCCCAGCCAAGAAACAAATTTCATTATAAGCCAAATAGTTATGCTTCTGTATGCAAAGAAAGGGAAAGCCTACAGGGATATAAGTTTTCTTCCATGATGCCTTTAAAGGACCTGTATCTGAACATGCCCAAAGTAGAAATGGTAAACAGGAATTTGTTTGGTAAAATCTCCAACCCAAATAAGCCCTTGCAAAGAAAACACAACTCAATTAATATGATTACAAACTGTGTGCGTAGATTGGGCAGATCTACCACTACAGTGCTATATCTCCCAGCTATGAGATCCCTTAGAACTTGCAGTTCTCCAGGCCATGTGCTTCTGCTCCACTTTTCTTCCACCTCCTCTCCCTCTGTCGTCCTCCTTCCTCTTTCCTACCTCCTTTTCCTCAAAGTTTTCAGCTCCACCTGCCCTTCCACTGCCCAATCACTGGCTCTAGCTTTTATTTTACAAGTTAAAATGGGGGGAAGTGTCAGGGGAAGTCGCCTGAGTACCTGGTTCACTCCTCTTCCCAGGCAGCCCCTCTTGGGGAAGTGGAATTAGCATCAAAATACAAACAGTACCAGAGTAATCTACATTGTTTTTGTCACCTGTAGGAAACTGGAACATTTTGGTGGTGCCTTTTGACATACTGGGCTTTTTTGACCTATTCCTTTAGGTTTATTTTCTAAAAAAAATAAAATCATAAGTATTCCATGTATGTGTTAGAACAAATGAAAGAACTCAGTTTCATAATTACCAACAATATATTTCTGTTTATGTGACATTTTGAAAAAGGCAGAAAATACAGGAATAGCCAATGTGTAAGAGTTTCTTAGGTTTAAAGAAAGGAGGATGTGAATCCATGGGTGGTTTGAAGGTATTTTAGGACATTAACACTTGATTCTTGACTACATGGGGTGACTCTAAGAATCTATGCAGGTATATACACAGACCTTATACTGCCTCTGCAAACTGAATTTTACTGTGAAGGAAAACTTTAACTTGACTTAAATAGCATGTGCTTCTGTCTGTGCCAGTGTGTCAGTAGGAATCTGCTGCTATGGAGCATCCCATATCATTCTTCATCGTACCACTGTGGCATCATCATGTCAGCATCATTAGCATGTTATTGCAGACTTATTTCTGGCATCAGTACCGTTGTGTTATTTCTGGGTCCACTAGGCTCTCATATCTAAGAAACAGAGCTCAAATGCTGTAATTCCGGGTCAGGTAGAGCTTTCGGCGCCACACACCTAAAACATAGAGCTCAAACAGAAGTAATCTGCCATTCCCAGGAGGCTTTCCTGTCCCCATCTTCCTGGCTTCAGCTGCATTTCTCCAGGTTTGGGGGCCAGTGTTTTTAAATTTGTAATTGAAAAGATAATTAAATGTCAGACTTTTTTTTTTCATTTACCAAAAGGTATAACTCACCATATATTCTCCTCTTTTTCTCCCTTCACTTTTCTCTCTTCAAAAGGAATGGTTTCTCAGCATGTGGGAAGTTCAGTTCTCAACCTGACAAAGGAGGAGGAAGAATACAGGAGCAGGGAGGAGTTAAAAGAAGTCATTATTTCATTACTCTGTGACGTGAGAGGTGCTTTGTGTAGGAAACTGCAAGACACCCTAAGGTCAAGCTCTCAGCACAAGGACATTTATTTGCCCCAGAAGGACAAAGGGCCAAAAATAAGATACAAAAACAGGAGAAAAAGGATGAGGGGAAATAGGAAGGGGGGGGAGGGGCAAAGGACTGCCTCTGGAGAGAGAGGAGACACAGTTTATAAAGGTAAAGGGGGAACCCTGAGCTAGGGTCAGGTATTTAATTTTAATTGGTCATGTTAATTAGATGAGTCAAAGGGGGGCTTTTAATTGCTAAACTCAAGTATTGACATGCCTTGATAGCTGGGCCTTGAGAAGAGGATGTAGCCAAACAAAGGGATAGATCTTGATGATCAGCTCTAGGAATGTAATCTAAGAGTTTTTAGCAAGGCGGAGAGAATAGGGAGAAGAGCAAGGCCAGCCAGAGCCATGTTTGACATGCTCAGGCTGACTAGAGCCCCTGAGTCTGTCAATTATTATATATCGACGAAGTCATGGTGTCAACGGCACCATGTCAATGGTCTGTGGCAGGCTAGCGTAACTATCCCCCCACTGTTCTCTTTAGCTTTTTTCTTTCTTTCTTTTTTCTTTTTTTCTTCTTTTTTTGCCACTTGTTAATGACACCTAGGGTGCTGTTTTATTTTTGATGCACAGATGCCGTGCATTATCTTTAAATGCAGAGTCCCTAGAAGAGAGAAAAGACTTCCTACTTTACTTATGTGGATGCAGACGTCCATAGGTTTTCCATGTTCTACAAAGAAAAACAAAACAAAACAAAAACAAACAAAAAACATCCCGGGTCAAGCATTTCCATGTTTCTTCCTTACGTCTTGTGCTGTTAGTAAATCCTCATGACGAACGGTAGGGAGAGAGACTATTCTCTGGTTTCTTCGGCCGTCCCTGCCTCCTCCTCCCTCTGGTTTCTTCGGCTGTCCCTGCCTCCTCCTCCTGGCTGTCCTCAGCTCCCTGCTGTCTCGGCCCTGGCGGTTGTGACTCAATGTACCCTTTATCCAAGACTGAGCTCTCCTGAAGTCTTCTTACCCCTATTTTTGCTTTCCTGGTCCCTGATATGATAAAATCTCTGGGCCTGAGATTTTCTCTGGAGGCTTGAATTCCCAGCATGCACCTGTGGAAAGTGAACCTCATCCATCCTCCAGATTCTCAGTCGCACTTTAGGAAGGAATTATGTTCAATGATTGGGAGAGGGTAATCCTTCTGGAATGTCCTTTGCATATAAATGCATTAGTTACATTTTGGAAATGAAGTGAAGTGGAACTAATTTCTGGGCTAACATTACCAGTGTATTCATTACCATAGATTTCACCAAACTGTGCTACCAAAATATGGCCTCAAGTTAGATCCCTGCCTAAAGGATGTGACTGTTCTGGCTTCTCACACCTTTCCCACACCCTCAACTCTCAAATCTTCCCCAATAGGATTTATAAATCACTTCAATGTTTCAACCTGCTTTATTTTCTAGCATCAGTATCCCATGGTCAACCCTGATTTCACTTAATAACAACTTACTCTCAAGGTGTCAGCTACCCACAGTAACTCACACATTGAAAATAGTAAGTGGGAAGATGACTCATGAATGACAAATAATTTATTATAGTATAGTTACTCTATTGTGTTAGGTAGTTTTAGTCTCTTGCTGTGAATAACTTAAAGAATACAATTTGTCCATAGGGGATAGATAGATAGATAGATAGATAGATAGATAGATAGATAGATAGATAGATAGACAGATAGACAGATGTATATATCTACACATTTTCATACTCATATGGATAGCATATGGCAGCATCCCACCATTTTCCGGTTCCACTGAGGACTGTGGGCTATATCCCCTAGACAAGGATGCAGAGACACATATATTAGTCACTAGTCACTTGTACTAGTGACTAATGAGTGATTTAAGGATGAGAACGGTTGAATGAGATACTGGCACTAGAACCTGGGGAAATGCATCACGCTCAAGGGCAGGGGCACAAGGACCCTCCTTCGCATCTTCACATCTTGGCACCCCTCCCCGCATCTTCCCCAGGCGCCATTTTTACTAACAAAGCTGACCTCCAGAACAGCAGCAGAGGCCCCTTCTCTTCTAGATGGAAATGAAGCAGAGACCTTGCCACTGTCACATTTCCCAAACTTAAAAAATGGGAGGGTACCTGAACTCTCCTAAGCAGCTGCCTAGAGCAAGCCCAAGGAAACACTGAAAATAGCTCCCGGAACACACTTACTCAGCAGCTGCAGGCAAAAGCCCTCATCCTCTCTACACTCCTGTCTCCTCTACCTTCCTTTCAGAGATGACAGGCATCTAATCCAGTCAAGCCATCTTGCCGTGACTAGTTTGTTGAACAAATAGGACTTGAGATGTTATCCAAATACAGCTTTGCTTTTACTCCTCTGATCTATTATACTTAATTCTGTGTTGGGAATCTGTGCCAGGATAAAATTCTTACAGCCCCTTAGATTTGGGGCTTTCTCTTTTGAGTTACAGATTCCTGAAATACCTTCTGTAACACATGACTTCCTGCATCCATCCTTAGGGTACTTGGTCCCATGATAGTTAAATACATCCAACCTAGTGCTCAGTATCCTCCTAACCCACAGTTGCAGTGCCGTAGCTGTGGGTGGAGAGTGGAGAAGGAAGTCCGGCCTTTCAACCCTGTTGTCTCCTCTATACCTCCTCCACTCTTCACCCTGTTAGTGGGGAGAGACACAGGGACTGTGGCTGGCTATGCTTTTAGGTGCTGATATTGTTCAGTCTTCAAAATTCTATAGAAGAGGAGGAGGGAGAGGAGAAGGAGAGGGAGAGGAGAAAGAAAGATGGGAGAAGGAAGAGAAAAGAAAAGAAGAAAAAGAACAGGAAGAAGAGGAAGAGGAAGATCGAAGTGTTCTTTAGCTATGGGTTCCTGCAAGGCTCCCTCTTGATTTAGAATAGATAGATTTCTGATCCAAATGCTCCCCAAATATCCTTCCCAGATCTCCCATCTTTCAGCCATAACAGCCCACTGCATCCCATTGACAGCCTAGAATAGCTTCTATTCCATGGGGAACAGTTGTGAACCATGGACTGTAGGCAGTTCTCTGCCCACCCAGAGCCATTCTGAAGATTATCTCCTTTCATGTCTCTCAGGTGACACTTTGGCTCCTTCTCTGCTCATCTCTGGCTATCTCCGTGACCACAAGCATCAGTCTCTGGTGTCCCACTGTATCCTAACTAGTGGAATTAGAGACCCAGGCTACCTATGTGGTCCTCAGGAAGCTTCCACCAAGATGAGCTTGAACTGAGGGGGCAGACAATATTATCAAAGCTAGGTATCAGTTAAAGCAAGAATAAGCAGATGGTACAGTCCAGTGTACACTGATATTTGAACCAAAGAGCAGTAAAACAGCATGGTCTTCTGTCACTTCTGTCCCCCGAGGCAAGCCACAGAGGAAGACTGTGACCTTCACATGGTGATCATAAGTACTCATCTGAGAGATACCCTGCTACACACTGTCAGAAAGCAAAGGGGCTCTGAAGAGTCTGAGGCCAGAGAAGAATGTGAATAGGAGGGCTAAGTTCCTCCAGTTAGGACCATTAGGAAGCCTGTTGCTTTCTCCAAGCTTCATATTCCAAACATGCACTCTGTTCCTTTGGCTCTTCATTACTGAAGGGTTTGTTGAAACTGAATCCTTCCTCAATAGGCTAGACCCTTCTGCTGGCATGTACTGAAAAAGACTTACTTAAAATTGTGAATCTATCTGTTGTAAGCCGGAATTATCCCTCAGGAACCTAAGAGCAACTCCTAAGAAGAAAAACATCAAAGAATAAAGCCTCTGTGTCTGGAGCCCTGGGAGAAGAGAAGGCTAAGCTTCATACTTTCCAGCCAGCAAACACAGCTGCCTTCATCCTGTTTACAGCAACCACTTCTGACTTCTCTCACTCTGCTGTGCCCCATATCTCGCCCCCGTTAGGATGCCCACATTAAAACTTCTTGAATTTCTGTAATGTAAGATATTTCACAGACCATTTCCTAGTAGATACCTTAAGTCTAACCTAAGAATAACCTAGATCTGTGTGGAATTAAAAGCCTGAGACTGACAGAACTATAGATTGAGGATGGGAAGTTACATGAGCTAAAATTAAGAGTACAGGGAGCTGTCCTTGAATTCACATCATTAAGATAGCAAAACGCAACTCTACTCAATCAAGTCAAAACATCAGAAGCATTAACTAGCCTCAAAGACCTTGGACTAACCTTTCATTGGCCAATTAGAAGGGCTACTGAAGGTTGCTCTCAGTATCCCTGTCCATAGACCTTAAGCCTGGTTCTTTTTTCAAAAAACTGTTGACATAGCATCAAATTCTATGTGTTATGGGCAGCACATCCTTGCTCAGAACCACTGAGTCACATGAAAACTTTAAAGTGAATCTGTGTACCTTTCTCTTGTCACATTGCATCATACCTGCTCATCCCTGAACATAGCTATAGTGGGTATTTTGTTGACACTGTGACTGGATACCTGACAAAAAAAGTGACTTGAAGAAGAAGTTTTTATTTTGGCTTATAGCTGGAGGGGCAGTTCTCCGGCTGGCCAGGCTTGGTGGTGCAGGCCTCAACTTCTAACATTCTTTCCACACCTTATTCCCTGGTGGTTCCTGAGCCTTACATGGGTGGTATAAATGCTTTGTTTAGGGCTGAGCCCTCAGCCATCATTTATTCTTAGCACCTTGAGCTGGACTAAATGTATTTTGCATTATGCTAGGTTTAGATATGGCCACCATAGATTCACGTGTTTGACCAAGCCTATGGGGGCCAGGGAGTGGAATGTGATAGGAGTGGCACTATTAGAAGGTGTGCCCGTTGGAGTGGGTGTGGCCCTGTTGGAATGGGTGTGTCACTGTGGTGTGTGAGCTTTTAAGACCCTCATCCTAGCTCTCTGGAAGCCAGTATTCTGCTAGCAGCCTTCAGATGAAGTTGCAGAGATCTCAGTTCTATGCCTGCCTGAACACTGCAAGAGCAACTAGTATTCTGCCCCATCGAGCCATCTCTCCAGCCCTAGTCATGGCTTTTTAATTTAAAGTCCCAAGCATGGATTTCTGCTCATGGCACAGGTTCCTAATCCCATCAGAGGACACTTAGCGACTTCCAAAATGGCTGTGCTGCTCTGTGGGCTTAACCTTGGTTTTGTGTTTTCGTTTAGCTTGTAGGAACCATACTAGCCAGTATTTAAAAGAATAATGCTCCAAGCAAACCAGTGACCAATGCTTTGCATTCACGGGAGGGACCACTAGTCACATCCTCATGTCAGACGTCTTCTCCAGCTACAGATTTGGTTCAGTCTGTCTCAGGTATCTCCGTGGTTTAACATCCCATTGTTTATAAGTCTCTGGTCGAGTCTAGTATCAACAGGACAGAGACATTTCTATGAAATTACACAGAAAAGGCTGTCTGTGGAAGTCACAAGGAAAAGAACAGTTAGAGATGAAGAACTGGGAACAGGGATCCAGGCTGTCACAGGACCAGCATCCTTCTCAAATTGCTTCCTTTTAGACAGGTGCCAGATAGTTCCTGACTTCTTAAAATAATCTATTATGGTAAGAAACAAACCGTATAGAGTTTTCTTAGTGTAAGTATAATATTCTGAATGTACAAAGAACGGCTAACTTCTCTTTCAAAGTCTAAATTCTGTACACTCGGTGTTGAAGGTGACATACATGTCCCCTTCCTTCTGGTTCTTTCATCTGAACGCTCCAGTGGACATCTCAGAGAGCCTGCCCATGACGTAGCCCCTCCACAGACTCATTTCTTCATCTCCATATGCTGTTTAATTCCGAAGCTACCCTTCAGGTTTTATCATAGCCTATAGGGAGAGTTCTTTCTCATTTTTTATCTAAAATCTTTCTATCTGCCACTCAGAAAAAAATAATATTTTTTCTTATATTAAAATCCTCCTATATTTCTAACACATCTCTATTATTATCAGAAAATTAGACTTTTTTCATTTGGTACATAATATATAATTTAAGTGTTTTTATAAAGTTGAACAAGAAATTGCCCTACTGTTATAATTACACATTAATAATAATATATTCAGTAGGTCATACTGTCTTAGAATTTAGAGATTCAGTCTCTAAGTCTACTCTCCCAATTAGTTAGCCAAGAAAATTTATGAAATGATGACTTTATAAGAACAATTGATCTATCCAATCATTTTCAAGTGTAATAAATGTTTTGGTTTTCATCACATAAAATATGAAGGTAGTTTCATTTCCCATTTCTATCCAGGAACCAGATAATGTGTTCAGAGTCCCAGTGAGCTTGTGCTCCTGGAGGCTCAATTACTTCTTGACAGGGTAGAAATGAAGAATACAGTCTCTTATGCTGCCAGGGAAGCAATATGTAACATACATTCTCAACTGGGGCTTGCGACCTTATTTAGAGAATTATTGGGAAAGATATGGAGCTACTTAATTGTCATAATACCCAGAGTCTGCTGCTGCATTTAGTGTCTCTAGATCAGGAACAGAGGTTTCCTAAAGTGCACAAAATCATTCCTACAGTTTATACAACCATACTTCTAATGCACAGAAGCATCAGATCCAAAGTGCCCACTAGGCCCCGTGTTGAAATGCTTAGAAATATTTTGGATTAGTTTTGATATTTAATTGCAAGCACTAAAACCAGCTTTATCCGGTTTTCTTTTTTTAATCTTCATTTATTTCATGTATACGAGTGTTCTGCCTGCCCGTATGCATGTATATATGCCATGTGTGTGACTGGTACCCACAGAGGCCAGAGATGGAGTCTGATCCCCTGGTTCTCTCGAATAGAATTACAGATGGTTGTGAGCCATTGTATAGGCCCTGGGAAACCCTCTGCAAGACTAACAAGTGATCTTAACTTCCGAGCCACCTCTCCAGCCAAATCTCAGCCAGTTTAAAGCAGAACCAGAACTTAGTAACTACAGACCACCCAGAGGACTTAGGAGAGCAAGGAAGAGAGGAGTGTTCCATTGCATTGCCAGCAACTCTTGAGTGCCCCATACCACTACCCACTGTCAGTATAGCAAACCTAACCAAGCTACATATGTAGGTGGGGGTGGTGTGAATACAGGTTTATGTGGGTATGTGTGCATGCACATAAAGAGGCATATGTATGTGTATGCATATGCATGAGGAGGTCTGTTGATGTCAGATGTCTCCTTCAATAGCTCTTCATATTGTATTGAGAAAATCCACAGAGGACCTGGGACTCACTGGTTGCCCAGACTGGCTTATCAGTGAGTCTTACCCCAATACTGGGGTCACAGGTGAATGCACCTAGAGACCTAATCTCAAGTCTTCATGCTTAAATGACAGGAACTTTATCAGCTGAGCCATACTCCCAGCCCCACTGCTGCTTCTCTGAACTGCTATCCTCATCAAAATGGCCTGGCTGAATTCAGGGACTCCCTCCCTTTTTCTTGGTGGAGCCCAGATCCTGAATCTGAATCTCAATGCACCAATGAGATGCTCAGGACTCTTCCTGGAGTGTCTCCTCTGGGGAGGTGGAGCTTAAAACGCAGGAGTTTAATAAACAGAGGTAAAGTGTTCTAAAGATACCAAGCTGTCACTAGCTGTGACAAATGCCCAAGTCATCAAAAGACCTCAATGCAAGCCTTTCCCTGAAAATACTCCCCAAACACAGACTTGGCGAGAACAGCTTCCAAATTTGTCCTGGAGGATCTCAAGGATATACTTAGTCTCTCCCCACAGCTGCATATTCATGCATTTTCTCCACTCAATTACCATATCATACATTTGCATTTGCTACATATGTGCCTTTTCTGTTGCTCTCAGCACCATCATTTCTGCTGAGTTGTAAAACTGTCTCTCTGTCCTCTCACCTCCTACCACTTTTTATAATCTCACATATGTAGATATAAAAATATTTTCTGAAGTTATAGGTAAGATGAAATACAGGCTAGGGGGAAAATCAGTGGAGAATTTATAGATTCCTTTAGTACAAAGACACCCCAGAGATACTGTATTCAGGTGGGTTGGGATAGTAAATGTAGGGAGATATTTGCAATACAATAACAACTTACAATATAGTTATTAAAGATCAAGAGGTGTGGAACCATAGAATTACTTAAGTTGGGAGGGGCACACGCAAGACTCTGCCACTTTTGTAACAATAAGGTATGGGGGTACTTCCATACGATAGCAGCATTTACAAAGTAATTTGGATCATTAGAGGGAAGCCAGTGTAGGTTTCCAGGGAACACTTTCTCTGTTGTACTGTTCAGTCTCTAGTTTATTTACCCTTAGCTTTACTGCTACAAGAGAATTTCATGATGTTCCAATGTGTAACTAATAATGGGACTTATAGACGACCAGACAGTGCAGTTTCCATTTTAATATCATCACCTGAATTCATCAGTTGCATTTAAAGAAATATAAATTGATGGTTTAGAGCATAGTGTACTGTAGAAGTTAATGTTGCCTATCTTCAGAATTTCTCAAATGGCCTTCTAAATGAGCCTCGGTATCCCCAATTACAGTGATCCAGGGAAGAGTGGCTGTGGATTGTATCATAATTTTAAACTCACTGACTCCAAGGCAATTGCTCTAATATTCATTTTAACATGTGAATGGAATCATATAGGAGTTTATCTCATTGGTGCGTATGCAACTATCAAATGCACATAGGGATTTGTTGTGGATTGCCCTGGTGCTGTTTATATTTTGATGCTAATCCTGCTTCTTCAAGAGGGGTTGCCCATTGAAGAGTGGATAACAAACTCAGGTGATTTCATGTGAACCTCCCCATTTTAACTGGTCAAATAAAGAAAATCCATGTCATCGGGCAGTGGAAAAGAAAGGTGGGGTTGGAGGTTTTAGAGAGAGAAAGAGAGGAAGGAGGAAAGAGAGGAGATGAGGAGATGAAGGAGAGAGGAAGATGGTGGAAAAGGAGGTGAAAGGAAAATGGAGCACAACCACGTGGCCTGGAGGAGCCGCAAGTAGCAATGGATGTCATAGCTGGGGGAAAAGAGTAGGGTAGTGGTGCATCTGCCCAGTCTAGGCATGCAGCTTATAAATACTGTAACTGAGTTATGTATTCTTTGCACAGGTTTATTGGGGTTGGAGATTGACCAAAACAGAGACTAGGAAATGTTTTTTGAATATATTCTGGCATTTTGTTTTAATATTTTTTGGGGTATGGAAAATCTAGAATTCATGAGTGCATCTATAAGATTTCTGAAGATAAAACTATTACAGGTGATGTTTGAAAATGCTGAGAATAGATTCTAAACATTTGTCCTTGTACCCACACAAAACTGTAGTCCTCATGCCTCATCAAGGGAATTTCTCTTTGCAGCAGACAGAGGCCATTGCAGGAAGCCACAACCACGATACACCTACAACATGTAAGGCTCAGCGATCATTGAAGGAGAAATATAAAGATTATAAGCTATGAAATTGTGTCTCCTGAGAATGTCAGAAGCTATACTCATGAAGCCTCATCAACATGGCCACCAAAACATAACGTAAATGAGGATGACACCAGCAGACATGCTTACACGGAAGAGGGAAGCTCAGGAAGACTTGGCCTTAGACAAAGAACTACAGGCAACTAAGGAAAGCTGAGAGCAGGAGAAACAGTCTTCCCCAGAGAAGAGCACAGCAATTCGTTATCCAATACCAAGAGGTCAGCCCTGAGCGCACATACCTACAAGTAACGTTAGACGGACTGAACAGGTTACATTATGTATTTAGTAATATACGTATATTCCTAATGATATATAACATATAGGTAATTGCAAATTTAGAAATATGTGTGTATATATATATATATACATATATATACATATATATATGCATATATACATGCATATATATGGTAGCAATTTTAAAAAAGAGGCCATGAATTTGAAAGAGAGAAAGGGAAGTGGAAATGTGGGAAGATTTGAAGGGAAGAAAGGGAATGAAATGATGTAATTATAATCTCAAAAGCCAAACAAACAAACCTTAAAAAAAGAAAGCAAAGCAAATGCTAAGAATGATGGCTGAGGACAGGGTACCCATTCACCAGTTTACACTTCAGGACGCTCTGTCTGGAACGATGGCTGAGGACAGGGTACCCATTCACCAGTTTACACTTCAGAACGCTCTGTCTGGAACGATGGCTGAGGACAGGGTACCCATTCGCCAGTTTACACTTCAGGACGCTCTGTCTGGAACGATGGCTGAGGACAGGGTACCCATTCGCCAGTTTACACTTCAGGACGCTCTGTCTGGAACGGTGGCTGAGGACAGGGTACCCATTCACCAGTTTACACTTAAGGACGCTCTGTCTGGATTAGATGCACAGAAGAGCAAACGTCTCAATGGTTGTGTGCTTGATGTGACATGAAGTCACTCTATCGTTACCTCCTTAGTGGAACATAAGATTTATGGGAATTGACACATTTGGGCTTTTTCAGAAAAGCATTTGATTCTAACTATATTCTAAATATGAAACTAATACAGGTCAAGCATTTCTAGGCCAAGAGTAGAGAACATAAAGGTTTGAAAATTCCAAACATATAGAATGCTGGCAGGACATCACAAGTAGAACATTCCTCACCTGGTTTCATGGGATGAGTTGAAATAAAAATTATATAAAATGACCTTGAGATTTGTGTGTAAGATATACATGTATTAATATAGATGAAGTTCCTATTCAGATATGAGGCCAATACCTAAGAAATCACAAATAATCCAAGATCTAAAAAAATCTAGTATCAGATATACTTCTGATCCCAAAAATGTCATATAAAGTACAGCTACGTGTGTATCCAAAGGACAAAGGTTCCCCGTGTGGTGTGTGCTGAGGAGTGGCACAATCTGAGATTTTACAAGTGAGACCAAACTGAAAGCTGACACGATAGTGCCCACTGTTCAAAGGATTACTCCCTATGTCCTTTACTCTTGGAGGATCTAGTTTTCTACTGACTGACTCTTAAAATGTTGGAATGTGATTCTAAATGAGAACATTTCCCGTATGGGTTCCCCTCATGAGGCTGACAACTCACAAGTGAAACCAAAGGGGACATCCTCCAGATACCTAAGCATCTATCATCAGGGGGAATGATGTGACCCAGTCCAGCAGACTGGCAGCTTTGGGGTAAATACCAAAGAAAATTGTCCTAGGCTCCTTGAAAGCACCGGTCCAGACTGGGAAGTGAGGCTCAGAACGTAACTGGTTAAAGGATTCCCATCAGTTTTAAGTCCAAGTCTAGAGGCAACATTTGCCTCATAGTCCAGTGTTCTGTGAGCAGAGTCATATGGGGAGTCTATTGAGAAGGATTAGAATCATTAAATATCTAGACACTATTCCTCTATAATGTCAGCTGACCACTCTCATGTTTGTAGAAATTTAGAACCAGGTGTCTGTGTGTGTTTGTGGTGGTGGTGGTGGTTGTGGGGTGGGGCTCAAGGACTTTCTCTTTATTACTCATCTTTAATTTTTGAAATATTGAATTTGGAAAAGGGAGGAAATGCCCCCATGGTGGGAAATGTCACCTTTTAAGTAGAATAGATTTGAATTTAAATTCAGTACTCTTTTGTTTTACATCCTTGGCCATTTCAGCATGAAGGTCCCCCAGTGTACAAGCCTAGAAAGCACTAAGTGCTCCCTACTAGAACCACTTAAGGAAGAGATCTATGTGCCCCAATCACCTGGCACGGTAGCCCAGGTCTCCACAGGTATTTAACAACAGAAACTGACAGGCAACTGAAGTTAACAGAGAGACATAGAATCGCGGTTCTACATCTTTCAAGCTCCTTAGATTGTGGATAAGTACTTGAGGCTTAGTGTTGAGAAATATCAATCTGAAATTGTTCTCATGGATTAGGGGATAGTCAAAGTAACAATGGAGCCCTGGGGCCACTGGGCTGTGGCTCAGGTCCAAATTCCTAATAGCAGTGTGACTTTGACTAGGGCAATCACCCAGCCCCTGGAGTGGGTTTCCTCCTTTGAAAAACAAGGACAGGCCTAGGCATCTTTGCTTCCTTGACAGTTGCCCAAGAAAAGCTGTAATGACCCCCACTGCTAAGAGGGGGTTCGTAGACAGCCCTTCTCATATGGTGCTCATGGATAGCCACTCCAGGCGGGGGTTTCATGGACAGCCCCTCTCACACGGGGCTCATGGATAGCCCCTGGGGGGGGGCGGTTCATAGACAGCCCCTCTCACACGGGGCTCATGGATAGCCCCTTGGGGGGGGTTCATAGACAGCCCCTCTCACACGGGGCTCATGGATAGCCACGGGGGGGGGTTCATAGACAGCCCCTCTTACATGGGACTCATGGATAGCCACTGGGGGGCGTTCATAGACAGCCCCTCTCACACGGGACTCATGGATAGCCACTGGGGGGGTCATAGACAGCCCCTCTCACATGGGGCTCATAGATAGCCACTGGGGGGGCGGTTCATAGACAGCCCCTCTCACACGGGACACATGGATAGCCACTGGGGGGGGTTCATAGACAGCCCCTCTCACACGGGACTCATGGATAGCCACTGGGGGGGTCATAGACAGCCTCTCTCACATGGGACTCATGGATAGCCACGGGGGGGGGGTCATAGACAGCCCCTCTCACACGGGACTCATGGATAGCCACTCCAGGCGGGGGTTTTATAGACAGCCCCTCTCACATGGGACACATGGATAGCCACTGGGGGAGTCATAGACAGCCCCTCTCACATGGGACTCATGGATAGCCACGGGGGGGGGGGACGGTTCATAGACAGCCCCTCTCACACGGGACACATGGATAGCCACTGGGGGGGTCATAGACAGCCCCTCTCACACGAGACTCATGGATAGCCACTGGGGGGGCGGTTCATAGACAGCCCCTCTCACACAGGACTCATGGAAGCCACTGGGGGTGGTTCATAGCCAGCCCCTCTCACACGGGGTTCATAGCACATGGCCAGCTTATTAGGAGTTCCTGGCTCACAGCCAGTAGCTAGCAGATGGACATACACAGATGTATTTGCTCTCTTCATATTTGCTACCCTGCACACAGGGTTAGTCATTTTGTAGACACCACTTGGGTTATCTTTGAATTTTCTGTTCTGCTGTTACTTGTGTCTGAAGTTGAGTGCTTTGAAATCATGTGGCAGTCTAAAGTGACGCACCACTGTGCTTCCTTTAGCTCAAAGGCAGGAGACATTACGACTACAGAGACCCTGCTCATGGCTCTGGAACACCACCCAGAACCCAATAGTTTCCAGAAGAAAGAAAAGAAGAAAAGCAACAGGGGAAAGAGTACTTTTATTCCAGAGCATGAAAATGTAGGAACGTATAAAGGAATACATCATGACTTAATGTAGTATCATTTACCCAGTGAAAAAAATAGCCAAAATACACAAAAAATAGCAAACTGGACAGTGTGTGAGATGATTACACACTTAATCTCTCATCATCTTCCCCATCATCTATTAGTAGCAGCAATTTTAAAGTAACCATCCAAAGAGCTGTTACAAATAAACATCATATGGGGGTAAACACCTCAAGAATGCTCGTTTATAAATGAACCAGTGCAAACTACTCAAATTGTGAAGAACACAGCCTTGGGCTTATCTTCATAAGAGTAGGAAATAAGAACCCTGAACATTCTTCACTAAGAAATAAAAAAAATGCAACTGTACTTTCATCAGTGAAAAGTAATAATATGGATATTATAAAACATTCTTAACCCATGACAACAAAGTAATAATATGGATATTATAAAACATTCTTAACCCATGACAATGATTATCTTACTAATGTTCATTCAAGTACTGATATCAATAAGCATTCAAACTCTCAGTAAAAGGACTGTGAGACTGGACAAGCCCAGGCGACACTTCCTCTGAAGTAACAAGGGACACATCAATAGGAGGACCCTTAGAATACTGTTGTTGGTTTTATTTTGTTGGTTTTGTCTATAAAGGATTTTTCATAGTGTGTGTGCATATATAGAGAGTATATATGCGCAATATTATCTGCAAGGACCCCATGGAAGATCTTACAACAGCTAATTAAGAAGTTCTTTCTATAAAATGAGTCAAAGATACCAAGATGAACATTCTAAAACTCAACTTTATGGTGATGATAATGACGACGATAACGATGATGATGATGATGACGATGATGGTGATGATGGTGATGATGACCATGATAAGGCAAAATTATGTTTTCTTTGGCAAGAAGTTGTTAATTCCTTACCAAATGTTGGTTTGTGGGCTTTGTAGAAACAGTAAGAATACTTTGGTTACTCACCAAAGAGCTACTTAATGGGCTGAGAGTTCATAAACATTTTACCATGCATAACAACAGTGGAGAGCTATGGCAAAATCATGTTGAAATCAGCATCGTTTGTTGGATTACCATTATTAAAAACTCTTCCTTCAAAAAGCTCCTTTCTAATCTTGGCCTGAATCTCAGGTGTTAACAAAAGTTCTTTGATCTGTTTCACTTTGGATTTCAGCTCCATCCTTTCTCGGTGCAAAGCTTCACTGATTAAGTCTTGGGTTCCAAGTGGTTTCTTGCCTAAGGGGGGAAATTATATAATACATTTAAACTACAAATATCAATGAAGCACATTAAATATGGCACACTGACTTATCAAAATAAGGCTTAAAACCCTTTAAAACATTACCCACATTTCATAGAAAAGATTGCATTTTGCCAAAAATATGTAATTTACACAAAACTTAATTTACTGTAAATAAAGATCACCGTGTGGTAACAAACAACACATGGGGGACAAACAGGAAACATGTGGACTCACTATACTCATGGTCATTTCAACAGTGACAAACCGAACTTAGCACTTGATAGCTGTGTGCAAGTTTTGGCCTCAGATAAAGTAGTCAAAGGATCGAAGCAATGTAAACGGCAGTATTTGGATGGTGGCAAGTCCTCTCCCTCTGCCTTCTGAGTCAGGCAGGAGGTCCCGAAGCGCCCGCTCTCCCTTGTGCGTGGTTGATGGCACATGGGCTTAGTGTTGTTCTTCTGTAAAATAATTTCTTCTGCTGGTCCCAGCACCCCATTCTTTTCTGTTGTGTCGCAGCAAAACCGAACACATCAATCGCATCAATCATAGAAGTATTAGGTGATCTCCAGGGCTTGAACAAGACACTTCACTAGCACACTGCGAGTTAGTCTGCGGCTCAGCAGAGGGTCAGTGGACCCGATTCAGCTCTCACTTCCGGTTGTTATCACTGCGGTCACCATTCTGATCTCCCTCCTCAGCTTTGGTGGAGTTCCCCTCCCCTGGCTGCTTTTTGTTCTGTGTCTCTTCTAGGTACTGCTGGACAGCCTTGAGCACAGCGTTCTCCACCAGCCTCTTACTGAGCCTGACCAGTTCAGCATCCTCAGGCTCCCTTCGGTCCTTCTCACCTACATTCCACAAGAAAAGAGAGGTCACTGAGCTCGTATTGTCATAGCAACTAGGCCACCAGGGCCCAGCTAGTTCAGCTAGTTAAAAGAGCAAGTGTCCTTCACTCTGGCCAATGGGATCTATAATTCCAACAAGAGTGGGTTGCTTTTTCCTATGACTTTGTCCAAGCAGTAGCCTGTCTGTCCCTGCAGACTCTAGGCTGAAAGCAGCCGGACACACCCTTGTGGGCAGCGCTGCAGCCTTCATTTCATCTACATGGCTCTTTGCTCCTCTCTCACCCAAGACTAATAACAGCTGAGGAGCTGCTTTGACCCACACCTAGGGTCTCGAAGCACATGAATTCACCAAGGAGATCTGGATCTGCTGCTCCCTCTCCAGTGCTAACTATCAGGAAATCGAGATTGCCCCAATTATCTTAGAGGCTAGGATCACTCATGTTAAAACCCTTGGCACAGAGATCTATTGTCGATAAACTCCCAGCACCCACACCAAGAAAGACGTAGTAATCACGGCCAATAGCAACTGGTTTAAAATAGGACCTCAGGGTTAGCATCCTGCTTTTTAAAATCTCATTGCTATCACTAATTTTAGAGACAGGAAATTCTCCTAGGAAGGTTTGAGATCCTGATGGGAACTTCCCAAAAGTCACTGCAAAGGGTCATTTTTCTGTCTCGCTGTGTCATTTTCTGTGTCATTTTTCTGACTCGCAGGTGTCAGCCTCTGAAGGATTCACTTTCTGACTGCATAAGAGCCACTCCTCCTGAGTACTTATGCTATACACATCAGCCATCCATACTCCAAATCTTGCACTATGTCCAGTCAGCACCCTCAGTCCCTCCATTGAGCTGCAGCCTGGAAGGCAGATGGGTGGAGGTGAAGGAGAGTAACTGCCCACCCACTGTAAGAAGAGCTCATGGTGGGATGAGCCAAGGGTTCTAATGTCCGAGTAAGTGCTACACCTGCGTGCTCAGGACTGGGGCAGGGTACCATGGGTGTGAGCAGAACACAGATGTTATTTTTTATCCTCATACATAACAGGGCTAGGAGAGCAAAAGGATCATACCTGGCCCCTGACTACCTTCAGAGCTCTCTTATTTGTCTGCAGCAGCACACATGCAGGGTAGCCGCCACCACCCCCTTCCCAGGGACAAGCATCACAAGTGAAAGGGAGGATAGGTTAAGACCAACCTACAGAGATGCCTTAGCAACCACTTCCCCCTCAAATGTGGCCATTGGCAAGCACCACTATCAGAAGTTTAAGCACATGTGCACAGAAAACATGTTCAGAATTGAGTAAGGTTTGACTCGGAGATAATTCCAGAGACCCTTAAACAGATACTGCGAAAAGCAAGAAAAAAAAGTGTTACTAATATAACTCTAGGTAAAAGTTCAGATTTTTCCTAGTAAGAATGCATGGAAATGTTACCTAATATTTAAATTATTTGCTCTCAATCTTATATCACAATATTTACCCCATACAGATGATATTTCTATATGCATTACAAGCAACTATTTGTACAGTGGCTCTTCAAATTGAAAACAGAAAATGAGATGCAAATGAAGGGATGATAGGATTTTTTTTTTTTTTTTTTTTTTTTTTTT
>NW_022196902.1:17653658-17654406 GCF_008632895.1 Mastomys coucha
GAACTCAGAACTCCACCTGCCTCTGCCTCCCAAGTGCTGGGATTAAAGGCGTGCGCCACCACTGCCCGAGGATCTTTCAAAACATGACTTTTAAAATGACTTTCTACATCTCCTGCCTAGGCTCTATCACCAGGCCAGAGACAATAAAGTTACGGATTGTTCTAGAACTCCAGCCTTTCTTGCTAGATAAGATAACAAGGTTGAACTTAAGTTTCATTAATAACTCATTCTCCAAAATCCATCAATGAAATGTCCTTGTGTTGAGATATTTTAAATGCCCGGGGTTCTGGTTCTATTATATTTCCATTCTCAGGATGCAAGTTCAAGGCTAGTGTGGGCTATAGGGGGAGGTGTTGATCAATGCCTTCCCTAAAGAGAGAGGCTGAAATATAAAAGCTTCCCAACAAATGGTGACCTCCCTTCTGGTTACCCTGCTTTTGTTCATACTTTCCTATTAGCCATGTTGATCAAACAAAGCATGACTCTTTGACCCTTCCCTGCCTGTCATCAGCCTGAGTCACTGCAGAACACTGTTAATTCGTACTAGACAATTTCTCCGGTCTAGAGGCACCTGACAAAATGCCTCTAGATTATTTTCTGAAGTGTCCCTTTCAGACTGGGCATGGCAGCACACACTTTAATCACAGTACCTAGGAAGCAGAGGCAGGTGGCAGATCTCAGTGGATTTGGGGCCAGTCTGATCTGCTGCAGGCCAGCCAAAGGTACATAGTGAGACCCTGTCTCAAAA
>NW_022196902.1:17654540-17666356 GCF_008632895.1 Mastomys coucha
AAAGGCAAACAAACATTTCAATTTGTTAACTAAAAATCAGACAAAATATCCCTTTCAGTCTACCAGGGAAGCAAGCTTATATTTCAGACTTCCTGGGTTTGCCTAAATAGCCACTATTGTCTCACTTCAGGTTCGAATTCCAACATCCTTAGAGCTTCAGGATCATCCCTTATTACTAGATGTCCCACCTCTCCCCTTCCCATTAAAATTTTCCCTAGTCCATGAAACTTTCTTGCCTTGCTCAGGGGGGAGGGCATGTGTATGTGCTCATTTGGTCATTCTGTAACTTACAAATGTGTTCTAAGTAGTTACTATATGCATAAAGAAATAGAGTCTAAGTGTTTACTATATGAGCATAGAAGTACAGTATAGTATTTACTATATGCCTATAGAAATAGAGTGTTTACTATATGCCTATAGAAATAGTCTAAGTGTTTACTATATGAGCATAGAAGTAGAGTATAAGTATTTACTACATGCCTATAGAAATAGAGTCTATATTCTCTCAGCCTATAGAAATACCACCGAGAATAAACCAAGATCCTCCTGGCTTTCTTTTTTAATTCTTTTATAAATGATGGACGTTCTTTTATTAATTCACAAAGACATAGTCTAGTGGCTGGGAACATGGTCCAGTCAGGAATATGCCTTTATGTAAGCAAGAGACCTGCACTTGGGTCCACCAGCAAACATATGAAAATCTAGGTGCAGTAGTACACATCTGCACTGCTGGCACTGGGGAAGCAGAGAGGGGGGCTGCGGAGGAAGAGCTCTGGAGCCCACTGGCCAACTGAGAACAAATGGTAAACTCCAGATTCATTTAGAAACCCTGCCTCAAAACATAAGGTGGAGTATGATCATGGAAACAGCTCCCATCTATGTATGGCCTCCATGTGCATGCATACACATGTGTACATACACTTGCATGTACACTTGCATATGCATCCGCCCACATGTACACAGGCTTGAGGTAAAAAACTATAACTGATCTCTCTTAGCTTCTTCTCTGCTGACATATGGTACAGATTATTCATTACAATGCTCAATAATTTTCTTTGCCTAGTGAATTTTTTGTTGAAATCCTTGGAAGCTGTAGCAACAGTTTTGAATGTTATTATCATCCTATATAAATAGTACACCATGGCCAAAAATTTAAATGTAAAATTAAATCTAAAATAAGAGCAGAGAATTCCAAAATAATTCAAATGCCTATATGAAAATTTTATATCTACTTTAACTGATGAATCTGATTGGTAAGACAAAATATATCTACCAATCATAAATTAACAATCCACAATAAGTAATTATTTCACCAATTAATCAAAAGTAAGCAAATTAACAAATCTTCTAGATCCGATCTGGACTTCAGCTTTCCCACATAAACTCTGCAAACCCAACCAGGCTATTAATATTATCCCACAGCAAACTGGGTGTGGTGGCACAGGACTATAATCCTAACACCGTGGAGAATCCCAGGAAGGAGAATGAGAAGTGCATCCCTGGCTACATAGGGAACTTAGGGCCACTTAGGATACATGAAACTCTATAAACATGTTTATATGTATGTGTATGTGCAGACACATGTGAGTCTAGGGAAGGCTCATCACAGAGATCTAAGAATGCAAAAGTCTAAGAATCTAGAATCTTCATTCCAGAGAGAACTTGTCTCTTAGTTTTCAGTAGATGTGGTACAACTTACAGAGACATTTTTCAGATTAAAGTTATGCTGTAATTTCCCTCTACTTAACAACTGCATAAGGACAGCAGTCTCTCACGCTGACCTTAGAGGTGAAGGGTGTTCTCCTGGTGCCTCATTGATAACAGCAGCTCAGCACTGTATGCCAATACACACAACTCTCTTTTTTGAATGTTATTATCATCCTATATAAATATGGCCAAAAATTTAAATGTAAAATTAAATTCCAACAAGATACTTAAAGAAAGAAAACTATTCCTAATAAAAGCATCAAACTCTCGTTCCAAGTATCCTTTCGTGGTTTCTGTGGTGTGCCGATTCTCATACCTATTGAAGAGACTAGCTTTTGCCTTTGATACTGTACTTGAGAAATCTCCCTAAGATGTTTTTAGTCATGGTGTTTGAGACTGAATCTCCCTCTGTAGCCCAGGATAGCCTGCAGAGCCTACAATAGTTACAACAGATAATTATCCCCATCTCAACTCTCCAAATGCAGAAATTATAGGTATCAACCACCACACCCGGCTCCACAACATCTTAGACACTGAAGAATATAAAAGAAATGAAAATATTTTAAAACTACAAAACACAGCCAAATATGTTGGTGTATCCTGCATTTTATGGTGAGTTTTAGAATGCTCTGGGCTATCAAATAAGCTTACCCCAAAATATCAATCACTAAATGAAAATAAATCCACTCAATACAGTATATTCTAAAGGGTACAGCATTTAAAATACTTCTCAATTAACTTCACATGAGCAATTAGGAATAAGCAACTCTTTGAGTGTGGCATGATTTATTCATGGTCTGTACTATTATTCTGGCTTTCTTTATATTTCCTGAGATCTTTGGTACCAATATAGGTCAGTGATTAGGTTTATTTTTTTGTAATCATTAAAACAAAACAAAACAAACAAACAACAACAAAAAAAAACTCCTCAGTGGTGGCAAGAAAATTTTAGAACTCCTATGATAATTTAATATGAGTCTTAGTGTTCAGATGATCTTAACATATGAGCTGAGATGACCCAACAAAAGCTGGGCTGATGTCACATGAAAGGCTCTAGAGATTGCCACCAGCTTCCTATGTCCTGACGCCATCTAAGTGCCTGTTTGTACTGACAAGAATAAATCAATAGATAGGAATATAATTTTTAATCAGAAAACATAAAGGTGATGGAAAGGAGAGGACAGAGGGAGGAGGACACACATACACCCCCTCCCTCCCCACATGCATACAGTGGGGGGACATATCAGAATGAGGGCCCTCACACCTGAGAACATCAGCAGTTGTCATTGCACATCAATATCAAAAGGCTCACTAGGGAAAGCAAGCAGAGCCTGTCTGACCCCTGAGGCTGCAGCAGCAGTTCCTGGGCTGTCACTGTGCCATACAAAGAACATACCGTATTATACCATAAGCCCTTATAGCTTCTGTTTGCATTATCATGAGAAAACACAAAAGAAGAAAAGCCAAGAGGTTTATGAATGTTCAAAAGGCATACACACAAGAGAGAGACCGGTATGAAGTATCATATCATGCCATGCTGAAAACTACAAATGTTAAAGGACAAACAGGAAGAAACGAGGACAAGATTCCCCAGGAAGCAACACCTGTGCTTTCCAATGTGACTGCAAGAACGGAAAGGACAGACAATAGAAAGCCTCAATTCAAACACTGTGTAAGTACTGAAAGCCGTTGGCATTTGTGGCAGCCCATGCCAATAACTAGTACTGGGGATGAAGGTAGAAGGAACCCAAGTTCAAGGTCATCATCATGGGCTACAAAGTGAGTTCAAGACAGACAGTATCTCAAAAACCCAAACAAACAAAAACAAAACAGAAGCGGTCACTGAAACAGCAATTGGGAAAAGGGAAGTCTTGAAGAAGTTGTTACTGATACCAGCTTGCTGGAAAGATTAGGAGAAACCCCACAGAGCAAAGGCTCAATAGGCCAATGGCTTTGATGCTTCCATAGCCAGTGTAGTACCCACTAAACTGAAGCCATCCATGACTTGCCAATACTTGGTGTGAAAAGAATCCCTCACCTCCATTAGGAAAAACTAGAGTGTTTTCAAGAAAGGTGAAAGCAGTGAGAGAAGTGTGAGCAAGTTAGGCCTTGGAACACAAGGAGACAGAACATGTGAGGAAACTTGCCAGGTGGCCAACAAGCTGAAGGTGGCAGATGTCCGTGCATAGCCGACAGGGCCTGACAGCAACTCTCCACAAATACCTCCTCACAGTCACTGAGGACTGCAAGTCAGTCAGGAAAGCCACCCTTGAGGATGCTTCTGAACACTCTCATGTGGCCTTACAGGCCTGCAGTCAAGACTGTTCAAATGGCCAGGCATGGATGTCCCATGCCTGTATCACAGAACTAGGAAAACTGAGGCAAGAGGGTTAAATGTCAGGAGACAGTGTGAGTTACATAGTAAGGGCTGGGGGTGAACAGACAAGTAGAGGAAACGAATAAAAAGAACAACAATTCACTCAGATCTGAACAAGGCCTTCCTCAGCATCTCCCCATCACTTCAAAATGTACACTTGCTGTTCTAGAAACCCAATTATGTCTGCTGCAGCAAAGAGCTTTTGTTTTTTAACTGTGGCCATGTATGGAGGTTAAATGTGGTGGCCCATACCTCTAATATCCATACTCAGGATGTAGAGGCTGGCAGATCTCTCTGAGTTCAAGGCCAGCCTGGTATGCACAAGACAGCCAGAGCTATGTAAAGTGACCCTATTTCAAAAACAGAACAACAGCAAAAATGGATGGGTGGCCATCAGGCATGGTAAAAATGACTCTGTTAAAAGGACGCACAACACTAAGGATGTGAAGCCAGAAAGTAGGTCTTCTACTGCTGGTGAGAGGCAAATACCCCATTTTGGGGAGTTTGGGGGATTCTTAGAATAGTTGATTATATTCTCACCACACTATCCAGCAATCTCACCTCTAGTGTGACTTGAAAACAGGTGGATGCAAGCATATGCTCACCAAATTGCTCACAGCAATATCTGGAGCACTACTCAGAAGTGCCTTAAACTAGAAATTACTGAAGCAGCCTCTTTCTGATGGATGAACCGAAAGGCTGTGATAGGTCCATGCAGTGAAAAAACTCCAAAGGAAGGAAGTGCTGGCACAAGCTACAACACAGACCATTCTAAGATATGCCAGGCAACAGAGGCCAAACCAAAGAGGATACACACTATGTGATTTTATGTTCGATGTTACAGAAAAGAAAAAGCTAGACAGGACACAAAGCAGTGGTTTGGGAGATAGGGGAGATGAACAGGAAAGGATGTGAAAGAATTTTGGAGGGTGGTGGAGCTGTTTATAATCTCACTTTGGTTATTAATGACTCTCATGTTCATTAAAACTCACAGAACTAAACACAAGCAAGAGCAGATTACTGCATGTAAAGTAGACTTCACTTTTTAAAATGCTAATGGGAACAGTTTTTTCCTAGTATTGCCTCCCTCATGGGGGTTATCACAGGGCTCCCCAATAAGCCTGTTTGTCACTCCGCCATTAGCCTGTGGCTGGCCATAAGGATGACTTCCAGGTTGTTCACTATTTTAAGACACACCCCAACTGCAACTCGTGCAATCTCAAGGCCGCAGGTCTGCTTCTCAATTGCTTTCCTTGTGAATCATAGTTTTCTGTTATGCTCAGTATCAAAATATTTTCTATAAAATTGACTGGAGTGACTTGTGAGTGTGGATAGAAGCCAAATAGACCGTTTCTCTTTTTCCTTTCTCTGTATCAGACATATCATGCACTCAATCTGCTCAGAGAGGACAAACTAACTTGGCACCAGTGTGTGGCTGACAGGCGATCACTATCTCTGGTGCTGAAATCTGCTTCCTGGGGGTGGCAGACTCTCCAGTTTGTTTTCTTGGGATTGGCTCTGTGTTATCTGTAGACCTAGGAGTCCCTTCTACAGTCACTATCACCTACCGGGAACCATGGCATTTCCTCCCTAGTTCAGTGCCTGCTTTTGTTTCTGTTGGAATGTGAGAATTTAAGGTCTCTGATTGGCCACTAAGACCACTCTGGGTCATTTGGTGCAAAATTGACTGAGATGTATAACTCTGAATCAGGAAAAAAGAGGTAGATATTATTAATACAAATCTGAGTCCACAGGATTATCAATAGAAGGGTGGATATCTTTGAAAAAAATATTTTGGGACAAAGAAGCATGTCATAAGCATATATTTTCAAGAAATCATCTTGATCTGCAGAAAACATAAAGTGTGGAAGTGAAGCCGTGCTCAGCACTGTGACAGCCGTCTGACTGGCTGTACAGTTTAAGAGCGTTGGACAGCCATCTGATTGGCTGTATAGTTTAAGAGCGTTGGACATGCCGGGCGGTGGTGGCACACGCCTTTAATCCCAGCACTTGGGAGGCAGAGGCAGGTGGATTTCTGAGTTCGAGGCCAGCCTGGTCTACAAAGTGAGTTCCAGGACAGCCAGGGCTACACAGAGAAAACCTGTCTCGAAAAACCAAAAAAAAAAAAAAAAAAAAAAAAAAAAAAAAAAAAGAGCGTTGGACATGATAGCTAATTTCTGAGTCCTCAGTCATTTCACTAAACACCTGCTCATGATAGCACGTGTTTTCCCCCCAAGCTTGGATTCTAAAATAGGCCTTAGTTCAAGCAGAAAGGAGTGTACGTTCCCACTCTAAATGCTGTATTCACCAAGGTAGGTGAGCCAAGTACATGTTGTCAACCAGTCTAATCACATAACACAAAGCATAAGCTATGGCTGCCACTTTGGCTCATTATAAGCAACACAAAGCCCAGGTCACGAGGAACACCAGGCTGAGAACATTTCCATAGGTCAGCATGGCGATAGCAGGGACAGCTTCCTCTACCCATTTGGAGGGGTTCCAGCATTATAAAGCAGGATAAGAAACGTTATCTGACTTGGTTTTCACAGTGAGGTAAGGTGAGTGTTAACATACAATGACACCAGGGGTTTACAAATCACACGTTGGATTCTACAGCCACAGAGATGGGAATCAATCGGGAGCTCTCCCACTAAAGACCTGAAGCTTAGTCCACCCAAGCATCCACCCCAGGCAGGTAGCCTGAGAACTCTTGACCTGGAGCAAAAAAGGTAAACATGAAAATTGCCAATGGCTAGCGAACCAGGGAATTCTGCTTTCTCTCACAGGACCTTCTCCACTGAAAACTCGCAGTTTAAGAACTTGACTGTCACCAGATTCTTCCTTCCCGCCTTGGCCCTTCCATCCCTTCCTTCCCTGCCTTCTCTTTTCTCTCTCTCATATTTCCACCTCTCCTTCCACAGACATCAACTAGACACCTGTCTGTGATAAGCACCTGCACTATGAATACAGAATACAGAAAAAAATTCAACATGGCCCTACCTTCAGAAAACCTGCAATTCAATAAATAAAATGTCATGCATACTCTAAAGGAAAGAGGAATATAGAGTGGATATACATATAAAGACTGGCAGGCTAGAGAGAGAGCACAGCAGCTGAGAATACTGGCTGCTCTTCCAGAAGACCAAGGTTTGATTCCCAGCACCCACACAGCAGCTCACAATTCTCTGTAAGCCCAATCCCACGGCATTTGACATTCACTTCTGGCCTCTGCAAACATCAGGCATACACATGAGGGACAGACATGCATGTAGACAAAACACCTGTATGCGTTAAATGAATAAATATAAAACTTTAAAAGACTATAGACAACTGGGATGTGGCTCAGGCAGTAGAGTACTTGCTTAATATGCACAAAGTTTTGGGTTCATAAACTGGAAATTCTGGGACATACCTCTAATCTTAGCAATCAAGAGGCAAAAGCATGGGGTCAGAAGTTCAAGGTCATCCTTGGCTATATAGATCTCTCAAATTCCAGGCCAAGGGCCCAAGCCCAGTCACCATCAGAGAGGCTTTCTCTGGCAGCTGATGGAAGCAGATGCAGAGACCTGCACCAAAACATTAAGTAGAGCTCAGGGAACCCTGCGGAAGAGGCAGGACAAGGATTGTAGGAGCCAGAGGGGTCAAAGACACCCAGAGAACACAGCTCACAGAATCAACTAAGTAGGGTTCATAGGGGCTCACAAGGCCTGCAAGGGTCTGGGATAGGTCCTCTACATACATGTTGTGGTTGTCTAGCCTGACATGTTTGTGGGACTCCTATCAATGGGGGTTCTCCAGCTCTTTTGCCTGCTCTTGGGACCCTTTTCCTCCTACTGTGGTGCTTCACCCAGGCTTGATATGAGGAGATACACACACACACACACACACACACACACACACACACACACACCCTGGAAGGCCTGCTCCTTTTTGAAGGGAAACAGAGGAGTGGAGTTCTAGGAGAGAGGGGAGGTGATAGGGAACTGGAAGGAATGGAGGGAGGGGAAAAGGGAGGCTATGGGCTGGATGTATTCTATGAGAGAAGAATGAATGCATGGTCAGGTCTAGGGTAGAATACCCAAAGCCTGGTGTGGGTGGAAAGAGGTGGTGCTCGAGTCAGATTTTATAAACTGAATCAGTATTTTCCAGATGGATCAGGCAGTATAGCCTGACACACTGCTGGTGTGACCTGTGTGGCTAATGTCAGTCTTGCTCTAGTGTATGGTGACTAATGAGGTAAGCAGGAGAATGGTGAGGTTGGAAGCTCTGGGCCATGCTGAAGAGGGGGCAGGGCTTCTGTTTTCTTGCAGGATCAAACTAAACTTCCATGTTCTAAGATATTCACAAATTTTAAAGGCTTATCTACAACACATGCTGGTTCATTTCAACTGCTGAGGTATAATTCAATTCTTAGAATATTGCTATGTAAGTTTGGTTCTCACAGACCTATTAATAAGAAAACACTACATTGCTAGTGACTAAGTGATGTCTTAATTCTGTTGTAAATAAGCAAACACCTCTTTGGAAGGGCACTAAAATATCAAAATAAGTACAGAATAGGTGAGAACATCACAAGCTCTTCACGTGTGTGTGTGTGTGTGTGTGTGTGTGTGTGCACTAGCACATTAGCTTCCCTCAAACTCCCTATGTATCTAAAGACAAGCTTGAACAGGTGGTCCTTCCCCAAACCTTGGGATTACTGGGACTTCATGCATGTGCCAAGCATGTTCTGCCTATACAACAGCAAGTATCAAACCCAGAGTTTCATGCATTCTAAGTAAGTATTCTACCAACTGAGCTATACCCCTAGCCTGAAAACATATTTAAAGACAAAGTGAAGTAGTTTTAATTATTCAATATTAGCTGTCTTTAACTCAGCCAACTACCCTAAAGCTCTTATGAATGAGTAAGCAGAGTGTTTCAGACTATAAACGTCTCTATTTTCTCAGGTTTAAACACCAAACAAGTTAAGCAAGTGGCACTATTTTGCGTTGAGAGCCAGTAAACACCTTTCCAAATCTGAACATGAAAACCAGGGTAAACAAGAATTTGGTCACTATGCTTGCTTGTAAACCCTGGTGAAGCCTGGACTGGGTCCACTGGACACTGAACAAGCAGTAATGGTGGGAGACAGTGAACATGAAGCGCTGAAGGAAGCGAGGGAATAAGATGATCAACCAGCCAAACAAAGTTAAGACAAACCCCATCCCTGGGCACTCCAGTGAAAATGAGGAAGGAGACAGAGCCATACCCTCCTAGAGAATCTTCAGCCCAGTGACTCTGTGTGTGTTTAACTTTAGGAAAAAAATGACTGAAGATAGGAACTTAGGGTGGATTTTTCTCTTCTCAGTGTCTTAAGATTACCAATTTACTAGAAACGTCTATTAGGACACCTCCCACAGAAAATCAAACTAGCAGGTACATTGTATTGAACACGGCACAGGTGGTATGTAAATGGACATGCGTCTGGTCCATCAGCAGGGGTTTGCCTCTGGACTACTTGATCTCCATATATTGGAAGAACCAGTCAATTCAAATATCAGTAAAAAACCATCACAGACGGCAGCAAGTGAGCAAGAGACAGTCCCCACTGCTCAGGGCTTCCTGTGTAGGCCGTGGGCTTGAGGCCTATAGGGAGAGGGGTGCTGGAAACATGCACAGGAGACCAGAGATGACATGAACTCAGCGCATTGCCCCTCCTTATGGGACAAGCCCGAGTGTGGCTTCGCTGCAGATGCTTGTCCACTTCCCTGGAGCACCGAGCATAGTAGTCAAGTCCACCGAGTACTCAAGTCCACCGCGTAGTCAAGTCCAGCGCGACATGCTCTAGGACCTGCTGTCCCACACACAGTTTCCTCCTTCCCTTGCTCTCCAAACACCCACTCCTAGTTAACTGTGCTCAGGAACTCTCTTAATGAACCTGCCTCACATTAAGCACCTGGTATGTAGACTTTCTCCTACACACCCAAGTCCAAAGCTTAGTCCATATGTCAAAAGAAGGATCTGGAAACCAGGAGAATTACCTAACTCTACATTTCTAAAACCTGCCAGAGCTGTAACTCAAATACAGACCAGCATGGCTCTAACACACCACACTTTTGACATTGTACCACAATGTTGTCCTCTATCTAGTACTTTATACAATTATACTTTCTATAATCCTTTCATTCTACACTGAGACATATAATCATAAAATGTTAATGCCTTTTCTCAAGTGACAGGGTCAGAATGGCATGTCTGTGTCCCAGTGAAAGCCACTCAGCCTTCTGCCCCACTCTCTTTAGTCACAAAAGTGTAGACAACAGCAGCTCTGCAGTGCAGGGCTAGTGTGAAAATTAAGATTAAAAACAAGCAGCAACTGAGCAGTAAACGCTTTCTTTTTCTTCTGTCTTTTTAAAAGATTTTTACTTTTAATTGTGTGCATATGCGAGGGGCACAGTGTATTGAATGCAGGTGCCTGCAGAGCCAAGAAGAAAGCTTTGGATTCACGGGAGCTGATGTACATAACGTTGTAGGCTCTCCAACCTGAGTGCTAGAAACTGAATTTGGGTCCTGCAGTCTTAACCAGTCCACCAAGCCATCACTATTTCTTCGAACTTCTTTTAAAGTTGTGGAAATAACTGCAAACAAGAAGTTTATATTGCATGGACAGGTAGTGTAGTAGAGAGTGTAGCTGCTTCTAGCAATGCTCTGTATTGTTCTGTGTAGCTTAAACTATATTCCTTTACAATCAAAGGATGTCCCATTTTGGTTTAATCACATCAGGTTCAGTTTACATACAACTCCCCCAAGAGCACACCTACTCCAGGACGGGTGTCACACATTCGTGATAAATGCCACAGTCACTCATCAGAGTCACCTCAGTTTTCTCTCATCTTCTTGGCAATCATTACACACCTTCCATCACAAGGCTTCCTGCTAGCCAGTCACTCCTTTCTGCTAAATTCCCAAAAGATCTGATATAGTCATTAGCATTAAAACGTAGTGGTGGAGTTAAGCTAGAAATAAAAAAAATCAGGACCAATAAAAAGAAATTTTTAATAAGCAAGTAAAGGCCAGGGAAGAGATTGGTCATAGAAGGGTGGCTCATAGAGCCATGGGATTCCCCATGTCCTCAAACTCAGAGAAAAGCAGCAGCATAGTGATTGTGCCAGGAACCCAAAGAGCAGCCAGGATTAGGCTTGCTCCACAGCTGCACAGGGCTTGGGATCATAACCCCCCATTCCCCTTCCATACTTTCCTCCCACCCTTTCCCTAAGCAAGCAAGATTATTATACTCCCTCCACTTCTACCTGTGTGTTCTGGCTCCCCTCACTTTCTATAGGGCTCCTACAGAGCTGTTAAAAACTTCATCTAGCTTACCCTGTGGGCCACAGCAGCCCAGCCCATAGCTCTCCAGGAGCCCTGTGAGAGAGGGCAGCAATGGCACACTGGCCATTCAGGTGCAGTTCCTGATTTTCTATGTGGGAAGGAGAGGGGAACTCTTTGTTTCCCAGAGCTGAGGGAAGTGCCACTTCCATAACCCAGTGAGGCCAGTAAGGGAGAGAACAGAGAAACTGCTGGGAGCCAGGGCCCCCAACAACCAAGCAAAAGCTGAAAAGGTGAGGGCTGGGGAGATGGCCGCTCGCTAAGTGGTTGTTATGCAAGCACATTGTCTTAGTCAGGGGTTCTATTCCTGCACAACATCATGACCAAGAAGCAAGTTGGGGAGGAAAGGGTTTATTTAGCTTAC
>NW_022196902.1:17667084-17668829 GCF_008632895.1 Mastomys coucha
CAGATGCCTGTACTCCACTGCTGCTGCTGTCCTTGGTGGTCATTCATGGTACTGGCATCTCCAAAACATTGCTGTCTTCCAGTGTAACTAGGCTTCACCAATAGCCTCTTGTAGACTGTCTTCATGGTGCCAAGCCTCAATTCCTTTGCATGACCCCTTCAGTCCGGGGCCATCAACTGCAACTGAGGCTGCACCTTCACCATTGGTCTTCCATGGCCTCTCACTGTGCCGAGCCTCAGCTGCTCTCCATGACCCCTTCATGCTGTCAAAACCATTACCACCTAGGTGACTCTTTCACATTACCAAGTCCTGCTGCAGCACAAGGTACAACTTTGGCTATCTCTGGAACACAGCCTCTTTGATCTCAGAAAAGCCTGCTCTCTTATAGAACCCAAGACTTCCAGCCCAGGGATGGCACCACCCACAAGGGGCCCTCCCCTCTTGATCACTAATTGAGAAAATGCCCCACAGCTGGATCTCATGGAGGCATTTCCCCCACTGAAGCTCCCTTCTCTGTGGCAACTCCAGCCTTTGTCAAGCTGACACAGCCAGGAGCTGGTTTTATGTGTCAACCCCAGAATCCACACAATAATGCCAAGGCAGCATGGTCTCAGCACTAGGGAGACAGAAACAGACAGACAGGCAATACCCCTGGGGCTAGGTGGCCAATACCCCTGGGGCTAGGTGGCCAATACCCCTGGGGCTAGGTGGCCAATACCCCTGGGGCTAGGTGGCCAATACCCCTGGGGCTAGGTGGCCAATACCCCTGGGGCTAGGTGGCCATTACCCCTGGGGCTAGGTGGCCATTCACTCTTGTCAAACTGAATGAGCCCCAAGGCAGGAAACCTGTCTCAAAAAGAAAAAAAACAGCCATCACACATATACGTGTACACACATGAGCACACAAATAGACACATTTGTGTGCAGGACTGAACTGAGGGGTGGAAAAGTAGAGTGCCAACAATGTTCAGGCAGGCTGTCTTGTTTGCCCTCATGAGCCAATGAGTCTTCTCATAGATCCTCCATTTTCATTAAGACTCTGTCTTGATCTATTAGCTCCTCATTGCCCCTTCTGTTTTGACTCTGACTGGTTCCCAGGGACCTCCTAGAATTCCTCAGACTTTTAAATTATTTTTTAGCCAATGCTGCCTTAGCCCCTGCCACCAGCCTTTGGTTCCTTTAGCCCTGACTATCATTCTCAGTTCTGATCTGCACTGGCTATAGGCCTAAGTCCTCACCTGCTCACTAGCTGGTCCCCATAGTAGGGACTGCCAACAGTATCCTCAATACAAAAGACAGGGGCTAGTTTAAGGGCAATTCACCATTCCTTCCAAACAGCATAAACAAGACTAGCATGTACACAGGCATGTAAAAATAGTATTTACAAGACTCGGGTTAGAGCTGCCATTTTCTCTCTGGTGAGTTTCTAAGACTGGAGCAGCCAGCAAGAAGGAACAGGCCCCACGAGTACCAGGGGAATTGCAGGGCGTTAGGGAAAGGAACCTCTCAGCTTCCAAGTGACAGAGGTGGATCAGCATCCTTCTCTGCCCCTTCCCTGCAAGTGGAGGGCCAACTTCCAGGGAGCGCCTTAACCAAGAGACTCCGGTGAGAACCACCATTTTCTCTCTGGTGAGTTTCTAAGACCAGAGCAGCCAGATGGGAGGCAGAGGCCCCACAAATCTCAGGGGTCTTACAGGGCATCAGGGACAGGACAAGCTCTGGTCAGAGTCACTAAGAACATCTAA
>NW_022196902.1:17669546-17670201 GCF_008632895.1 Mastomys coucha
CAGATGTCATACAGACTCTAAGAGAACACAAATGCCAGCCCAGACTATTATACCCAGCAAAACTCTTAGTTTAATCACCATAGGTGGAGAAACCAAAGTTTTCCATGACAAAACCAAATTCACACAATATATCTCCACAAATCCAGCCCTTCAAAGAGTAATAAATGGAAAACTCCCACACAAGAAGGGGAACTACATCTCTGGAAAAGCAAATATGTAATCTTCCAACAAAACTAAAAGAAGATAGACACATGAATGGTACGCCAGCTCTAACTACAAAAATAACAGGAAGCAACAACTACTTTTCCTTAATATCTATTAATATCAATGGACTCAATTCTCCAATAAAAAGACATAGACTTTCAGATTGGGTACGTAAACAGGACCCAACATTTTGCTGCATACAGGAAACCCACCTCAGTGACAAAGACAGACACTACCTCAGAATAAAAGGCTGGAAAACAATTCTCCAAGCCAATGGCCCCAAGAAAAAAGCTGGAGTAGCCATTCTAATATTGAATAAAATCGACTTTCACCCTAAAGTGATCAAAAAAGATAAGGAGGGATACTTCATACTCATCAAAGGTATGATCTATCAAGATGAATTCTCAATTCTGAACCTCTATGCTCCAAATGCAAGGGCATCTACATTCAT
>NW_022196902.1:17677833-17678518 GCF_008632895.1 Mastomys coucha
CCCTCTCTCTCCCTCCTGCCCCTCCTCCTTGCCTCTTGCCCCTTTGCTCCTCCTCTCTCCCCATTCCCTTCCCCCTCTTTCCACGTGGTCATGGCCAGCCCCTACTTCTCTCCTCTCTCCCTCTCTCTGCCTTTCTCTGCCTCTGCTACCCTCTTAACTCCCCTCCCCATGCCCTGAATGAACTCTATTCTATACTAAAAAAAATTAAATTTAAAAAGCTCACATCATTGTCTAATATGATTAGTACTTTTAGCTCCAAAAAAATAAGAACTACAAATTAGCATAAACTAAATGTTTATCTTGGAGAATGAAAAACATAGATGTTATTAAACTATAGTCAACAAGTATAGGTCTGTTATTAAGCTGTGGCCTCTCAGTTCTAACCCCACCCCTCCTCATTAGGATTGGTGACACTACAAAGGGCTGAGCTCACAAATTCATCCCTTGGCCAGATGCACCCATTAGATTCTCCCAGGAGGACGGCCCTCTACGATTTGCTCACTGTCCCCATCTCTGCAGCCCCAGCTACCTGCCTCTGCTTCCCACAGCTCGACATTGCCCCTCACTGCCCCCTACTGCCTCCTGCACTGTCCCCACTGCCCCTTACTGGTCCTTAGTGCTCCCCACTACTCCTCACTGACCCTCACTTGTCTTCAGTGCTCCCCACTGCTCCTCACTGACCCTC
>NW_022196902.1:17678693-17678869 GCF_008632895.1 Mastomys coucha
CCCTCACTTGTCTTCAGTGCTCCCCACTGCTCCTCACTGACCCTCACTTGTCTTCAGTGCTCCCCACTACTCCTCACTGGCCCTCACTTGTCTTCAGTGCTCCCCATTGCTCCTCACTGACTCTCACTTGTCCTCAGTGCTCCCCATTGCCCTTCAACTGCTCCCTACTGCTTCCC
>NW_022196902.1:17678879-17697586 GCF_008632895.1 Mastomys coucha
GATCCCCAGTGCTCTGTACTGTACCCCACTACTCCTCACTGCTCCTTGATGCTCCTCACTGCTCTTTGCTGTTGCCCACTGCTCCTCACCACCCTCTACTGTCTCTCACTGCTCCCACTGTCCCTTAGGGTTCCTAACTCTTCCTTGATGCTATAGTGCTCCCCACTGCTCCTTGCTGCTCCCCACTGTCCCTCAGGGCTCCTCACTGTTCCTTGACGCTCTGTAGTGCCCCCCACTGCTCTTCACTGCCCCCCCCACTGCTCCTTGCTGTTCCCTACTGCCCCTCACACTTCCTCACTGTCCCTTGTGGTACTCCCTACTGCTCTTCAGTGCTCCCTACTGCTCTGCAGTGCTCCCTACTGCTCCCCACTGCTCCAGGTTCTAGAAGCAGTTGGTTCTAGTTTTTATTTCTTCTCCTTACTCCTCTGTTATTCCCATGGAGGTATGAGCAGAGCTGACTGATGTCCTAACCTTGCAGGCCAAAATTCCAGCTCCACTGATGGCTTTCCCATGTCCCAGAGCACCCTCCCTGAAGACGGCAACCTCTTCAAAGATCTCAGTCATATAGGATTCCCATAAGTCACCCAGCCTGAAAGTTACTGTAGGTTTACTTCAGTCTTGACTTTACACTCATTTTTACTTCAAAGTCTATTTCACTAATTTCCTACATTAAATTCAGTGTAGTTCTGTTTTCTTTGCTATGCCATAACTAATATCTGCTATTTTTGTATTTCCTCCTCACACAATTGTGTAACTATTGGTGATTACAACAGTACAGAAACCTTTACAAAGGTAAAAACATACAAAGTTAAAGCAGCTACAACTGCATTATGTCAGGAACAAACTTTCTCATTAAATAATCTATGATAACCTTTTAATATCAAACTTCATGTAGTTGTACATATATAACTAAGTTCTATGAAAAGTCTGTAGTTCTAATTTTCCATTAGAGATTAAGTAGGTTGTATATGTGCAGTGGATATATATTTTCATCCCAGTGAATTCTTGGCTTAGATTTAATATGACAATTTAAAAAGTACAGTAGAATAAATCTAAAGTTTCAAAACAACTCCAATTTTAAAGGCAGTCACACAGCAGGCAGCACGTGTTGGCTTGCTCTAACTAGGACTTGCTGGTCTCAGGGAGGTCAATAACCAACATTTATAACAGAACATAGGGTAGACAATGGTGTGCCTAAACAATCGCCCAAATGTATCTCTTTACACTCTGAATGTTAAAGCAAGATTGCTGATCCTAAAGGTATTAATTTGAACACCACTCAGTAGTCACTATAAATTAATTAATTTAAAAGCACACATTGTTATAAAAAGTTTTGGTCTTCTACTTAAAGTTTAGTGACAAAACAGTTTAGAAATTTTGCCTTCTACCATACAGAGAAGACAGAGGGAAAGAATGCAGGGAGAGAGAACTGGAATCGATGAAGTGGGGCGGGGCATCTCTGGGATGAGCTAGAAACTAGGACAACGAAAACTCCCATGAATCTATGAGGTGACTAACTAAGATGCTTAGCAATGGAGGATATGGAACCTGAAACATCTATCTCCTGTAACCAGAAAAGACTTCCAATGGAGGGGCTGGGACACCAACACAGCCACAAAACCTTAGACCCACAATTTCTCCTGCCAACAAGATCTGCAGGGATAAAGATGGAACAGAAATCAAAAAAATGGCCAACCAATGATTGGCCCAACTTGAGACCCATGCCATGAGGGAGAGTCAACCTCTAACACCAAGCATTACTGTCATCTGAGATCCAGCCACTGATGGAAACAGATGCAGAGACCCACACCCAAACATTAGGCAGAGCTTGGAGAATCCTATGGAAGAGGGGGAGAAAGGATTGACGAAGCCAGAGGGGTCAAGGACATCACAAGAAAACCTACAGAATCAACTAACTTGGGCCTGTGTAGGGTCACAGAGACTAAATAGAGAGCATGCATGGGATAGACCTAGGCCCTCAACAAATATGTACAGTTGTGCAGCTTGGTCTTCATGTGGGACTCCTAACAGCAGGAGCAGGAGCTGTACTGGCCATTGCCTGCCTTTGAATCCCTTTCCCCTACCGGGGCTGCCTTGTCTAGCCACACTAGGAGAAAATGCACCTAGTCCTACTGCAACTTGGTATGTCAAGGTGGGTCGATATCCATGGGAGGCCGCCCTTTTTCTGAGCCTTTTCTGAGGAGAAAGAGAAGTCAGGATGATGGTGAGGAGGGGAGGTGAGAGAAGGAAGGACTAGAAGATCGCAGAAGTGAGGTGAGAGGGAGAGTCTGGGAGGAGAGGAGAGAAGGGAAGCTACAATCCAGATATAAAGTAAATAAATAAATTAATAAAATAATATGAAAAAAACTACCACACAACATATTATATGTTATTAATACAAAATCTACTTGGGTGACTCTATTAATAATAGTCTATTTGCATATTTTTATTGTTTAACAGATCACTTACTATAAACAAATTAGAATGCTTCTGGACTTAATGTATCATTACCATTTGGCTTTTTCTTTTACATTTATATGTCTGAGGTCTCTCTCTCTCTTTCTCTTCTTCTTTCTCTCTGTTGCTACACTCTGTGTGTGTGTGTGTGTGTGTGTGAACATGACACAGCATGCATGTGGATGTCAGAGGATGACTTGTAGGGATTAAGTTTCACCTTCTACCACACAGGATCAAATCGAGTCGCTCGACTCAGCAGTGAGTACCGGCACTGACTGAGCCATCTCTGAAGCCAACCACTTCACTATAAGGCCCATCACTTAACAACTTGCTACAACATTGGCTGGTCATCTAAAAGAACCATAAAGAACACGTTTCCTTCCAGATTTCTGACCTCCCACATAGTCTAAAACAACTAATTCTCCTCTCATCCCAGCTCATGGTTGGAATCCTTCAGCCTCCTAGGGTGCGTCTGAAGTCTCCTCCCCATCATGACCTCCTTTAGGACATGTTACAGTTTGACAGAGCTTTAAGTAAGGTCTGACTACAATAAAGTTAGACATGAAGTATCAGATCAGCAAATCATACATTTGCCAGTTTATATGAAATCATAAATTATATCATTCTAAAGCCCCCACACACCGACTTTATAGCTAATTTTGGCTGTACATTTAAAATGTTGGAAGTGTGACTTTTTTATTTTTGCCCTGACATATGTTAGATATCCAATTGAAGTTTGATGCCATTCACATGGCAGATGCCAACAACAGTTCTGACCACAATTAGCATGGGGTGGATGCTATGGGGCAGGCGGGCAAGCATGAGCCACTCTGCTCCCTGGAGCCCTCCTTCCCTCGCCAGCAGCACCAGGGAATGCCATCTCTTCAGGGGAAGAGAGAACCTTATTTCCTTCTACCCCAAGCATCTTGCTTATACATCATTTCTTTCCTGGTACTACATTTTTTTCTATACATACATCTTTTGTTTATAAATATCCTTAACTAAATTAGTAAGTTGGGGAAACAGTATTTGGAAATAAGAAATTATAAATTTCAAATATCTTCTATATGACTTACCATAAAATGAGCATTCGCAGCCCAGTTAGCACAACATTTAAATGTAAGCTACACTTCCTGTTTCAGGTTTTCTCTATGACTGCTTACCAACTGAAAGATTTATTTCAGTAGTTCTAAGCTCTATTAATTTTAAACTTGGACATTATGAATGTTCATCACAGGGCACTTAATTTCCTAAAAGGTGTATTGCAGGAGCAAACATGTTTGCTCATATCAGATTGTAAACATCTGGTGATAGAAGCTTAGCTCAAATGCCTGTCATAGTGGCAATTAACCTTCTCTTACTGGACTTTTCTGACTTGGTTCTATAACCTTTCTGGCATGGGAAGGGTATGGAATCATGGAAAAGGTGTTGCATTGTGGGAAAGGCATTGCATCATGGAAAGCTAGTGGCACCATGGAAGGGCAGGGCATCATGGGTGTGGCATCACCTTCAAGTTGGCTTGTACTACTGAGAGGACAATAAACCTTAGAATCCAACAGACTTCTGCTTTGAAAACTCAAGTAAATTTTAAAAGAGATCTCCAACAACAACAGCGATGCATTGCTCATTCCTGTGTCCTCTCAGTCTCTGGTCAGAGCTTTCTAGATGGGGAGAGCACTGATCATTCCTGTGTCCTCTCAGTCTCTGGTCAGAGCTTTCTAGATGGGGAGAGCTCAGCAGTGTTGGCAGAAGTAAAACAAAACTTTCCTCTACACATCTTTCACAAAAGGCCAGACCTCACTGCAACCAAACACAGCATGAAGGCTTCTAAGAAGTCAGCGACTTGTCATTTCTCACTGGGGCTAGTGTATTTCTACCAGAATATACACTGGAGTTTGGCACATAATAAACTCATTAAGTATAGGTTCTCTGTAACAATAAGAATGTGTTAATGTATAATCACAGCTATAGTTTAAATCAGTTTGGCAGAACCAGAGATCTATACCTACTATATACATGGAAAGTCCCACAGAATAATGTCCAAAGTCTATGGCTGCAGGTGATAAAAGTACAACCCAAATACACTTAAGCAAAGAAAGGGCAAGTATGTATTGCTTTATGGACTGGAGAAGTTCTTAGATGTGGCTTAGGTGATAAAGTAGCCTCTCTCCCTCCCCTGCCTCTTCTATTAACTGTGCTGTCTTCATTTGTAGAATGGCCTGTTGGACCTTAAGACTAATGTGTGAACCATACAGTTCTCGAAGGGCAGGAAGCAAGATATTATGATAGACAGGACCTCAAGAAAACAGGTAGAGAATTCTCAAAAAAAAAAAAAAAAGACACTCTATTGAACTGAAATTCTAAGTCCTAATTCCCCCTGTATGGTAGAATAAAAATAAAACCATCGCTTTGCCAAACTAAGACTACGTTGCAACTAACATAATCTTTATTTATTGTAGAAAAGTCATATTTACCTAGTATATTAAAGAAAAGTGGCTAGCAAGCAGGCACATTATAAATATTAGGTAAATCTTGATTAAAATTTAATTTTCATGATGGGTAGATACTATTTAAGATTGGGATACAAAGTATAAAAATTAAACAGTAAATACCAAAACCAAAATTACAAACTGGGTCACTATGTCTCCAAACACCTCCACTGTCTGCAATATGACACTTGGAAGCTTTTTTCAGTCTCTTTGCTATGGGTAAAATGGACAAAATTAAACAGATGTATGGGAAATTGTTTATCACACATCTTTAAAATATTTTACAAGATTTAAACTAACACCTGAAATTCTTCTGAGGATATTAGGTCACAGCATACTGCTGGAGAACAGGATATGTCATATAAATTTTGCTTTTATTTCCTCAGATGATAGAATGAGACAAGAGGCATACCTAAATTCTGCAAATGCACTAGTCAGAAATACCCAGAGCATCTCCTTCTCTGTTCTCTACCCAGAGCATCTCCTTCTCTGTTCTCTACCCCTAGGCCTAGACCTGGATACCCAGAGCATCTCCTTCTCTGTTCTCCACCCCAGGCCTAGACCTGGAAGCATCCTGCCTCTTCACAATCTAATCTTCCAAGCAGACTGATTCAATTTGGCTTCTCTTGGTTCTGATTGCAATGTTCTGCTTGGCCTCATATTAATTTTGGCAATCTGTTCCAATCTTCTGGCTCCTTCTCTTTCTATGGCTCATTCTGTCTTCACCTGTGTCTAGCTTGTTCTTTCTGCAAACTCCACCCTCTCTCTCCCTCCCTCCTTTCCTTTCCCCTTCCCTCCCTCTCTCTCTCTGCTCTTAAGTTACCTCTCTTTCCTATGAAAGTTGGGCGTATCCTAGCTTTAACTCATTCTGCCAGATCTTTCTCTGATTCATCATTTTCTCTGCCCCTCAATTAGATGTCACTTTCAAACACAGTTGCTCCTTTCTACAAACTAACCTTCCCTTCATTGTTAGGGATTAAAGCTGCATACTAAGGACATGTCTGTATTCCAGCCAGGTCATGCTGTAATCTCAGAATCTAACCAGATTTACGCCTACAAAGCCTTTGGATGTGATCCCTTGGATTAAAACTCCTCTACAATATCAGAAACCCAACTCTGTTTTGTCTTATGCCCAGGAAAGAGGATATAGTGTGTGGCTCACAGCAGCTGATGGCTGCCCCAAGGACTGGATATAACCCTACAACCAAGGTACTCCCACAGAAAAAGATCCAGCATTTCCCTCGATGTTCAATGTTCAAAAGTTCAAAAGGAAACACAATGCTCACCACAGCCTGTAACTAACAGAGTCAGGGAGGTGAAACATCAACAGTAACTATTAGAGTTTGCTCTAATGTTTCCATTTTAAAAACAAACCTCTGGGGTGTACATCACTTAGCAATGGGAAAATCTAATCAGTATTAACTATGGCTAAATGGTTTACATTGTTTAACATGACTGAGGACACCATTACATTGCCCAAAGATATCTTATGCACAGTACAGTCTTGAATTACACGATATGCTGCTCTCTCTGCTCAGAAGGGTAAACAGAGACTGAGCAGCCTGGGATCCAGGCCTTCTGCCAACTTCGGCCCAATACCCCAGAGGACTATAACTGAGAAATTCCCCACTTCTCCGCCTGCCAACAACTTCCCCTCGGAAATAGGGCAGCCGGGAGCATATATCTAATAATTGATCTTCATAAATACTTTGAAAATAACCCTGGCACAGTACCAGGCAGATGGTAGGCATCCAAAAAGTTAAGCCAAAGTGGAGGTAGGGACAGGAAAGAGAAGGCAGCAGAGACAGGATTTCTCTGTGTAGACCTGGCTGTTCTGGAACTTACTCTGTAAACCAGGCTGGCCTCGAACTCAGAGATCAGCCTGTTTCTGCCTCCAGAGATCAAACGTGTGCACCACCATGCCTAGCTTGGAAGAAAGATTTTTAAAAGCAATCTTTGCTTGATTCTTGTAGCTTCTAGCCTTTCGTCACTAAGAGGCAAATTGCGGGGAGCGGGGGAGAATCATAATACTTTTTAGAAAGATTTCTATATTTTTGTGTCTGTGTGAATGTATGCCACATGTGTTTTTGCCCGTAAAGGCTAAAGAGGGCACTGGAGTCACTGGAGCTTGGGTCCTAGGATTTAAACTCTGATTCTCTAAAAAGAGCTAGTGCTTTTAGTTGCTGAGCCATCTCTCCAGCCTTATAGGAGTTTTTGATTGGTTAAAGAACTACTATCTTATTATGTGTGTGTATTGGGAATTTAGGGGGTATTTTTTTTATTGTTGTTATACATAGATTTATTTTTAACTGTATGTAAGATGGTTGGGTATGTGCACACGAGTTCAGTGCCTTCAAAGGTTAGAGTTATTAGATTTTCCAGGAGCTGAAGTTACAGGCAGTTAGAAGCTACCCAATGTTGAGACAGGAAACCAAACTGAGGTCTTCAGTAAGAACGTATATGCCTGTACATGAACTCACAGAGACTGCAGCAGCATGCACAGGGACTGTACCAGTTCTAAAGCTGAGAGAAGTAGACACATGCTCCCACACTGTCCCCAAAAGCTATCTCCAACTGATAACCACTTGCAAATTAAAAATTCATTTTCTCAAGAGAGTCTCACTGGGAAAACAAACCACTCTTAAGGGTAGGCCCCATGCACAGAGGTAGATGGCCATCACAACATGAACTGCATGGCATCCTCAGCCCTTTGTCTCACAGTGCTGTTTGTATCTGGGCATTTCCTTTAGCCTTACAGGTCCTCTTCTGTATATATGGCTCCCAGTTTTATGCTCTAATAGGATTCCTGTGTGTGTGAATGAGTGTGTCTCTGCATCTGTTTGTGTTCCTTATGCTTTTTCTTCTGTTTGCTTTGTCTTATTCCAAAATGTTTGTTTTTGTTTTGTTTTATTATTATTCCTTAGATGCCGGTTTGATTTTGAGTAAGAGACAGGAAGGGTATGGATCCAGATGGGAGGAAAAGTGAAGAGGAAGCAATGGGAGCTCGGGGAAGGGAATCCACAATAGCATAGTGTATGAAAAAAAGATCTATTTTCAATAAAAATAAAGAACAGTATGTGCCCTTAAACCTTAAGCCATCTCTGCAGCCACACCCCATCCACATTAGTTTTCAACCTTAGTCATAGCAAACGCTGCATGCTCACAGCCTAACAGGAAAGCAGCTAACCCTCGCACTGACACCCACTCACAACATGGCTCCAGTGGGGACACCATGTGCAGAGCCTGCTGCAGTTACAGGAATACACATGCTCTTAACTTCAGATAGTGGACATCCACATGAGGAGACAGAGCACACACATGAAACACAACCACGAAGCCCGCGTGTGTAGAGTAGAGAACAGAAGAGCAGAGTCACAGAATGCCAGAACTGAGCTGTCAACATGTGGCTTCGATGCCCAGTGCCCCTGTAACATCCCTACCAAGGATGTCATCCTATGCATGCACACTTGCAGTGTACAAAACAACCTGCCTCAAGAAGCAGTTCATACCTTCCGTGAACACTCCCTGTTCTTTTTACACAGAGTGCTTCAGAACACAAAAGTGTGTATTGGGAAAACAACAAGAAGAATGGTGACGAATTAGTTATAGAAGTGTCTACTTGCCAAATTTCCACTGAGGTTTCCTTAATAAAGTACTAAATGTTGCTCAGTACACCTTTTGCCTTGACACTTTTATTTATGGACATTCCTTCCAGACTACTAAAAACTAGGTAATCCAAAGAGGAAAAAGTCTAGGAAAAAATTCAAAAAGAGCTATGTTGATAAACAGCTACAGCACTTGTTATTGCTATGACATCTGCTATGATGCCAGCAATATTCTATGTAGAATATAAAAATCTCATTTTCTACAGATTATCAACTATTTTCAATATTCTACTTACTTTAGTCCAACATTTAAAAAATACAGAACTTGGGGGGGGGGGCTCAAGCACTGGGATTCAAGTAAAAATGGCTTCTTCCATTTGTTAACTGATACCCAAACCACAACGAGTTCTGCTACATTCCAGGTATGCACAGTTCATTTTCAGCATGAACTTGGGCCCTTTACAATTGGTTGATAAGAGAATCATTCTGTTTGCTATTAACAGATTAACATGGTAGCACTAATGAATCAATTAAATCAGAGGCCACCAGCACCACCACCAAAGGGCCAAAGCAGGGTAAGCCAGCAGGAGCGGAGGGTCCACTTGTGTCTTACCACTTGGCCCACTGGATCTATCCTTGCTGAATCTCTGTAGGACTGCAGAAGATGGAGTTTCCAACTCACCTGTGTTTTGAGAATGATACCCACAAATGTAAGTTTTCACCAACATCCCATTGGATTCTCTCTGATTTGAGCCACCCTCTGGAAGAGCAGTGCAGAGCCATGACCCTTTGTGACAGAATTAGGAGGCTGGGTCATGGACATGAGCACTCTTGTGCTCTGCCCCAGCAGATACACAAAGAGCAGGTGATTTGAAGCAGGCTAACAAGGCTACTAAGTATATGGGAACCCTACAAGAAACCACGTCTGCATCTTTGGGTGTTACTGTACAATCCAGTGTCTGGAGCAAAATGATTCTGGACTCTGTCACATGTCTTTTGTGGATTTTTTTTAACACATTACCAATATAACTTTAAGACTGGATATATCCAATCACTGCTGACTTATGCTCTTCTTGAGGCACACCAGGCAATGAAATCTCTGCCACCGTTTTAACACCCACCCCTAACTGGGTAAGTCCTATTAGGCAAGCATTATCGGCAGCTTGGACTGCAACAGGAATGTATGTGTGCATGGGGTGTGTAAATGGGGCTGGGGGGAGGGATGAAGTCATAATAAAACCAGAGATAGGAGAAAGAATGGTGTGGAAGGAATGTGCAAAGCCAGGGGTTGGCTGGCATTCATGTGGAGAGGGAGCAGGGTGTGAATGCATGGATGTTGTACTCCTGGGCTAGATGATTCCTTCAGACACAGCATGCCATTTTCCTTTTCCTTTAGGAAAGTTAAATTTTAAGAAAGAGAACCCAAAAAGCAGTATAGAGAACTTCCCATAAACTAAAATTAGAAGCACTGTGTCTAGAAATACAAGACTTCACTCTGCAGCAGTCCCAGATGACAAAGGCTAAGCACAAGACCCTCACTGCACTGCATGGGAACTTGACTTCTGTCTGCAGAGCCAGGAAGGCGGCTCACAGACAAGGGCAGAAAGCAAAGCCATGCAGGAAAGCCCACACAGAGGAACAGGAGGCAGAGACAGGGTCCCTGCATCTGTCTACGCCAAGGCTTTTCAGATAGGGAAGGCCTTCAGAAAGTCAATCTATGCGCCCAGACCTCCAGAACAAGAGAGAAGTCATTCTGACACATCCAGAAAGTGCCCAACTGCCTGGTGAACGATTATGTTCCATCTTAGAAAGTGGCTGGTGTGTCTCAGGTTATAAGAGCAGGTTTGTCACGATGCACAGTATCACTTTCATAAGTAAGATTTAGAGACATTTATTGACTCTTGTTAAGAGTTGAATGTTCCAAAGTCTGTCAATGTTTATCCCAAAGCCCTACCAGAAGATTTCTTAAGAAAACTGACTGGACTCCCAAGTGAGTAATGGGCATACAATATCCACTGAATTCTTAAACTTGCTTTGCTCAGTTTCCTGAGGCATGAGCATCAGGAAACAAAAACCAGATGGGGATCTTGGAGTATCTGAGCTAGATATGAAATTCTGTGAACCCACTTAAGTGAGAATCACACACTGGTGTGACAGATATATGACTGCAAATTCAGAGGTATGACGGGAAAGATTTCATCTGAAGGGAAGTAAAAATTCCCTATTTCGGAGTAAGGAGCATAAGACAGCTCGTTCACACTAATTCTGAAGCCAGCAGCCTACACAGGAGCTAAAACGTTAAGTGAATGCATGCAAGCTCCAGAGGGGAGTCTTGAGATGCACACACCTGCTCTTGAACTCTTTATGATCCAGACAGGGATGCAGAATCTGCCCGATATTTGCTCAAAAATATCACACAATGTTTGGAGTATTTTTCACCGAGATTTTGCTGAGAGGCAAAGCGGCAACACTCATTTGGTGTGGCTTTCTGGTTATACCTGAAGCCGCCCGCAAGAACAAAGCGGAGGACTCGGACACGTGAAAGTATCTGCAAACACCCAGTCAGGCTCATTTCGGAACCAACAGCACAGCACCCCTGCATGCAATGACTGAGTGTGGCTCCCAAAGCTCAGCTCGCCAGTGTCAGCTCCGAGGGAAGGGGCTCTGGCTTGTACAATGGATGAACCGAATGCAATGATTTAAAGAAACTCAAAACTAAACTCTGGGCTAGATAGTACCGTGAATATCAGCAGAGGACAATCAGAAACGAGTTTCTGGTGTCAACCTACCACCGACTTTCACACCTGCATTAGATACACAGTTGAGAATCACAGCTCCGTTGCTTCCTGCTGATTCCCAGAGGGGGAAGCCCAAAGCTAACCCTAAGGCAACCTCTACAGTATAGGCAAACACCACGGCTTCCACGCCTTACTTACAGATTTTGCCCTCCTCTCTGGCGAAGGGGAAGCAGCAAAGCTGGCCCATGGCCCCGGCGTTCCTGGCGGGCACCCCACCTGGAGGCTGCGGTTTCGGCTACACCGGTCTGCTTGGCCGCCGCCTGCAGCCGAGCTCAGCGCAGCAGCACCGCTGAGAGAAAGGGAAGGGAGCTCACAGCCTCGCGAAAAGGCTCCTCCTCCTGGCCCTCCAGTTCCAGCGACTACTCCAGGACGCACTGGCGAGGGAAGTGGCCATATGCTCACCCAAATCTCCCAGCACCCGAGCCCTGGACGGCCCGAGATGAGGACCACGTGTGGAAGCCAGGGTGTCAGCATGTGTCTTTAAGAAGGTAAAGGAGAAAACCTGAGTCTTTACCCACACAGACCAATGCAGCAATTACACATGGAAATTCAAACCAGGATAAAAAAAAAGAAAAGAAAAAGGCCATAGTCTCTCTCTGTTATTTAAAGAGGAAGAGCTGCCCAAGATACTTTTGTGTGTCGCCTTGTGTACAGAGAACACGGCACAGCCGAACGCTATAAAGTCCACCCTTCCAATAAATTCTACTTGTCTCAAGTGCCATTAAATGCCCAACAAACTGTAAGACAATAGAAATGGGGTGGGGGAGGCTGGAATCAACTGTTACCTGCACTTTACACATATCTTCCATAAGTTCCGGATCTTTTTTAAAATACTCCCTCGTTCTCTCATTAGTCAACATGATGACATTTGAAATTGTAGCATCCAACATCTTAGTGGCATAGAAAATAACCACGAATCTAGACATACTGCTGAGAACTAGATCAAGGATAAGGGATCATTCCGACAGAAGCCACAAGGTGACTGCCAAATTCAAGGGCAGCAAAACTACTCATTTCAAGACTCATGATATCATCTGAGATTCATGAGAACATAATGGGCTTCCTGGAGTTGTTTAAAAGCTGTGGTCTGATTCGGGGTGTGGCCATGTGTGTTGACACTATAGGAACAAAAGCCTGCTTAGTGCCAGGGGCTCCATTCAGCTTCTTCCTTCTCGCCCATATGACCTAGTGAGCCCCACACATCAATCAATCTGCCAGTCGCTGCAGGGAGAGGGAAACAAAATGAAAAATTCCCAGTGGATTTGAACATAGCACACAAACCTTTGTAGCCACACAGACCAGGAGAGTATCTAGTGTAGGATAATAAATTCATTAATCTTACAAATTCTAGGTATTGTGCTAAAAACAAAAAGCTGGCCTGCAGTAGAATATAATTTCAATAGCCTTCTCATACAGAATTTTAACAGTACTGGTGATTGGCTTTAGGGATACTAGCCGAGCACTGTACCACTAACTTGCATCTCTACTGCACCCCTCTCCTTTGAAAGGAGAAACGGGAGACTATTAGATAGGTAGGTCTTGAACTCTCTCTGCAGTCCAGGTGAGTTAAACTAGTAATCCTCCTGCTGCAGCCACTCTAGTAGCTGGGACTGGAGGTCTGAACCACTAGACTAGGCCAGAATTTTGATACTTTTCAGTTTTATACACATCTTGATAACTTTTAGAGTATATCAAGTGATATAAGCTATTTCTATGGCTCATGGGGTACATTAATATATACCTCAAGTATTTCTAATTTGCAAGATTAGAAATATTGTAAAGGTCTATGCAATAAAAGCATACATTTGACTAAGTGAAATTCCCAGGTCTCTGTACATAATTAAAACTAATATTTGAAACATTACATATCCTTAAGTGGATTTCCCTTTTGGGAGTATTTTAAACAAAAATATAATGCTTAGTTTGTCTGTATTTTAAGGGAGCATTCTGTTGATTATATAATGAACACTGCAGTTTTTTAAGTCATATTTCACTGTCAGAAACAGTTTGTTAGTTCGCAGCCTATTGGCCTATTTAAAGTATTCCACTGGTTCCTTTCAGGTTCTTCAATACATGAGGCAAAACTTTAAACTAAGAAATAAGATTTTTGTGTGTAATTGTAAAATATTCTTTAAAGTAATAATATATAGGAACCTCTTTATTTTAATTTTATTTATTTGTATTTTATGTATGAGTGCTCTGCATGTGTACCTGCAGGCCATTAGAGGCCACCAGATCCCATTACAGATGGTTATGAACCACCACGTTGTTGCTGGGAATTGAACTCAGGACCTCTGGAAGAGCAACCGGTGCTCTTAACCACTCAGTTATCTCTTCAGCCCCTGAACCTCTCAAGGTTTTGCTTGAGTAAGTAAGCAAATAATGCTGAGTTCTAAGAATATGAGCTCACAGCCTCATATTGCACAGCAAGCACTTTAACAACTGACTCATCTTCATCACCCCAGACCTGATATGACCTTTAGAATCATAAAACTGTAAGTCTGAATTCAAGATCTGTTGGGTGTTTACAACCACGAAAGATTAACCCTGTCAGAGTCTGAGTTCTTCACTGATAATTCATTTTCAAGTTCTAAAATGTCACTGCAAAGTAGAAAGTACAGGGGGGTAAGGGAGAAGGCAACAGGATGCCTAGACAGGCCTCAGAATGCCTAGACAGGCCTCAGAATGCCTAGACAGACCTCAGAATGCCTAGACAGGCCTCAGAATGCCTAGACAGGCCTCAGAATGCCTAGATGCACCTCAGAATGCCTAGACAGACCTCAGAATGCCTAGACAGACCTCAGAATACCTAGACAGGCCTCAGAATGCCTACATGCACCTCAGAGTTTGTAGCACCAGCTAGCAACCTCGCCCACTCCTCTGACAGTGTTCTGCCCTGCCAGTGTGCCAGATTGAGCCCTATCTCCAAACACAAGCCCCTTAACTCAAAAAATAGTATCCAGTGTGGGACAGCCTCATGGTGAATGCTACCAAGTCAACTTTGTTAAATACCCCCACTGCTGCTGCTTCCAAAAACCTGTGAGTTTCCAGTTGTGAGTAAACATCTGAAAATGTGTCCATAGCTAAGGACCAGTATTTGTAAGAATATTCTAAAAAGGGCTATATGAGCTTACAGACTGCTCCATAAACACCTGAGGGAGCTAAGCTAACTGGTTATGGTGGCCCAGGTCTAAGATTCAAAGGCTTCAAAGGCTGAGACAAGAGGACCTAGAATTTAAGGAAGCCTGGGCATCATAGGTGGATGCCATCTCAACAAACAAAAAGCTAAACTGGTAAAAGAAACAGTGAGTAAACCACAAACAAAAATGATAGAAAACCACGGAGTAACTTATACGTGTTTAAAAATCTAACACTTGCTGGTACTGCTTGCATGCCAGGCACTTGCGATACTCGGGAGAATATTTTACTTACCTATTTGATCCTTACAACAGCTGTGGGAAGTACAAGCTAGCCCAAAATCTTCAACTTAAGCTCAGAAAAGTAAGGTGAGGAAAAGTTGGAGTGGGGCATGAAACCAATTTGTCTGTCTCTTAGCCAAAATGTATGAAATTACACTGTATGTACAGAAATGAATTTTATCCAGTTTTCATGGCAGTACACTTTAAATCTTGACTCTGTTCCCTGTGTTCCATCACCACAGGCTTTATTAACATGCTAGCATGATATGCCCACATTTTAACACAGAGGGCCTACAGACAGATCCCTTAGGAGATGATGCTTAGAGACACGACCTCCCACTCATGGAGAGAGGACTCAGTCAGGAGCAAGTGAGTTCCAGAACACGCCCCACAGCAGCTGCCCTGCAGGCGAAACAACAGCCTCTGCCACTCACGAGCCACGCCAAGGGTTCTGCGCTCTAGGAAGGACTGGCACACTTACTCTAGCAATATATGGAGGTGCACTACGACCAGAAGAGTTTTCAAAGATTAACATCATACTGAGGAGGCTGAGGACCAGCCTGGGACACACAGTGAGTAATCTTAAAATTAAAACTGAGAGAGTTCGACCCCAGTGAGGAGGCGTATTTGGCACATACAGCTTGAGAGTGTTGGTATAAAAGCGAACCTTAACCTTTTCTACTTGCTTTACTTGGGAACCTGGCTGCAGGCAAATGGTACTTAGGGCACTGTAGATCTCTGCTAGGATTTTGGGTTATTTTCTTATAATGGTCAAAAATGGCAGGAGTAAAACCAATACTATAAGGGTGGCAACTGCCTACGTACATGTCATTTAAAGTACTGGGTCCAGTTATTGTCTCTGATAAATAAGGCCTAACTATGATGCAACTACTCTCTGCATCATAGTTGGCCTTCTTTTCTATTTGTGACTAATTATATATTTATGCACACACACACACACACACACACACACACACACACACACACGGACTTCAGAGCACTTTTGAGGAAAAATCCTACTCAAAATAAAGAGACTATCTTTCTGTTCTGACTCTGAAGCCAGAATTGACAATGAATACCTGCACACTCTGCACTTAGCACCGAGGCCAAGGGACCACCAGTTCTAGGCCAGTCTGGGCTACAGAGGGAGAGACCCTGTTTCATAAAACCATCTGATTAATTACTTACTACGACTATAAAGGAAACTGTTAAGAGAAAACTGCCACAGTTTCAATGGAACATAAGCTAAGGCCCTTGATGAGCTAGAGGGAGGGCTCAGTCAGCAAAGTATTTGCAGTGCAGTGCAAACATGACAATCTGAGTTCAAATCCCCAGTGTTATGTAAAAGCTGGAGAAGGTACTGTGTGCCACAAGGCAGAGAAAAGGATGTACTTTGGGCTCACTGCCAGTCACTCTGGTCAAATTGGTAAGCTCTAGATTCAGTTGGAGACCTGGCCTCAAAAGATGGAGGATAACAAACACCCTATCTGGACCTCTGGTCTATACACACACAAACACATACACACAACGCACACACATATACACACAAACATACACACAATGCACACACACATACAACACACAAACACATACAACCACACACACACAAACACATACACACCACACACACACAAACACATACAAACCACACACACACACACACACACACACACACACACCTATGCACCTTCACACATATGTACACATGATATATATGAACATGCATACATACACATAAATGCTTAATATTTATTGAAATAAAAATCACAAACACTAAGATCTCAAAAGACAAATTATTGTGCCTTGAGGTGATAGGGTAATCATATCCAACACTTTATGTTTTTTTAGAGACAGGGTCACTAGACAAAGCTGGCCTCAACTAGCTACAGAGATTCTGAGCTTTAGATCCTCCTGCCTCTGGCTCCTAAGTGCCGGTCCATGGGTATGTGCCCCCACTCCTGGTTTATATGGTGCTGGAAATGAAACAGGAGGTTTTTCTGGGAAAGTATCCTTCCAACTGAGCTACATCCAAAGCCTGATTCCTCTATGTTCATGGAAAAACCCAAATTCACAATAAGTACTTGTCTGTTGCCCAGACCCAGAAGATGCACAACTGCATGTTTGGAGTCATTCTGTTGCTAAAACAGAAGGTTCTGCCACTACAGCCACAGTACTGAGCTGCAAACACTGCCCTTATCTCGTCTGTCTGTAAGGGGAAGGAAAGGCTATACTGTACGCCCTTCAGGAGTTTCTGTCCATCTGTCTCTTTAGATCTGACTCTGAAGTGTGTGACTCCTCACTGGCTCGTCACTCCTACTGTGTCAGATCCCAGCAGACTTCCTGCTTCTCTTTGCAGTACTTTCTTTTTTCTTGTAAGTTAAAAGTTATAGAAATGTGTGGTTGTAAATTGTCACTCTCTGTGTAATTTTAGCATGTAATGGGGAAGAGATTTTTTTCCTATAAAGCATACGGAAGAAAAATATACCATGCCATCCAAAGCATATGTGAGTTAAGGGAAGGATGGGGGAGATACATAGAAAACTAAGGATATAAAATAAGTCGCTATTTGGTTTTGTTCTATGGTTTTGAAAGAAGTCTCACTCTGTAGTGCAGGGTAGCCACAATTCACAGCAATCCTGCCTTAGCCTCCCAAGTGATGGGACTGTAGATATGAGCCTCCCTAGTCAGCTCGCTCTTTACCAATTAATCCACAACAGGTATCCAAAAATCTCAGCTAATTCTGCTTGGTGCCAGTTCTCAAATGCCTCCTCATGGTTACTATCAGTCTGTTCTTTTATGCAAATGCTGCCCGGCTTTAAACAGCACGTGTAGCCACAGTCCTTTCCTGTGTTGAGAAATAAATTACATGGGAAAACTCACCTCCCTGCTCGGAGGACAGAGAGCACAGGGCAGAAGAAAGCTGACACTGACAGGGTCTGACACTCAGCATCTCCAGCCTGCCACACAGCTGGTTATCACACTGAGCATGTGCTAATACAAGAGGCACAGGGCTCTACGGGTAAAGGGAACTTTGAAACTGAAAAGTTCAACCCATCAGAACAGATGAGAACACAAGGTCCAAAAGAGGGTAAGCTCTCTATTTTCAACCATAGACCCAGAAGAGCAAGAAAAGCCAGCATTGCGAAGGGATGATTCCTGCCTAGCAGTGACTGAAAGACCAAGCTCCATCACCTACAGACAATGTTCAGCCATGCTTTCTATAGTCTGTCCTTTTGGGGTATTAACAACACAATAGCAAAAATTGACACGAGTTACTTATTCAAGGGTAAGCTAAGTGTTTGGATGTTAAAAGCTTCTTTGAAAACAAAGGAAAAGCATGAAGTATACTGTAGGCTAGTGTTTATATCATTAGACAAGGCCCAGGAAGCAGTATTCTTGCGTGGCTCCCATTGAGTTCATCACAGTCACTGCCACCTTACATTGTAATTGAGTGTTTACCTGACTTCCCACTACAAAGGCAACTTGAGAGGTTCCTTTGGGCCCATCTTTGATGGTCAATACACAGCATAGTGTCTGGCACTTAACAGGTTCAAAATTATCTGCTTAATAAACTGAATGACACATTGTAGCAATCCAAACTAGACTGAAGATGTTCTAAAGGAAAGGAGAAGCCTTTCTATACACAATAGTTAACAATGTTTCATCTGCCTCCAGGGAGCTGTGAATGAATCACTAATGCAGGCAGAATGAAGGAACCCTGAAAGCTTGACAGCTAAAGCCCTTTGCTCGCTACTGTTGTGCCTCATGCCATTCCTGAACTAAGGATGATGATACAAGAAAACAGAATGGGTATGGATGGTTGTGAGACACCATGTGGCTGCTGGGATTTGAACTCGGGACCTTCAGAAGAGCAGTCGGTGCTCTTGACCGCTGAGCCATCTCTCCAGCCCCTCAATGCCATTTCTTTTTTTTTTTTTT
>NW_022196902.1:17697737-17703306 GCF_008632895.1 Mastomys coucha
AAAAAAAAAAAAAAGAAAGAAAACAGAATGGAAACTGGATTTTCATATGGAGCTGGAAGATGAGAATTTTATTTCCCTAGCATTTAATCAGACAAGCAGTAATAACAATCTAGCTATAACAAAAGCTGCAGTTTTGCACAAAACAGATGAAGTATGGATCCTAATCATTGAAGGAACTTCAGGTTATTCAGGCACCAGGTTAAACCCCAAATCCCAGGTTACTCTCTCTCATTGAAAAAGATGGCCAGTAAAGACTTAATACAAATTCCTAAGTACACTGTTGGAATGCCCTGACCCTCCTAAGAATCTGAATTCTTGTTGACTGTATTCTCAATACAGACTAAAACCAACCAACCAACCAACCCACCCAGCATTTTCTTTTCCTTTGTCTAACCTTTCCTTAAGTCCTCACCTGGAAAGCCACACAATCTGTCACAAAGCAGCAATTATAATGAGCACAGCGGCAGGCCTGATGCTAACAGTGTCCATATGAGCTCATTCAGCATTCACAGGAGACTCGGGGGGGGGGGGGGGGGGGGGGGGGTGTTCACAACTACTGTCTTCACTTTATAGATGGCTTGGAGTCAAGTGCTGTGCACAGAGCTGTGTACCTGGGAAGCAGCACCTCAGCTACAAAAGGGTCTACCTCACTCCCTGTGTTTTCAGCTCCGCACTCTGCTGGCTCACGAGTGTGATCTCTCCTCTCTCTCTCTCTCTCTCTCCCTCTCTCTCTCTCCCTCTCTCTCTCTCTCTCTCTCTCTCTCTCTCTCTCTCCTGTACTAGCCCCAGTTCTTCTGCCCCTCGCTAATATGGAGAAGGACTGACTACGTATCACAACTGTGTCTCCTGTGATCTCCTCTCATAAAATTTTTTTCCATTGCTACTTCATAACTGCAATTTTGCTACTGTTCTGAATCATAATGCAAATATCTAATATGTAGGATGTATTTTTATTGGAACAAATTGACCCAAAGGTGTCGCGACCCATTGGTTGAGAACTACTGACTTAGAATATTTAGAGAGAGATGTACTTCTGAGTATCTCTGATGGGTGTGTCCAGAGGGGATTAGCTGAAGAAGAAAGACCCACCCTGAAAGAACACCATCCCCCAGGCCAGGAGCCTTGAGAGAATAAAAATGGGAAGAAAGGGAACCCCCCCCACCCCCGGGAGATGGTGCTCTGGAGAAGGGCTTGCAGCAGAAACATGAAGACCTGAGTTCAATCCCCAGCACCCACATAAAAAATCTGGATATGGTGACACCCAACTGTAATCCCAGCAGTAGGGAGACAGAAACAGGAAGATTCGTGGGGTCTGTTCGGCAGCTGATGTAGCTGAACCTGCAAGCTCAAAGTTTAGAGGAATACTCTGCCTCAAAATATTTAGGGAGCGGCCAGACGGTGGTGGCGCATGCCTTTAATCCCAGCCCTTGGGAGGCAGGTGGATTTCTGAGTTCGAGGCCAGCCTGGTCCACAGAGTGAGTTCCAGGACAGCCAGAGCTACACAGAGAAACCCTGTCTCGAAAAAAACAAAACAAAACAAAACAAAAAAATATTTAGGGAGCAATTGAGGAAGCCACCTGATCAGCCTTTGGTCTCCATGTGCATGCATGTGTATAGCCATGCACACACAATAAAATTAATATTTTCTGTGCATGCAGTGGTGGTGCGTGCCTTTAATCCCAGTACAGTACTTGGGAGACAGAGGCAAGTGGATCTCTATGAGTTCTGGGCCAGCCTGGTCTACAGAGCAAGTTCCAGGACAGCCAGGACTACACAGAAAAACCATCTCTTGAAAACATAATAATAATAATAATAATAATAATAAACATAATAATAAACAATAATAACAATAATAATAATAATTTGGATTTTTAGAAGAAAAGCCAAAAGCCAGATAGTACAGACATTCTCTGTTTTCTGGCTACCAGGATGTGAGCAAGCAGTTTTACAACCTATGCCTATGGCATATATATGCCATACCAAACATTACACAGAAGCCTACATGTGCATCCTTGCTTTTGAAATGCAGTGCTAATCATGAACCAATCTAATGGAGGCTCAGGAATAATGCAAGTCTTTAATTGTAATTTAATAATATATATAAAAAACAGGTGTTCTGCTATTAGAAAAGTAAGAATATGTTTGTAGTAAGTATTCCAAAATACATATATATGCAATACCATATGTCAGAAGCTATATGCCAAGCATTTAGAAAATATTATTAAGTAGTAGTTAGGATAGTGAAACTTTTATCATGGTAGTGTGATGGATTAGCTAGCACTGAGTACTGGCAACAGGATCTCCTCATATTCATTTCCTAATTTTTAAAATTTTACTTTCTTTACAATTTCACATATGCATGTCTTGCATACAGACCCCCTCCCCTCCCACCTCACCATAAGTCTCTCTCTAGCACTTATGAATATCTATTTTATTGTATGACTCAAGGTTAACCAGGTCCATCCATGCACCTGTGGCTTTACAGCCACCCATTGGAGCCTGGCGGGCTCAGCATACAGTGATAGGTATCCAACTATAGATGGCGATTCTCCCTCTCCAGGATATATGAAAAGCCAGGAGTGCAGAGGTGAGCCTGGGAGCCCCTTCCCCTCCCTTGACTGACTGTTGATATGGTCCATCTTGGGTGGGTTCAGTGCATATTACTATAATAGATGTGAATTCATGGTTAAATGCTTGCTTTTAGCTTTATTTCCTGGCAGTTATATAATTCCCTGCATTGTTTTTACTTTTAGTTCTTCGACAATTTCATAAATGTATTTTAATCACATTCACCAGCCCATTCCCACACCCTCTTCCCAGCCCACCCAACTTGTGTCCTCTTGGTTTTCTTGTTTTTAAGACCACCAAGTACAATTTGTACTGCCCATATACTCTTGGACACACTGCCATCCAATGGAGAATGATTGCTCTATCAGTGGCTACACAAAGAAAACCAACTCCCCTGTACCTGAATTTTATTCATAATTTTTTTCTTTTTAAAACTAGGAGTTCAATATTTTAACTTTTTGAAAATACCCTTAAAATTGAAGGCTCCACAAATGACTCACAAGGTAATCTATTACTGCTCCATTCTAGGCAAAAAGCTTATTTTGTCAGAAGAGAATTCAACTTAGCACAGTCTGTTTAATCCATGCCTCCCAAGATATCTAATAAACCACAAGGTGTGACCACAATACCAGCAGATGGATGGATTTTCAGACTAGCCTAGACCACAACTGCCACTTTGTGCCAGCATCCAGATTAACATCTGATAGACCAGTTAAAATACTATGAACTGCTACAGGATTAATCTTCTCAGTTACATATCTTAAAGCTTTGTCTGACTCATACAAATAAAGAAATGACACAATAATTCCAATGTTAGGATGCTCTTAATCTGGGTAAGGGGCATGTAAAAAATGAAATTTCAATATTCTTAGAAAACAAATGTTTCATTAAAAAAGTATATGAAAACTGAATTACAAAAAGGAATGGCTATCAATTAATATATAGTATTTAACATAGCAAAAGTTCAACTTTTTCAACAATATTGTACTCATTAAATAAGGTCATGTGAGACATGGCCAAACCAAAAGACTCTTGGTTTTCTTCTTTTTATCATACCACAGTAGTAAATAGATCCTTCTTTTCCATTTACATAATAGACCATGCAGATAGTAAATGATATACTCAACCAATTTATGTTACAAAGGAAATAATCAAGTATCTCATATCATGTTGTCATTAAACTATGTGACTTTTAAACAAACCAAAAAAATGTCCAGTTAACTGAAGTTGTCAAATAAGAAATGGAACAGAGTTCCCCTGGATGATAACCTGCTCTCTCCACTAACATGCTTAAGATGGATTCATTGTACCCAGCCTAAGACGTGAAATGTTCTGAATCCTTTCCCATCCCCTCTGCAAAAGAAACAAAACCTTCTCAACTTACCTCTAGCATAAAGCAGACATTGTTAGGTTACAGGATCTAGATTTCATAAAATGGTTACTTTCTAGACCCCTGTACCTGAAAGACTGCTGGATTTTTGCAGTTGTTACATTTTTACCTTGGAACTTTCAAATGGAAATCAAATGGGGAGATGGTAAAAGGCAGACAGAAAATCAAGCTAGTTTATGTTTCAATACAGAGTAGCAAGAACCATTAGAACTAGTCTGTGGAAATAATATTGGCCAAAATTCTGAAAACCAAAATCCACGACTTCTTAGCCCCATTCATTGCAGCAGGCTTTAAAATGTTTGGCCTTAAGGTTTCTTTGTGAGATTCAAAGTTTTTGACAGTCTCCTTCTGAGGAGCTTTTATATGGGGTCACTCTTAGAGATATTTACTGAACTTGAGAGCCGGGAAGAGTCCTTGTTGTTGTCTGTACTCAAGCTTGACATGCTTTGATGTCTTCAAGTTAGGTCACAATGGACTTCTCATCCGTTACATAAGGATCCTTTTCTCTCTCTCAGTGCTCCAGTGGATCTTTGCTCCCTATGTGAGCTTGCAAATCCATGAAGTTACTGACACCTTCCAGGTTTTAGCACAAGTACACCATATGACATCAAACTCACCCCCAGGAACATCACCCATCTCACTAGAAAGGCTTTACGTGTGGACTGGCCAGGAACAGAGGTTAAGGTCTGGGATGTTGGGACCGATCTGTATCTTGATGGTGACGATACCTTCCCAGAGAATCGACAAGTAAAACCTCCTTCCCCTGCATGAGCTGAATGTCTGTGGCCTCTGCGTTACACAGCACAAAACAGGCTTTCTAAATTTATGAGATACGACTGATAAAAATATACCAGAAAGACAGTTCATTGTCACACGCTACAATCTCTACCCCTGTGCACATGATTTCCTGTAATAAAAACTAGGGGAAATACTTTAAGTTTAGGATGTTGGCAAGCTCGTGGCAATAGAGTTGAGATTTCCAACATTCTTACCTTTTTGTAGCTAGAGCATGAGTATGGCATCTGAGAAGTCAGCGATGAGTAGGTTGCAGGGTTCGATCTCAAGACATCAGGCATGGCAGCAAACAGCCTTACTCCCTGACTCATCCCTCCAGAGCTGGGGTCCCAAATTTTGCCTCTGAGTCTGAGTTTTTATCATCTGCATCTTAGTTCTTATCATCCACAGTGCCAACTGTACATACCATGACAAGCCCATGGTTTTATTTTTTTATTTTTTATTTTTTTGAGACAGGGTTTCTCTGTGTAGCCCTGGCTCTCCTGGAACTCACTCTGTAGACCAGGCTGGCCTCGAACTCAGAAATCCACCTGCCTCTGCCTCCAAAGTGCTGGGATTGCCCACAACACCCAGAGGAACCAATCCCAGACGCTCTGACACACCCGGGACCAGAGGTGAGTAGGAACCAACATCTGTTCCAACACTGGGAGTAACTGGGACCAGTGGGACCAGGCACTTAGGAACTTCGCCAGCCTAGTGACTCCGGTTTCTTCCGGGCCTGTCTGGGTTAGTGTTCTAGACCTTGGGCACAAGCTCTGCGGCCAGTCCGACAACACACAGAGAAAGCCACACTCCCAGGTGATCTAACAAGCCCAG
>NW_022196902.1:17705889-17706104 GCF_008632895.1 Mastomys coucha
TCTTTCTCTGAGATGAATGCTTTTCCAAATTATCACAGCTAATGAACCAAATTTTACCCTCACCTAATATCTGTGCCACCCTCCAAGCAGAACCATTGTTCATTGAAACAGTTGGGGAATGATTTTATGGATAGACCATCTTAATATCTATACCATTTCTTAAATGAATGTAACCTGTTTTCTGTGGGCTGAGAATGAAGTCACTCACTCAAGTC
>NW_022196902.1:17706754-17720255 GCF_008632895.1 Mastomys coucha
AAAAAAAAAAAAAAAAAAAAAAAAAAAAAAAAAAAAAAAAAAAAAAAAAAAAAAAAACCAAAGTGCTGGGATTAAAGGCATGTGCCACCACTGCCCAGGGACATGTGTTTTTTAAAAAAATAAGGGCTGGGCAGTGGTGGTGCACACACCTTTAATCCCAGCACTTTGGAGGCAGAGGCAGGCGGATTTCTGAGTTCAAGGCCAGCCTGGTCTACAGAGTGAGTTCCAGGACAGCCAGGGCTACACAGAGAAACCCTGTCTCAAAAAAACCTGTCAGTACCATAGTCTGTCAATTGTTCTTCAAGAAAACATCTGGAAGAAGGCTAATGGCCCACTTTAGACTGCAGCAGCTACAATCACTCAAGAACTTCTCTCCAAGCCAGTCTGACTCCAACCTTCTTTCTCCCCTACCTAGTGTTGGGATGTGAGAAGAAATGAAGATTAGAAGGGAGGTAGAGACCAAGGACCCAAATAAGATAGACTGAAAAATTATACCTACACACCACAAGCATGCATCTCACACATACACATGGCAAAGATACACTCACACAGACACACAGACATATGTCTGAGTCTCTCTCTCTCTCACTCACTTACACACACACACACACACACACACACACACACACACAGTTTTTCAAAAACTAACGAATGTTACTATTGTTAACTGCAGCTGTCCTGACTCCTACTGGACAGCTTTACTCACCACTGCTTTAGGGTGACCCAGTGAGAGGGACAAATGGTGTCTTATATTTTTATAAAAAACAACTCTGTCTTCAAGGACACATTAAAGATGTCTAACAGGCCAACTTCAAAGAGCTGGTGAGCCTAAAATATTTTTTCAAAGAATGTAAAACCCACAAAGGTATTTAGCAAGTTATTAGAACCATGGTTCATCTGTAGACAAACCCAATGAATGACATTTCCTACTGCAAAAAGAAAATGAGTCAGCTAAGGACACTAAATACTTCTCTCTACTGTGGGTCTTCAAGTGGGCATAGGATGTGTGTCATACACGTACTGTCAAGCTAAATGTTTTAAATGTTTATCAAACAAAGGTCTAGGCTCAAGATTCTAGAAAGCTCTCAGATTTCTTTCCTGACTTTCACCTAGTGGGGATAAAACAAAACAAAACAAAACAAAACAAAAAAACACTGATTTCCCTCTCTGAGTTCCTCAAGTGCAACCAAGGTGAGTCACACTGGCTTCCTTTTTTTTTTAAGATTTATTTATATTTATTTTGAAAATATCTTTATTTGTGTGTGTATGTGTGTGTGTGACTGTGTGACTGTGTGTGTATGTGTGTGTGAGAGAGAGAAAGAGAGCACAAGTGAGAGAGAGTGAGTGAGCACACAGACGAGGGCATCAAATCCCCTAGAAGGGAACTGGATTTATTCACAATTGTGAGCCCCTCATGGGTACCGAGAACTGACCTCAAGTCTGAAGAACAGCAAGTGCTTTTAACTGCTGAGCCACCTCTCTATTCGTGGCAGAGCTCCTTTCTGTAGAGAGTTCCTACCCCACTCCCCCACAACACCCCCCCACACACACACTATAAATGCACACAAGCCAGAGTGGGCAGCTCATGTCTTCAGAGTTCTGTCCTGGCCCCTAAGTCACACACCACTAAAGATGGGGACACTCAAGGGTCCTCAGTTAGATGTCCAACTGCATGTTCAAAACAAAAGTCCTTCCTATTGGCTAAATCATCCCCTGGCTCAAGACTGGAAAAGCCTGGATAGAACATGACAAGCCTTTCAGACTAAAAGAATGATCTCTACAGCTAACCACCAGGTCTCCTGGGGACATCCTCAACAAGCAGGATCTCTGGGTTAATTCATGGACTTGGCTCAGGATTCTCCTTAGGCTTTCAACCCTACAGCTTGGGCCTGGTACTCTGTTGGTCTACTACCATTCATGCTGTCCTGATTTACAATGGTTCAGCTCCAATTTTCAACTTAGCAGTAGAGCAAAAGCAATACACAGTCAGCAGGGACTGTTTCTTCCTGGGCTAGCAACGTACGGCATGGCTCTGTCTTCAGACCTGAGGTGGGACTGAGCTTCCTGGGCTAGCAACGTACGGCATGGCTCTGTCTTCAGACCTGAGGTGGGATTGAGCTGTCTGTCAATCACATAGTCACAAGAGCAAACTATCAGCACTCTACACACAATGTTGTATACCCTGTGGCATTTGGATACACACATTTAGGCAAAATTGTATTAGCAGATCTCAACACTTGGGAGGGGAAGGGAGGAGGATCATAATCAGAGTCATCCTTGGCTATTTAGTGACTTCAGAGACTCAAAGGCGGTGAGGTGGGAGTTAGACAGAGCTCAGTTGGTAAAGTGCTTGGTGACCTGAGCAAGCTTGAAGACTTAGGTTCAGTCACAGAATCCAAATAAAATGGTAGTCTTCTCCAGAGCCTCACTGGATATAACTGCCACACCTCAGACTCTTAGAATGCTGTGTCTGGGCAATTTTTTCTTATTAGTCTTTTGCTTATACATTTTGGTTCCTAATTGTGTTTTGTGGTGTGTGTGTGCATGAGAGAGAGAGAAAGAGGAAGAGAGAGAGAGAGAGAGAGAGAGACAGAGAGAGACAGAGAGAGAGAGAGAGGGAGAGAGAGAGGGTGAATGTATTTCTTAAGACTTTTGTTTGCTTGTTTTTAAAGAAAAGAATAAGGGCATGGGTAGGCAGGGAAACTGGAGGCAGCTGGGGAAAGGGGAAGAGCGATCAAAATGTATTGTATGAAACAACTTTTTAAAAATAAAATTTAAAGCTAAAAATATTAAAATAAAACAAAACAGGTTAAGGGGGAAAGCTGGGTGAATTGTCTTGTTTGTAAGTGCAGCTCTGAGAAACAGAGTCAGACAGATCCCTGAGGTTTGGAGGCTAAGCCTCCTCAGTGAGTTCAAGACCAGTGAAAACCCCTGTCTGAAAAAGAGAAAGGTGGACAGCTCCTGAGAAATGAGAGACAAGATTGCCTTCTGACCTACACACACACACACACACACAGAGCCTTGTGTCGAATGTGTTACACAACTATAGGTTAACCTGAATGCCACAGTAGGCCAGTCTAAGCTATGATAGCCATTAGGTTATGTGTAAAAATGCACTTTCTACTTACAGTATTTTCAACTTGCAGTGAATTTATTGGGCTATATATAGCCCATCATAAATGAGAAGCAACTGTAAGAATCTGAGTATTAAGCTCCACTTATCCCTCAACTATTCATTTGGTTCTCTTTGGTATATTTTTACCACGTCAGCATGGACAGTTCTACCCATCCACTCACATAGAGCCTAGGAAGCCGCAGCCTGCATGCAGCCTCCTCCCCCACTGATCCTGCTGGTTCACACAAGGTGTTTGCTGTGCTTCTCACTGCCCCTGCCCAATGCTTCCCTCCCCGCCCTGCTCTAAAAGAACGCCTCCTACTCAACCCCTCATACCTCCTTCATGCCCAGTTAAATTCTCCCCACCCCATCTCTCCCAAAAAGACAAAATAACAAAGTTCTTCCACGGTGTGATACCAAAGCCCATACTGCCAGGGACAAGCCTTCATCTTTCCTCTCTGCTTCTCGAAGCCATCTTAGCTGCCAGTGACACTGTATCATTCTCCAAGGCTGTGTCTTATTCTATTTCATGATATGGCAGAGAGTAAACACACTGTACTATGTCACCAAATGAGTGTTAACCATGACCAAGACAACTTTTATAAAGGACAACATTTAATTGGGGCTGGCTTCTATGTTCAGAGGTTCAGTCCATTCTCATCAAGGCAGGAAGCCTAGTAAGACCCAGGCAGGCGTGGTACTGGAGGAACTAAAAGTTCTACATCTTGTTCTGAAGGCAAACAGGAGCAGACTGCCTCTTCCGCACTGGGCAGAGCTTCAAAGCTTAGCCCACAGTGTCACACTTCCTCCAACAAGGCCACACCTCCTAACAGTACCACTTCCTATGGGCCAAGCATATTCAAACCACCACATACCCCAAAATTATTGTTTCTACCTCTGCTTTGAGAAGTCATAAGTAAATATGCTACTCTGGGAATAAGACATCTAGACCTTTCATTTCACCACTGCTTCCTATAAAGTATGTCTCACTTGAAAATAAACCAGTATTTGAAAACCCTAAATTGCTCCTCAGCCTTACAAAGGGGTTAATTACCTTCCCTAAGGAAATGGAAATGGAAAACAGATACCTGAGCACTATTAAAACACCTAACTCAAGTCAAGTGCTCACACAGCCCTAGGGTTTCTGGGCTATATTCTCATGCCTGGCTACATCAGGAAAACTGGGTTCTTTGTTATAGATTCAAATTTTAGCTAATTAAGTGATGTTAGGTTTCCAAGGAGCTCAATGATAGGTAGGCATATTATCATCTCAAGTTTTATTTATGAGACACATCAAATGTGTCTTTTCTAACATTTGAAAACATTCCCTGTATTTTGTGGGAGCCTATGTAAGAAAGCTGTAAACCTACTGGGAACTATGGATAGGGTAGAATGCAGAATGTTCTTCTCACAGGTGGCCTTCTAGAAAGAACTGCATAAGCTATGAAAACTGAATGCACTTCAAAACAAAGACAGACAGGGAATGGCCTAACATGTTCACCTAAAAAATAAATTCTTGGTTCTTTTATATGACAAAAGATGATAAGACATAATGCCAGTGTATTTACTCACTGTGTTTGTATTCACTTAAGTGAACTATAAACATTAGTTCATGTTTTGCTTGCTTTAATAATAAAAATAAAATGCTTTATTAGTACTACTTGAGTGTAAATGCTAAGAGCCTCCTGATATTTTACACAGATCTTTGGCATTTCCTTTCATCCTCAAGACAGAGTCTCACTGGCCTGGGTGAGACAACAGCACATTTTGTCAAATTCCTCTATAACACTCCATGGGAAGGCACAGAGAAGAAAGGGTTGCAGTAAGAATGTACAGTGGGCAGGGTGAATACTCAGACACACTTGAGTGAGCCTGTTACTCCATGCAGGAAACAGAGGCAGTTTGAAGGACATGAGAACAATACAGCTAAATTGGGAGTGTTTCCAAGAAGACTGAAATCTGAAGTTTGTAATACAAAGTCACCCCATATTGGTGAGCACATCCATGCCCCCTGTGGTAAGGAGGACGATGACAAGGATGGAGGAAAGCTTGCTTTTAACTCACAGCTGGGGCTACACTCTGTACACAGGAAGGCTGGCAACAGGAGCAGCTCATGGCTACAGGAGGTTGCTCATGTTCCTGCATATTAGGAAAACAAGATCCTCAAATTCCATCCCTAGCAACCTACCTTCTCCAGCCAGGGTCTACCTCCTAAAGCAGCGGTTCTCAACGAGTGGGTCATGACTCCTTAGGGGTCCAACCGCCCTTTCACAGGGGGTGGGGAGGTGGGCACTCACAACCATCAGAAAACATAAGCATTTACATTACGATTCATAATAGTAGCAAAACTGCAGTTATAAATAATTCATGGAGGTGGAGCTCACCATAACATGAGGAACTGAATTAAGGGTCACAGCAATAGGAAGGATGAGAGTCACGGTCCTAAAGGTCACATAGTGTTCCCAAATGGTGCCACCAGCCAGGGATCAGGTGTTCAAACACACACACCAATAAGAGACATTTTATCTTCAAACCATAGTAAGTGCTCAAATTATGCAACAAATAATCAAAACCAATCAAATACAATCAAATACAAAAAGCCAATCAAATACAGAATGTAGGTCTGCCAATATGTGATCTCTAGTACATACTGTACCATCCTGGAGGATTATGCAAAGATCTTTATCACCATAACATATTCGTAAAATCAAACTCCTGCTTCACAGTTTAATGCCCAGATGTTCATGCCAATCTTTCTCTGACTAGCAGTTACGCTATGGAGACCCACAGCACAGACATGAGCTTATAAAATATAAGTGTGCTGAGTAGCAAGTATGAACAGCTGAGTTCCAACTCCCAACACCCACCGGAAAGCCAGGCATAGTGAGAGTGTCTGCACACCCAATTGGGGAAGGAGACACAGGAGGGACCTGGGGGATTGCTGGGCAGCCACTCTAGCCAAACAGTGAGTTCCAGCCTCAGTGAGCCTCAAAACAGGGTGGAGAGTAACAGACAGAGACCCAGGCCTGGATCTATGCAGGCATATACACAGAGAAAAGTGGGGAACTCCAGTTTAGGTTAAACTTAATTATAATAAATTATATTAGAAGGAGGCATCATTTTAAATTTCATATTGTCATCATTAAACGAGGTGGGTAATAAAAGTAAAGTATCTATAATAAGCAAAATACAATTTAAAAAGTTAAATGGTACAAAAATTCAGAATTGGGCAGGGCAAGATTTTGAAGGGGTCACTCTGCAGAAGAAGATGGATGGGCACTCCCAATGACTGTGGGAGAAGTGTAAAGTAGGGCTGGTGGAACAGAGCCCCCTGCTGGCCACTGATCCCATGTACACAATAGGTTTTATAATGCAAATCTCAGAATCTTCAGTAAAATCGCTGGGAAGCAAATGAAGCATTGTACCCCTTTTCAAGGTTGCTCTAACCTAGTTACAGTAGAAACCTGGAAAACCAGCCAAAATCCACACTACACAGAGGATCTGCATCTCCTTTCTGTGTGCACATCAGCAGAACCTGACTGAAGAGGACCCCTGCACGCGTTCTAAAAGCATGAACATCCTCCTTGAAATAGGACTGGAGGGTTTCAGATGTGAAACTCAAAACTCAAACTCCACTTTAAATCTTCTGTAATGAGGATTCGAAAATAAAATTGCCTCTTGAACATTTTTTTTTAAACCTTCAATAAACTTCAGTTTTATGATGGTTCTTGTAGGATATAAGAAGATCCTTTTAATTGATATGGAGAGAAATTACTTTGGCCGAAGAACTTGAAATATTTACAAATGTATATTTATCTTCATGTTACTTTAAAAGCATGTCTTCAAGTTCAATTCTTGGCAATGGTGTCGCACTAGCAATAGTATAGTTGGTTCCCACAGAACAGGCTCCCATGAAACGTACCCATCTTCCAGAAGGTGGGCAATGGTAGCTGCTTTGATAAGGAATGTTCCTTCCTGTGTACACTTCCCTCCTGGGAACTAACGGGTTGGTCTCATGGAACCTTCACACATGACCACCGAGCCATCTGTGTGTGCATCTTCGCTTCCCCTCCAAGTATGTTTTCTTTATAGAAGCAACAAAGTCTTGACCGTCCCAGGCCACCTATCGTTCCTCTTTCTGTGGTAAAATTTCCGGAGCCAGTCACTACCCATTATTAATCACAGCTACCATGCTAGGGCCTGATGGGGACCCGTGTGGCCAGGTGGCGCTCCCTGATGGGGACCCGTGTGGCCAGGTGGCGCTCCCTGACGGGGACCCGTGCGGCCAGGTGGTGCTCCCTGATGGGGACCCGTGTGGCCAGGTGGCGCTCCCTGATGGGGACCCGTGTGGCCAGGTGGTGCTCCCTGAAGAAAGTGTTTTCTTTATGTTCATGAAATAAAATTAAACTGAAACAAATTTCCATGGACATTTCAAGACCTAAGAACCTGAGAGCAAAGTTCTCTAGACATTTCCACTGCAGTACTATAAAACAGCAGCAGCAACAACAGAACTAACAAAACCCCGCAGTGTTTTGAAAAGTAAACAACTAACCTGAAATATTTATTTTAGAAGTGATGTTAAGAAATAAAGAATAAATGTACTGAATGATGCTCTCAACAGAACTCACCAATCACGATGGAAGACTCACAGTGGTAATAACCATTGCTCTGTTTTTTCTTCAGCATGGAGCAGAGATCTATCTGGTACAGTATTTCCTCTCCAAATCTGTGGTTGATAAACTGTTCATACAAGCCAGGCTCTATTTTTCTCACTCCCTTGAAATGACAAAACAAATCCATGTCAGGCAATCATCTCACAGGGTAGTTAGATCATATTTCTATCAATCTCTCAGAACCTGATATTATATTTTGGATTCAGAACTGCCTCCCAGCACTTGAAAACAGATGCCACAAAACTGTTGGATTTTTTGTATGTTTGTTTGTTTGGTTGGTTGGTTTTTGTTTTAAGTCTCCATGCCTGGGAAAGGCTATATTTAAAGCCATCTATTAAGAGTGCTAATCTGATGTGGTGCACCTGAAACTTTGTACAACTTTAAGCATCAGAACTGAGAAAACATGAGATGAGGCAGACCAAGGGCAGAGTACCATTTGCACAGTGGGTGGGTGGTTTTAAAGTACTGCAGATCTCTGGGTATTTCATAGGGAGGGGACCCTTCTGAAAATACTAACTCACAAGGCAGGGAGACTGGTGGCGCTTCTGCACCTTCCCTCATCTGCCTCTCCTTGTTTCCAGTACAGCCAGGGTAGCAGACACTGAAGACCGACCAGAACAAGGTCCTCTTGGTACTACTGTGACCTCCCAGCAGGAAGTACCATCCCCTCTCCTCAATACTACAGTGTCCTGACACCTCAACCTCAGAGTCGCAAGACACAAACTCTGAGTTTTACTTTTTCTATTAATTTTTACTTTCTACTAATACAATTTTCCCCTATTAATAATAAAAATTTATGGAAATTTTCTATGAGGACAGGAAACCATGTGCTCTGTTCAGTTTCATTTTCCCCTATGCAAATGAAAAATTTACCTTTCACATGAATATACTTTTATCCTCAGTGCTTCTTTTTTTTTTTTTTTTTTTTTTTTTTTTGGTTTTTCAAGACAGGGTTTCTCTGTGTAGCCCTGGCTGTCCTGGAACTCACTTTGTAGACCAGGCTGGCCTCGAATTCAGAAATCCACCTGCCTGTGCCTCCCAAGTGCTGGGATTAAAGGCGTGCGCCACCACCGCCCGGCTCTGTTCCACTCTTTGTCGCTGTATTTCCTTTAGACAGGAACAATTTTGGGTTAAAAATTTAGAGATGGGTGAGTAGCCCCATCCCTCAACCAGGGGCCATGCCTAACCTCTGGATATGGTCTCGACAGGTTCTCCCTCCCTTCCTTCCTTTGTGGGATATTTCAGATAATGTCATCTCTGTGTGGTCCTGGGAGGCTCTTGCTTTCCTGGCATTTGGGACTTTCTGGTTGCTACCCCCAGTTCCCCACTCCCTGTTGCTACACACCTCAGTTAAATATCCTGAACCTCTATACATCTGGTCAGAGGCCCGGTCTATGGAAGACAATTATGGTATATATTAGCTTATGTGTAGATTTTAGTTGGTAAGTCTTTAATAAGCAAGCTGCAATTCATATAACCGCAGAGGCTACATACAGAATAAAGGATCTGGGATGGGGAGAGAATGGATCTCCCTAAGATGGGGAAATAGACAGTTAGGGATGGAAGAGGGTAGGGGTAACTGGAATGAATGGGAGGATCAAATGGTAAGGGTGAGGGAAAAGGGGTTAAAAGAGGGGATACAGAAAAGGACAGATAAAATCAGGGCCATTTGAAAAGTCGTATGGAACCTAATGCAGTAGAAGCTTTCTAAAATATATACATGTATGAAGGCTACCTAAATGAAATGGCCTAATAACAAAGGAGATGGGGCCCAACTGGATATTTCTCATCTCCAAATGAACTTTTTCTACTACAGGAAATGAGTCATAGCTAATTGAGTTGTTGGCTGTATGGATCACATTGGGAACTCCCAAAAGACTCGGGACTGCCAGGGCTATTGGTTGTTCTCCACAAAGTGAGAGCAAGGCCCTACTGCTGAAGACAACATGTACGTAAGTCATAAACATGGAGAAGGAGAGCTGATGCCTAACTGAGCCCTCACTCCTACTGACTAGTGTTCACAGGACAGGAAGGTGCTCTGCACACTAGCTGATGCCTAACTGAGCCCTCACTCCTACTGACTAGTGTTCACAGGACAGGAAGGTGCTCTGCACACTAGCAAAGGAGAAACGTAAACAACCCAGCTACAAACCTTTCATCTACAATGGTGTCCTGCAAGATGTGCTAGTGCCGTGGTGGCACTAAACCTGTGGGAGCGACCAGCCAGTATATAATGGGATTTAAGACACACCCTGTGAGGTGGAGCCCATCTCCAGCATGGTCTGGAGATCAGATAGGCCAGGGACCTAGGGCAAAATCAAATGCTGCCGTTCTACCAAAGCAGCACTCCTCAATACATGCATCTCCACCTCTGTGGGGTAGCAGATGTCCCACATACTGGTGTTTGCATTACAATTCATAGCAATAGCAACATTACAGTTATGAAGTTATGAACTTTATGGTCGGCGTCACCACAACATGAGGAACTGTATCAATGGGTCGCAGAGTTGGGAAGGTTAAAAACCACCGTGCTAAAGGAACGCAACAATAAAATAACTACTAGTAACATTCTGCTAGATGGCCTTGCTCAGCCATCATGAGAATCTTCCTCCTGCAGTAGATGGGAACAAATACAGAGACCGACAGCTGGAAAACGTGTGGAGTGAGAGACCTTGGGACCCTCAGTCCTAAACAGACCGGCTCTGTCAAATCCCTCCCCTCAGGGCTCAGTGAACCCTACAGAAGAGGAGGCAGGAGAGTGTAAGCACCAGAGGGAATGGAGGACACAGGGAAAGACCCAACAGGATGTGTGTTTTGTGTCCATCTGGTTTATGATGTTATATAGCACCAGACTCTCCTTTGCTTCTTCCAGTTGACCTTTGTAGAGGCTAGATTCAGGTACAGCACTGAGGTCACTCATCATCACTGTGGGGGTTGACGTGGTTTTAGAGCCAATAGAGGTTTTGTTTGCTTATTTTTAAATAAAATCGGGTATCTAATATTTTTTAAAAGTTCTGAGAAAATAGAAATGATTTTACTTGTCTTCTAAATCCTTTTCTTTCTCTCTGTGTGCATGCATTCATACATGGTTGTATTTGTGTGTGTGTGTGTGTGTGCATGTGTGTGTGCATGTGTGGGTGTGTGGGTGTGTGTGTGCGTGGGTGTGTATATGTGTGTGTGTGAGTGTGTGTGTGTGTATATGTGTGCATGTGTATGCGTGTGTGTGTGCGTGTGTGTGTCCCTGCAATTAGCGAGGTCAGGGGAAGGACAATGGTCCCTCAGCAGACAGTGGCAGCCGAGGAAAAGGTCTTAGCTCCCAGGAGCACAATGGCAGCATTGCACAGTTGCTAGGATCTTTTCGTTTTACCAAATGTCATTTTATTCTTCTTGTTTATACTTCTTTAGTTAGTTACTTGGCTGTGGCATGCCTCAGTGCACATTCTGGAGGTCAGAGGACAACTCAGAGGGAGCTGGTCCTCTCCTTCCCTCATGTGGGACCCAGGGATTGAACTTAAGTTTTCAGGCTTCTCAGAAAGCGCCTTCACCCACCAAATCATCTCAGCGATCCCAGAGAAATGAAAGAAATACAAGAGTGCCTGCAAACTGAACTCCTCAGCTCATGAGTTGTAGCAAATGACAAGGGTCAACTGTTTTACAAAAATTCTTCACAGCTGACTTCTAATGTCCATCCTAAGGTGTTGACTTTGATTAGCAAGTAAAACAAAAATTCCATAACTCATAACATCAAGAAAGTATAATTTAGAAAGGCATGAGGCCTTAGGAGAGTCTGAAGCTCTGTCTCCTGGTCAAAATAAAAAGTTAATAAAGAATCTAGAAATAGGTGAGCATTGATTAATCTTATATTTACTGGGACACCGGCATCATCTTTGCTCTCTGGAGAATGTACTGGGTATGGGTAGCCCATCTCTTTTTCTCATAAACCTGAATTCATCTCACCATCCAGCTCTGGCAAATTATGGGTTTTTGTAATAATCAATAGAGTGGTGTGTGCTATATCAGAAGACACTGTCTCAAAAACTAAATAAATAAGAAAAAAAAGTTATCATTCTGAGAAAATTGGTGTCTATATTAAAGTCAGACATTGCTTGAGGCAAGGCTAAGAAAGGCCCTATTTTTGTAAGGAATCTATAGGATTGCCAAGGTAGTCTCAGATGTATCCTCGCTCAAGGCTATAGCTTCAAGGTAATGTGCTTGACTGGGTGTGATGACACTGTTCAGGCTCAGGACTTCCAATGACTCCCAAATTTGTCACAGGCCAGCTCTGCCCTTCCCAGTGTGTCCTACTATTTAAAAAAAAAAAAAAAAAAAAAAAAAAAAAAGAAGGTATTAACATGCTAGGAAAGCTCCAAGAAAAATCTCAAAATGTTAAACCCAGGGAAACACAGCCTATATAAAATATAAGTGAGCTGAGATTGCTTCAAGCATAGAGAAACTCTATGAGGGGTATCTCTGACAATGCTTGGTGTTTTAAGAACACTACAAACTTGGATGACAGTCTAATAATATTTCATATAAAGGTTATTTTTCCTGGAAATGAACAGGGACAGTATATGTTTTAAAGGCTTCAGATACACAACTGTGCTCAGTCTAAACACTACATTCGTCATGCAGGACACTAAAAGAAAAACATAGAGGCTAAATACAGATGTTTACTGTTTACATGTATGAAATTATCAAAGTAAAAAAAATTCTGAGTAAATGCAGGCTATTATACTCTGAAGCAATTCCCTAGTGAAGATAAATATCAAACAGAAGGTTCCAAGGCTGTCTTAATTATTAGAGATGACTCAAGATTCGCTGCCCCAGAAATGATCAGAGATGGCTAAGGCCATTTGTCAGCCTTTGGGGCATGGCCATGAAGCTCTGAGCTGATTCATTCAACTGTACCTTGGCACCCACATAACGAGCTCCTCAGAAATGCCACAAGAGCCTGCCAGCATATTTAGACTTGTCTGATGACGGACATCTAAATGATAAATAATGGGAATTGTTTACTCTGGAAGCACCTTCAACATCATTTCCATCAACTCAATGATATACATTATTTAAAATGTGCCAAAGGGTGCTCAGGCCTGCATCACTGAGCATCCAGATCTATCTTTAACGTGATGAGAAATGTAATAGGAAAACTCATGGTAGCTCACAATCTGTGACATAGTTACTGTGTTCAGAACAACGAAGTGGTAATTTCATTATGAAGGTTAAGAGTTTTTGTAACAGATGTAACATTCTACTGTTATTTGTTATAATAATCACAATTTACATAAACAAAAAGAAGGAGCTGTTCTACTGACAATAAACTTAATTTTCAGGATCTCTGTTATTCTTTTTTAATTCCCAGATACAACTAGTTTTTAAAGAAATATGTGAGACAATTCAAGAGATTCCTGCAACAATGACCTAAAACCAAAGTTAAAGATGTAAATTAGGAGCTGAACCAGACTAGACTAACCTTTTTTTTTTTTTTTTTTCTGGCTTAGAAAAGTTTAATTGATGGACACATCCAGAGCATATAGGCTGTCTGTTCTGGGCTCCACACCACTGCAATGAGCTGTTGGCTCCATGAGACACTTTCTCCTGGCCTCAAGCCAAGAGAGGCGGGACAGATAGTCCTAGGCCCCTGAGGACAAAGCTGCCCCCAACAGCCTGGTGGGGACAAAGCTGCCCCCAACAGCCTGGTGGGGACAAAGCT
>NW_022196902.1:17720638-17735585 GCF_008632895.1 Mastomys coucha
CAGCCTGGTGGGGACAAAGCTGCCCCCAGCAGCCTGGTGGGGACAAAGCTGCCCCCAACAGCCTGGTGAGGACAAAGCTCCCCCCAACAGCCTGGTGTGGGACAAAGCTGCCCCCAACAGCCTGGTGAGGACAAAGCTGCCCCCAGCAGCCTGGTGGGGGACTTACTCAAGTGGTAGAATGCTGTTCCTCAGTGGTGTGTTAAAACTTTTAAGATTACTTTTAATGATCACTATTCTTACTGAAAATTAACCTATTGGTACTCGAAATTATAAAAAATACTAGAATCGGCGTAGAGATGTGAGGAAAACATCAGTTTGAAATTCCCCATCACCCCAGCCTTCTTACTATAACTACAATTTCTGAAGTTTACACACATGGTTGCATCTGCACCGTGATAGGAAACACTTATCCCTGGTAAGCTACAGGCTTCCCTGGCTTCCTCAGCTTCTCTCAGTCAGAACAACTGTGCAGCCCGAGACCCACGCAAGCTTGCTTATGACTGACACAAGCTTTCATGGTCCCATCTACTGGCTCAGGACAATCTGAGGATTCTCAGCCCAGCAAACAATAGCACCCCGGCACATGACCACTATGTGCACATAGTAAATGATTCTCATTGCCTGTGACCAGGGAAAAGAGACTGCAAGAACTCCTAGGGGCTGGAGAGACGGATCAGCAGTTACGGGCACTTGCTCCTCTTCCAGACCACGTGAGCTTGGGTCCCATGCATGCTGGCTCACCTATGCATGCTGGCTCACCTATGCATGCTGGCTCATCTATGCATGCTGGCTCACCTCTTGTAACTACAGTCCAAGGAGTTTGCTCCCTTCTGGCTGCTGTGGACAGCCACATGAATGTGGCATTCATTCACATAGGCACACATAAGTAAAATAATAAAATAATAAATATAAGTAAATAAAAACAAATATTTTATAGGTACTCACAGAAGTTACTTAAACACAGAAAAAGGTATACAAATGACCCAGTCCATTAAAAAAAAAAGCCCCTTTCTTACTGTAAATAACCAAGTTAGTCTCAAATTCCAGCAGAAATTGTCTGAGTTCTAGCACAATGGTTTCCTGAACACATGATTCATGGTTCTGTATTCTGTATTTTAATCTAGAGTGTTTACATAGTTCTGTATGGGATTTTTGAGTACACCTTCTCCATGATCCCTCTATTTATTAACTTGCCTCCAGCACTCTGGCCTTGTTTGATCTCGTGGCTTTAAAGAAACACGGGACATCTTTACCTATATTATATACAATATTCTACGTTCAGGGTATAGCAAAGACAAAGCTGAGCCGCTCTTGGCACTTCTCTCTCACTGTCCGAACACTTGAGAGGAGTCCAGTGCTCCTTGGTGGCATCAAGTGGTCAGGAGACAGTCACCGAGAGAAAGTCCATTAGGACAAGCCACTTCACAAAATCCCCAGGAGGACCATGGTTCCTGGGCCTAGCGCTTCTTTCCAAAAGTTGCTGGCATCGCATCAAGCAGAAAGAAAAGGTGTTTAGCTTTAGCTCACAAACACACTAACTGGGGCTCTTTTACATAGACCTGGCCATGTTATGTCACAGGGTTCACAGGCCACTGGGGCATGGGTTCTCATAGCTGCAGGCACAATACCATCCCTGATGGAACACTGAGGTGCCCGCATTCACTACACATTTCTCATGCATGCTCATGCTTTGTCTGTTAAGCCCTTCAGAAAGCCTATCAAGTCTATCAGGAGAGACCATGCACTGGGCCAGACAATCATGACTGAGCTTGCACATCGCTTTGTAAATGAAGAAAAAAGTAGGGTCCCTAGAGCAGAGGCATCCAAGAACCACCCCCCATAGAAGAACTGAAATCTTCACTCTCGGGGGTCAAGATCCAGCAGTTCATGGGCCAGATTGCCTTGTGGCCACTGGGACAGAAACAGGGCCAGCATATTCCCTACCTCACATCTGTTTTCCTCTTTGGTACATGTTCTCCTGAACTGAACACTTTGTTTCTGAAAACTAAGGATAATCATCCCTACGTCGAAAGTTCTCAACGCAGATGCTCTTTAGACTTACAACCTGACCTAATGCTTCTGTCTTCCAGTGCAATAACTTTCCCAGCTAACCAGCATTTCTTTCTAACATTCAGTGATTAATGTAAGCAAATAATTGATATATTAAGAAAGAAAAAGTTCAGGATCTGAGAATATAGTGATGCAGCTCTCCAGAAAACTATTTAGAAATAAGGCCATGCGAAAAAATCCTGACACGCCAATTTTACCTGCTATTGTGACAATGGCCTACATATCACAACATATCTGTATGGTGATAAAAATGGATCCTGCAATTTATAGTCAGAAGTTCAGAGCACAGGACCATACATCCAAATTAGATTTTCTACAGACAAATCTTCAGGCCTACCATAGCACAGACACACACACTTCAAACAAGAGGTGAACAGCCAGAGTACACAGAATGCAGAGCCCAATGATTTAAGAAAGTAGAGACAAATAATTTAAATACACCTAGAGACATCACTCTTTTCAAGAAAGTGGCAAAGCATTCTGCAGCAAACCTGTATATAGGCTCAGTGTGCCCTCCTCATCCCTGCTCAGGAACTCTCAGTTTCCTGGACTGGCACCCCCCACCCTTCTGTCTTCCCATCACATCCCCCCCCCCTACAGCCTTCTCGACACAACACTGGCTTCCACCAACACATCTGTTCTGATTGTGCATAGGACTTCCAGCTGTGCCCATCATCAGATGTACATCATCAGACGCCCAGTCTCACAGCTGCTATACAGGGTAAGTTTATTTTCAACATTTATCTGTAACCTTCCTCTTGTCCACATACCAAATTTGAATGTATTGCATATGTACTCCAAAGTACTCAGGGATATCTCTGAAACACATTAATGTATTATCTTTGAAATCATAGTACATATGGCTTTTTAAAAAAGCACAGTAAAAAAGAAATGTCATGAGAAGTCATCAGTAACTTCCACACTCACTTTCCTTTTAAAGATTTTAAAGATAAAGGGTCATTGCATTTTTTAAAGTACCCCTATAATACTAAAATAAGCAATGTACTCAGCAGGAAAAGAAAAACTTAGGTAGAAGGAATTAATATCATGGGATGTTAGAGCTAAAGAAATTACACAAACTGTACCTCATATTAAACAAAATGTAGTTTGGTATGGGGGGAAGCATTACGTGCCATCATGTGAATGCATGAACATGACCCCAAGAAAGCTAGACAGGCCACGCCTGACCACCTCATCCTCACTTTGCATACATCCAGCACCTGCCAGAGGGACCGTGTGTGTGGTGAAGGTATCAAGGGTTCCCCAATCCGCTCTGACTCTTTCCAGGTGACCCCTTCCCAGCCCTGACTTAACTGGTTTGTCCATTTCCTGAATGTCTAAGCAGGTTAAGCACTGATGTGAGACGCGTAATTCAAGAGTCTGAAGGCGTTTAAACAGGGGGGGCTGAACACTCCAAGTGTGAGACCAATAGGGGAAATCAGCTGAGTAGTCGCTTGGACAGGAGCTGGAGACTCAACCTCTTATCACTGTCCAAGAGAAAGGCTCTGCTCTAAATGAAGTTGGGCAAGCAATTATCACAACCTAATTCAATGGGAAGAGAGAGGACAGTTTATGCTCGGGTCATCAGCTTGAGGTCAGTGTAAAAATAATGTCCTGCTTAGGCCTTCAAGATGGTGACACAGGCTTTGCCAACAGTTTAAAAATGCTACTGTGAGGTTGGCTTCGAGGACAAAAGTAGGACTCCTGTAGCTAAACATGGCTAGCTGGTGCCAGCATTACAGCTGTGCCAGGCCAGCTTTCTTACATGGGTGCTGGGAACCCAACTCCGGCCATCTCCCAGGAACTATTCTGCTTCTAAAGTCTCTCTTCTCATAAGAATAAGACCCAAGTGAATTGTGACAATAAAGTGGCTCCTACATTTAGAAATGGGGAATATAAGTCCAACAGAAATTAATCATACTTGAGTGTTTTCAACCTTCATGTTTACGCCCTTCATGTTATAGAGAAGGGGTGGTCTCAAAAAAAAATGCAGCAATTCTTTGTGAGGGTAATTATAATTAACAGCAAGAGGTTGGCTGATGAGCCTGCCCATCACTCCAGGGATAAGTCTTCACTGCTATGCAAATACCGTGAGCTGATTGGCTTGCTCATGACTTCATGACTTCAATTATTCTTCTGGTCACAGATTTTCTTTTGCCTCCACCCAGCATTAACCTTGTGGAGGCGGGCCAGTTCCCTGCAGCACTGCAACAATCCACTTTCTCCTTTATCCTTAATTAAGAAAATGAACTTAAGTACCAGTCCATGCATGTTCCAAACTCCCTGAAAATAGCTGTTTATGTGGAAACTATGTTTCTTATCACTTAGGGTACCCTTTAAGACAGAACATTTATATTTAGTAGAGCTAAATCAAAGGTGGATAATTTTAATTAGATTGGATACTTTGTTATTACACCTTTTTAAAACAAGTTCTGAAACTTTTAAAATTTAAACTCAAACTAAAGTTTTTGTCTGTGGGTTCAAATACTAGTGAGTAAAAATGTTCATAAACACGGTATTTTAAATGGAAAAAAGTTTCAGTTAGGCCTAACCTACCAAGATTAGTATTTACATCCAGAGTGAGCAGGTGACCTGCTTTAAATTTACACCATGAGTGACAGAATTCCTGTGTCATTTTTCTCTAAGTCAATCAGGACCAATGATTTTCTCTAAGTCCAACAGGAGGTCAATGAAGCAGGAAGTTAGCTTTCTATCTATCCTGTGAATTTCTGTGGTGATCAGGCTAGCCCTGTGTGTTTCTCTGATCAGGCTAACCCTGTGTGTTGCTGTAGTGATCAGGCTAGCCCTGTTTTAAGTTACTCCACATTGTGTAAAACAGTGATTTTCAGCCCAGGGTGAATCCATTTTACAGATGCCAGCACCTATCGAGTATCACCCCCTCACTGATAAACAACGTGGTCCTAAAAGTAAAAAGGAATGGCCTACAAGCTTAGTTAAGTAAATTGGAGCCATATCAGCACACACAAATATTAAAAACTTATTAGAAAAACAAGCCAGAATTGATCAATCATAACAGACCCTCACCTAGACCTCATGAAAAGATCTCAGGCTGAGCCTCGACTCACGCTGGCAGTGACCGATGGGCAAAGAACTCCCAGCTGTCCTCCAAGCCACACCACAGCTCAGGCCTACGCTGCTGTTCATCTCCGATCCATACCAATCCCACCCTTCATCTCTGCAGTCTCCCTGGCTCTACACCTCATCCTTACAGCTCACCTCGATCCTGACACCCAGTTCACGCATGACTCTGGCCCTACATCGCATCCTTACAGCTCACCTCGATCCTGACACCCGGTTCACCCATGACCCTGGCTCGGAGTTCCTAACTAGGTTCATCAATCTAATCACAAAAGTGGCCCTCTGGCTCTGTATCAGCTCCCTGCTTCTCCAGTTAAGGGCCTCTGTGAACTCCTTGAACTCTTTCTGTCATCTTTAACTCTTGTATCTATTTCCATAATCTACATATAGATATAGATACACAGATCTAATTTGAAATGTCTGAGTAAAGTGTTAATGGATGTCAGTAATTAAGATGGGATTAAAACCAGTTTTCCAACAGCCAGCTGCCAAGGGAAACTGACATCATGTGACAAACTGCAGCCAACAAATAAAGCCTGTGGATTTGTTGCTTTTTAATAAATTCTGATATTGTAGAAACAGATGAGCTCTCGACAGTTTCTGGATTCTTAAAGCTGTTCAAAGTACAGAAAAGTGGAGAATTGACACTCTGGGAGGCCTGCCTTTTCAGGTGCCATCTCCAATCATATCCTTAGCTTGGCTTTTATCAATAGATGGAAACTGAGCACACAACAGCCAGATGTGTAAAAGTGTGTTATAAACACAGTGAAGTGGTCAACAGAAGTATACCTGATGGCATGATGGCATATGGCAGGGAGGGCATTGCAGAAGAAACTGTAAATCCATCTGACTCCATTGAATGCCTAGAGTTACAAGGCCATCAAGACAAAAGGATATTTGCTTCCATGTACCTTATGCAAAAGTGGCTCAAAACTGACTCTGAACTATACACAGTCAAGCCATTAGCACTGGAGTGAACCCTAGCAGTAAAGCTTAGCAAAGGTAATCTGAGCCTAGAAGCTCAGGAATAAGCTATTCCCTCTTGTTCCATGACAGTTATAAAACACCTTGTGTCTGGTCTTCTGGGAATTGGGTGGAGGCTGGGGGAGACTGTCTCTGGGTTCTTTGATGCAGAACTTTCTCCTCCTCCTCTGCTACAGCTCTCTGAAGCTTACTCATCCTGTCTGCCATATCAGAAACTCTACCCTCATCCATGAGTCCAGCAATTATGTCTTTAGAGGCTGCTTCCCTTTCTAAAAGAGATAACCCTGGGACACACCTCCTCCTTGGCCCTTCCCACACTCTTCTTGCCTTCTTCCTCTGCAGTGAGAATCTGGAGTGACCCTCATCTTCCACCCACAGGGCGGCTGCTTCCCCACCCAGAGACTTGCATGCAGGTCCTGCTGTCCTACTTGCTCTTCACCAGACTTGCGCATGATTTGGCATCTATAATAATTTTCCATCTTAGTTTTACTAAGAATGCCGGATATGTACTGGCATGGCAGCATACACACCTATAACTCTAGCAATGGGTGGGGCAGAGTTCCTTACAAGTATGAAGCTAGCCTGGTCTACACAGTGATTCCCAGCCAGTCAGGAATAGCAATGAGATCTTGTGACAAAGCCACAAAAAGATTGTATGCCACAAAAATGGTTGCATGCACCATTTCTCAGTTGTTGTCACTGTTGTGTGTGTTGTCAGGTTTCTAGACTGCCACCACCTTCCTAGAAGAACCCAAGAACATTCCCTCTGTCACTGCCCTTCCATACATACAAGAAAGTCAGCTGGAAATTCAAACCAAAAGGAAAACCTCTCTCTGTAAAATGAACTCAGATTATTGGTCAATATTCTTACCATGTAGAGATTTCAGAACAGAAGCAAAGAATGCTTGCCCCATGATTAAACATAGAAGACACTATGTGACTTTTTGTGGGTTATAAAACAAGACAGTTCATGTTACTTCAATTTTATTACAATGATTTCCCCTCAGAGCCATTAGTGTCCTTAGTGTCCTTAGCCTTAGTGTCCCTCTTTATAAGTGGTTTACAGAGAGCCACTATTGGGCTGGGGCTGAACCTTGGTGGGTTGAGTGCTCCCAGTGGGTGCTCCCAGTGGGTGCTCCCAGTGTGCACAGGCTCCATTCATGATGCTAATGAGATATTTTACCTCCCTAAACAAACTGTTACAGCTCAGACTGTGAATTTGCCTTTAACTTTAGCATGGACAATAGCTTTTTGGGTAATTAAAAGATGATGAAGACTACACAAAAGAAACTGAACGCACATACATACACACAAATAAGTATAATAAAAAAACAATTTTAAATAAAGCCTTGTTATGTTTCTCCTAGAAATGAGCACCCTCCAAGGTGATGGAAAACTTACATCCTCTAAAACCTCTAAAACTTCCCCTCACTCCTGACTTACCATCTGACCTGCCCATAACTACTTCTTACTAAACTCAGTCACCAGGGCCATCTTCCATTGGAACCCAGCAAACATTAGCTGAGTAAGAATCTTTGATGTGCCAAGAAGAGTTCACTGCATCTAGGGATAGTGAGGTCACCGTCAGACAAGCCACTGGCTAAAAGCCCCCTGGGAAGCCCACCTTGGAAGTACATGAAAGTATAGTGAATGTTGTGCAAAGCAGCCTCCCAAACTCCACTACAGCTCTCTAGTGACGCTGCACATTCTAAATCTCATTTGCTGTCTTATACTGTTATAGTGTCCTTATATACATCTGCTGAAATCATTGGTACACTTTGCACAGTTAACTTAAGCATTCCTCTGCCATAGTCATTATTTCTAACCTTTCTCTAGTATTGCTAATGTTTGCATGGACATCTTCATGCACAAAGAACTTCCTTATTAAGATTATTTATGATAATATCAACAACAAAGTCACCTTGGTTAAAGAATACACATCTCTATTTCATTTATGTGTGCGAGTCTTTATCTACGTGTGCGGGTGTGCACCAAGTGTGTGCCTGGTGTCTCTGGAGGTTCAGAGAGGACATCAGATCTCCTGGAACTGGAGTTTCAGATACTGTGAGCTACCCAGTGTACTAGGGACTGAACCAGAGTCCTCTGCAAAAGCAACAAATGCTCTTAACTGCTGGGCCATCTCTCGAGCCTCAGGGTTCCAATTCTACAGACCACTACTTATAATCTTTGCTGTCCCTGCACCAAGAGCTGAGCTAAGAAATGTTCTCAAATACTGTGACCAATCACAGTACTAGAGGCACTAGAGGTGCTCCGGTGTTCTAAAAGTCAATCAAGGGTATCCTGAGAGCACTAGACCTCAGATTCTACATCAAAAATTAGTTCTCCAGACGACGGCAACCTCCCAAAGAACTGCACACGGATGCTCATTGCCACAATGCTTATGTAGCAAAGAAATGGAAAGCCAGCCACTTACCAAGGGAGAGGTGCCGAAGCTACCATAAACGGAAACGGTAATAGAAAATTTTATTGATGGTCAGTCCTGATGCACAAGAAACTCAGGCAAGATCTTTGAGTTTGAGGCTAGCTTGAGCTAGGAAAGCCCTGCCTCAGGCTGGCGCTCACTGCGCAGCGCGGTTGACCTGCTTCCCAGGCTGGCGCTCACTGCGCAGCGCGGTTGACCAGGAAGGCCTCGGAGTAGCGTCACCTTGCCCTCCGCCCTGCTTCCCACCAAAATGCTCATCTCTAGGGGCTCTGCTTCCACAGAAAGCGCTCACCCCTGGTCATTCGAACCTCCATTTCCGGTTGAGAACAAAAAGAAGATGCACCTGGACTTCCCCCAGAGCTGGCATCAGGTGGAGTTTGGATTCATAAGCCATGTTCCTTACTGAAAATAGAAGTCACTTCTACCTTCCTCCCCTGGAAAACTTGTTATCTTCCATTAAGTGTTTCCTACAGAAGGCATCTGTGGTGATTCTTTAAGCTACAAAAAATTGTCCAAGCTTGTGACATCAGCTCTGTCAAGTGTCCATGATGCTGGGTTGGAAACATTGCCAAACGGGATCACACTACCTATGGACCCGGAAGGCAAGATTGCAGGGGAGGCCTTCATTCAGTTTGCCTCACAAGAGTCATCTGAGAAAGCTGTATATTGAAGTGTTCAAGAGCAGTCAGGAGGAGATTAGGTCCTACTCAGATCCACCTCTGAAGTTTATGTCTGCACAGAGGCCTGGGCCTATGACAGGCCTGGCACAGCCCGAAGGTACACTGGCATTGTGAAACAGGCAGGCCTGGATAGGATGAGGTCTGGTGCCTACAGTTCAGGCTATGGGGGCTATGAAGAATACAGCGGCCTTGGTGGTGGCTATGGCATCACCACTGACCTGTTTGGGAGAGACCTCAGCTACTGTCTCTTAGGGATGTATGACCACAGATACGGAGACAACGAGTTCACAGTGCGTCCACATGAGAGGGCTGCCTTACAAAGCAGCAGAGAACGGCATTTACAACTTCTCTCCACTCAACCCAGTGAAAGAAGCTTAGTGATTGCCTGTGAAATTTTCTGATTGAAATAACTCAAATGTTCCTACAATACTGATCATATCCACCCACGCTGTTCTGACCGCTATAGCTGGCCCCATAACAGCCATTCACTGACTGGCTCTCCAGGACACTGTAAGTCTTACAGCAGTATGAAGCGCAACACGCTTCATACTGAGATTGGTCCTGATGGAAGAGTGACGGGAGAAGCTGATGTTGAGCTTGCTACTCATGAAGAAGCAGTGGCAGCTATGTCCAAGGACAGGGCCAACATGCAGCACAGATACATAGAACTCTTCCTGAATTCAATAACAGGGGCTAGCAATGGGGCTTATAGCAGCCAGGTGATGCAAGGCATGGGTGTGTCAGCTGCCCAGGCAACTTACAGTGTCCTGGAGAGCCAGTCAGTGAATGGCTGTTACGGGGCCAGCTACAGCGGTCAGAACAGCGTGGGTGGATATGATCAGTATTGTAGGAACATTTGAGTTATTTCAATCAGAAAATTTCACAGGCAGCCAATGAGCAGTCAAGAGCAGTTTATAACTCTAGAGGAAGCTGGGGGACCCACTTTGTACAATGAGTTTGTGAAATCTGGATTAAAAATTTACCTCTTCAGTGTTTCTCATGCAAACTTTTCTTCTAGCTAACTAAAACTATTTTTTCCCTCTTTTCTCAATTAACATTTTTGGCAGTAGACTTAAGCGTGCTGTTATCCAAGTTAAGTAGTTTAAGAATGTTGAGTAGCTCTTCAAGCACACCACAGCGAACACACTGGGGACATGTACTTTTCTGGGGAACTAAAGGTGCTACATCCCTGATGCAAAGAGCAGCAGTTCTCATGGCCATTCTAGTTTATATTTCCATTTAAAATCTTTAAGTTAAGTTTAAGCTTTTTAAAAGTTAGTTTTGAGACTTGAGACACAATACTCATACTGTAGGAACTGGTGAGGCCTTGACTTAAAGCTTTCTTTGTACTGCGATTTCCTTTTGCATGTATTTTGCTAAGTGAAACTTGTTAAATTTTTGGTTAACTAAATTTTTTTCTTAAAATAAAGACTTTTTCACACATACACACACAAAGCCCTGCCTCATAATGAAGTTTCATTACTTTCATCATATGTTATATATTATATCACATATTATATATATCTCATATATTGAACTGCCTACACTGCAATTACAATTAAAATAACCTTTAAAATAAGAAACAAAGTACTTGATGTGATTCACACACCATATGTAAATAGAGTCAACTATCCCCACACTACTCGAATAACACTGGAAATTAGGGCTTCAAGCCCTGGAGAGTTCATTTTAGGTCCAACTTCATGAATTACAGGACACCTTAGAGGCTGTTGACACAGCATTTCACTACTGTCCAGGAGGGAGTCTCCAATGGGAAACAGCAGGCTAGTCAGCCTGCAGGGGTGGAAAGTACAAATGGGCTCTAAACAGGCAGGTAGAAGCCCCACCTTCTATGTAAGCTTTCAGTTCTCTGTGGCCAACCACACTTTAAAAGTATTGAATAGCCGGGCGGTGGTGGCAGAGGCAGGCGGATTTCTGAGTTTGAGGCCAGCCTGGTCTACAGAGTGAATTCCAGGACAGCCAGGACTACACAGAGAAACCCTGTCTCGAAAAAAAAAAAGTATTGAATAGAAAATTTGAGAAATAGCTTCCCTGGTGATATACACCTGTAATTCTAGGAGGTAGAGGAGGAGGAGGACCATGAATTGAAGGCCAGCCTGGGCAACTGAACGAGGCCTCAACCTAAAAGAAAGCTGACAGTGGGCACTAGAACTCAGTGAGTTATTCCAAAGAGAGATAATGTACCAGTCTTGAATTATGCGCCCTTCTGCTACCCCGCCCCACCCAGGAGGGGAATCAACCCTTTGCCAACAGAGTCACACTATCTATAGGGAGCTCACTGTAGTCACTCAGTTACCACATCTGCTATCAGACCAGCAGTCACAGCATCACAGAATTTAAATAATTCTTACATTTACATAATAAAGGCCCCAAAGTCACAGTGCTGATCCTGGAGTTTGATGTATCAAAGATAAAGCACTCTGAGTGAGTGAGCACACGGAGGAAGAAGAACACATACAGTGATTAGTGGTGTCTTTACTTTCAGGCATATACTGGGGGGCCTTGTTACATCTCCTCCATGGAGAACTGAGAGAATACTGTAATTTGTTTTCTGTAGATTAAGCCTTCTAGTCTAAACAGAATGCAAGCTGGTTTCAAGTTCATATACTATTCAAACAGAAACCTTCCATTTTGATTACCAGTCTAGGTCCAAGCAACCAGTTCCCAGTGCACAATACCTACCAAATAAATCATGACTTGTAATAGATGCTCCCATATTTATAAATGAGTTTGGGTGAACTGAAGTTGGCCAGTGAGAGGGAAGAACACAAAATTGAAAATAAGACAGGTTCTTAGACACAGAGATAGGACTCAGAACTCATGGATGTGACCTCGCTTAAGGCATTTAAACTTGAGTGCCACATCCCTGCCCTCTGGGGGAATAGGGGAGTCAATTCTAAGCAATTAACTGCCAAGAAACCACATGCAGACAGTCTGGAAGCTTGAAATCCAGAACCTGGGCAATTAAACATCCATTTGGTGAATGTCGCTGGGTACTCCCATTGCAAGTTAATATCATGAAGAAAAAGCAACATTTATAACAGGGGAATTACCTTCACAACTGAGTTTTCCACTCTGGGATTAAGTGGGAAACCACTTGAAGATGACGATCCATTGACAGCAAAATAAGAAAGATAGTGAGTGAGAAGCAAACAGTGCAGGCTCTGCGGCTGTCACTCAGGCTGCAACGGTAGTACTTACGTAGTCATGTTACCTAATGGATTCTTATACTCGTGCCTCATGGTCATGGGAATCAATTGTTCACATAACAATCAACAATAGACAAGATATCTTTTTGAGGACATCTTTAACAACAGTTTGTGGACAGCTCATAAGCACAGGATGGATCACCCAAACCCATGCTTAAAGAACAAAAACAATTCTGAGAACAGAACATGCAAAACTTGAGGGGGGTTCTACTTACTAATAAGCATGACCTTCATTTATAAAGCTGCAAATGAGCCTTAACAAGAGCAGAGAGAATGCGGGGCAGGGAGTGGACACTGGTCTCTATGCTCATCTCAGAAATTCTGGTATAACAGGCTAGCTGGTGACTTAACTTAAATAAGGAACCCCTGGGCTCTGTGTGTGTGTGTGTGTGTGTGTGTGTGTGTGTGTGTGTAAAATGGAAATATCAAGGAAAGGTGTGTGCTTGTGTGTACATAGGAGTGTGAGTGTGTTAAAAGGCACTTGTCTTAGCTTGTCACTGTTCTCAACTTTATAGGGAGAAGCACTGGAGGTGAAGGGTCCCACAGAGACTTTCTCACTAGTCAAGACTCTGAGTGGAAGCGATTGCTAGAAGCACAAGGCTGTCTTTTGGAATCCCTCAAAGACCTAAGAAAGTAGAACATAAAAGCATCCCTCAGCGTGGGCTTGAACAGTGAGCGGCAGGCGAATAGAGGCAGGCTAGCATGGGAAGAAGCCCCTAGAGCTGAAAGAGGCTGAAGACCTAAGCAAGAAGGCGGCACAACTGAACTCTGGCGCCACCTAGAGGCTTCCCCGGGAGGAGTCGCAAAAAAGCCGCAGCAAACAGAGGTCACTGTGCACCTAATGACCATGTAGCAAACAAGCTCTAACTGCTCCCTAGAAACACGGAGGTCTTCGACACCCTTGGATTAGAACTGAATTAACCTAGGGTCCCAGGAACAAGAAGGTTAGGGTGCTGAAAAATACAAAACGCCATTTACACCCCCCAACCACACTGCAGTCAGGTGCGCCCTGCAAATCAAGGCCAGACTCACCTGCTTCCACAGCACTGGTGCTTTAGACAGCTTCATAAAGGTCAGGTGAGGCTTAAAAGGTCTGCTTTCTCCAGCCATGATGCCTTTTTCCTGAAAGGTTCTTTTCGCAATCTCTGCAGAAAATAAAAAGAACACGAAAGTCCTACTGTAACACACAGTCATCTTTAGTTATTAAGAGGCTGACTCAAGAGATGATTAACTGTATTATAAGGAAGATCATATTATGGCTTCCAATTTGTGTTTTATGGTGTGTGTGTGTGTGTGTGTGTGTTTCTCATGCTTTTTGTGTATTCATTTTTGTTGTATTCTGTTTTATTTGCCTGTGTGTTTACTAATGAGAGAAAGAAAGAAGGTGAGGAGGAGCTGGAGGAAGATGAAGGAGGAGAAAACATAATTTATTGTATGAGAAAAATATTCAATTAGAAAAATCATGAAAATAGTACCTAGCTCTTTGATATTTCCTAGAGACAAAGATACAAAAATAGATAAGTGTAATAACAAATACAACAGTAGTTACACTCCCAATGACTGAAACATGCAATACAGAACATACGACACTGACAAGTTTGAGTCGCTCACATAAATAAAGCCTGTGTTTTCTGGTGAAATGCTGCCTCTGAGAGACCATCTTGGTGGTTTCCTCATACTCTAAGAACCACTGGTCTGCTGCCACCTTTCAAATCCAACATTTCTGAGCGAGATGAAGACAAAGCACAAAATAGGGCTTGGTTCCGTGGGTAAAATGATTTGTTCTGCAAGCATGAAGACACGAGTTCAATTCCACATCACCCATGTAAGAAGCTGGGTATGGCTGCATGTGCCTGGAACCCATGTATTGTGGAACACAGTACATGTGAGCCAGCCAGCTGGGCTAACTGAAATAGGCTTCAGTGAGACATCCTGATGAAGGCACTAAAATGGAGAGCAATAGAGAGAGACAAGAGACACCCTGCTCTGGCCTCAAATGCATGTGCAGCTACATACTCACATGTGTGTGTGCACATGCGCGCGCGCGCACACACACACACACACACACACACACACAAATGCATTATAAAATGTAGGCATAAATTTTTGCAATTTACTTTTACTAAGGGTCCAACGTCTCCTCTAGCCCACTGCCCAGCAGAGGTAGTGGAAGAGAAAAGCTACTAGGATGTGGTAGTGAAAGACCACCATGGGGAGACCCCCACTCAAATCTCGGGAGAACACGCACCCAAGGAATCACGAGAGACCATCTTGATGTAAACACATGAGGCAGTTTAATTTTCGGAGCTCCGGTTCGACTCCCAATCTCACGCAGGAGACAAGGGAATCGACCACAAGGCTCAGGGGTTAGGAGTTTATATAGGGAAAAGGTCTGGGGGAACAAAGGAATCAGTGTGGCCATACATGATTGGCTAGTTCAA
>NW_022196902.1:17736399-17768484 GCF_008632895.1 Mastomys coucha
CACACAGTCCAGTCCTCCAGGCAGGCAGACCCCAGGCATACAGTCCAGTCCTCCAGGCAGGCAGACCCCAGGCACACAGTCCAGTCTTCCAGGCAGACACCAGGCAGCTGTAGCGCCAACCAGTCTGAAGGGAGGCTGTGGAAGTGGCAACCTCCTGCAGGAACCTCACAAGAAGTTCTTGAGCGAGTTTCTCTCAATGGAAGCATTATCACAAGTTAAACTCAACAACTCTATGTAAAGTGAACCAATACATGCATGTTGTTAGTAAAGAATAACGAGGCAGAGCAGACCAAACCAGTGCTCAGTGCTCCTCTCCCACTGTCTTTGGGGTCACATTTATACCCCTTCATCCCACTTCCTTTCACATGTTTGCTCTATCCAAACATCCTTTCACCTGTGTCTGTCTGCTTCAGGAAAACACTCTTTCACGTGTTTGCTTTAGCAAGACAGCCTTTCACCTGTGTGCCCCAGCAAAACATCATTTGACATAACTAGCTTTCCAAAGAAACTAGAAGTTTCCAGTTCAATAAAATAAGAAACAAGTACTGGGAGCCAATCCTTTTTGATTGTTCCAGTTTAAAACCTTGGCTGTACAGGAGGAGAACCCCCAGACAGAGCCCAGAAACTTTCTAGGGTGAGGAAAAAAAAAAGGAGAGACCAAAACAGTGGACTTCAGAGAGCAAAACACTCAGGTGTGAGAGCCACACCAAGGCCAGACTCCAGGGATCTGCAAAGCATCCCGCAGAATGCTTGGTCTAAGGCTGATGTTACCATGGGACTGAATCCCACATGGAGGCAGGAGGCACCCGAGCCAGTCTTTGCTATCTGATCAGATTTCCACGTTACCTTATTCAATATAACAATCAAGTACATCTGAACAAACACTTTAAAATCTACCAGTTTCATCTGATTTTAACATAACTTCTCTCAAAACTCTCTGGGTCAAAAATCTTTGATGATATTTATTCACAATACTTCCTAAATATTTGTCACAGAGCACATTTAATTTTCATTAGAGCATTTTCTCTAGGTGTATATTTTATTTATTTTATTTAGTATATTTTCTAGGTGTATAGAAATGGGGAAGGGAATGTTCTCATTCTGAGAAGTATTTCTTAATGACTTTGTTTAGTAGAAGCATAATCTATTGCTTAGCCTGGGTACTGGATGGATGGTCATTATACATATGTCACTTTCGAGATAAAAATCCCCTCAATGTGAAAATTACATGGGTTTTTCATGTGCACTCACTCTTATTCTGGAGGGGAGCTCTGCACCCACTCTTATTCTGGAGGGGAGCTCTGCACCCACTTTTATTCTGGAGGGGAATTCATGAATAATTAAAGAGACTTTCAGTTCTCCTGGTAAAACAGAAATTCCTTCACACACTAAATTGAAAATCACACAACAAATACATCAGGCACCCTTCAAATGACAACTCAGTGTGCTTCCTAAATAATATGATTTATCTTGCAGATGAGAAGGGAAAGAGTTGCCTGAAGAATCATTCATTTGAAATGTGTTTTGGGGGCAGCAAGATGTCTTGGTGAACCTGAACGCATTTGTGACCAACGTAGACAACTGGAGTTCATTCAAGCCCTGAGACTCACATGGTGGAAAAGTCTCCTATGGGCTGTCTTACATACACACACACACACACACACACACACACACACACACACACACATACGTAGTCAAATGTGTAAATACATTTTTACAATACTAGAAGCCCAAGCTGACACTGAAATAATTTAATAAGCAACACTTTGGTGAACCTAACAAAAACAGCTTTATCTATTTTTTTAGATTTTACATATTTATATAGATCTTACTAAAATGAATTCTTTAAAAGTGTGGCAGCAGTAAATTCATACTTAAAAATAAAGAAGTCACTAAGCATTGTTTCAAAGTAAACTATTAAGCTGATTTTAACAGAATCCTCTATTTCTAATTGCATACTCATTTTTGCAAACCTTGTTTCCCTTTCTTATCGCTTAACATTCCCTCAAACTCTTACACTGTTTATATGACGACATTGTAACTGGGACCCTGACAGAAATACCACAGTAAGAATGGAAGCATCAGGGGAAGAACTTGCTCTCAGCCATCCCGCCACTGATGGACTGACACAGCCATCCCGCCACTGATGGACTGACACAGCCATCCCGCCACTGATGGACTGACACAGCCATCCCGCCACTGATGTACCTAGCTTCTCTTTTACATTTTCAATATTTTATAACACTGCTATGAGGAAGCAGATCAGACAGATTTTCCTCTCTACAACTTTGTGAAAAACTGTAAATCCACTCCTTTTTATACACATACCCTTAAGCACATGCATATATGTGTGAATAGAGGCCCACATGAGTCTATGTACGTGATGCAGGCATACACACATCATGTCTTTTCCTCTTAATGCAAGCCAATTTAGGGGACCACAGCCAAGTTTTATGGCCAGGGGTCTACTTTTAAAAAGACAAAACACAGGGGAACATTATCTAATGATGGCTCCCAGCTAGAGAACGACTAGAGAGGAGCAAAATCTACAGGGAATAAAGTTTCCAATTTGTTTATGTGAGAATATACAGGCTTCATTATGACATTTTCCTCTCTGTTACTTACATTATTGTATCCTGTCCATGCTTCCCACCATTTCCCTTCCCCGCCTTCCTCCTTCTCTCAGCCTGGTCCTTCATTTCCACACGTAGTTTCCTTTTTGATTTCAAACCACACAGGTTCTATTACTACAGGGCCTTGAATGAGAATTTCCCCCATGAGCTCATCTATTTCAACAGTCTTCAGCTGCTGGCACAGCTTGGCGCTGCTTAGAAGGTATGGTTTCTGTGGAGAAACCATGCTGCTGGAGGTGGGCTTTGAGAGTCTGAAGACTTGGTACTCTCCAGTTCCCTGTTTATGGTACACGTTTGCCATTGAGGATGCGAGCTCTCAGCTGCAGCTGCCATGCTGTCTGCTGCCAGTTCTCCCTGCCACGAAGGACTTGTATCCCTCTGGAACCATAAGCCTAAATAAATTCTGTCTGGAAGCTCATGTGCTTACTTACTAGGCCAACGTCGCCTGATATGGCCACAAGGAACCAGGCCAATTGGAGGGGTCACAGAAAAACTGAAGCTGTGGCGGTTTTACTGAGAACAATATTTTTTATGCCCTTATCAGAAACAGAATATAATGGTAATTACCAGGGTCAACCCAGTTGTAGTTTCCAGGATACAAGCTATATGGGGTACAGAAGTCTAATGCTAACACCAATTGTCCAGTCAAGCCTCCGTGCTTCCTTGACAACTAAGGGAACACACAGAGAAACACAAAGAGGCCTGGACACACAAGGAAGAAAGAACATCAGTGTCTCGGGAACTGAAAGGTACCATGCACCAGGAGCCATGGACTCTACCCTGAGCAGCCTCTGATGCAGCTCTCAAGGCAGCTCAGCCAAGCCAACCGGGATCCCCTACAGCCGCCTTTTTTATTTTCTAATGTTAAGGTATGCAAGTCAACCTTTAAAGCACACGTGGAAGAGCCAATCAGTCTCAAGATGATAACACTTTCCAAGATTGAAATTCTCAGACACATTCCTATGGAGCACAGTTTAGAAATCCAAATAAAGATAGAGAAATAGTGACCATAACTCCTTGCCAGGCTAGTGTAGCAATGGAGGAGGGTAATTCATCTGACTTTGAATGCTGAATGGTGGTGTTTCACTACCCAAGGCCTGAACGCTCTATAAGATGCCTACTACATACAGTTACTCTCCTCTGTTCCTCCACTTGCCCTTGAAATCTCTCCCTTGGCTCATGGTTGCCTCTGTCACTTAGCTCCATGTGTCCATCTGGAACTGTTCTCTGTGCCTTTACAGCCATTTTGAGAAAGTCCTTTCCTATGTGTGGATCTTGAAATGTTTGCCTAGAACTGGAGAGATGGCTCAGCAGTTAAGAGCACTGACTACTCTTCCAGAGGTCCCGAGTTCAAATCCCAGCACCCACATGGTGGCTCACAACCATCTGTAATGAGATTGGACACCCTCTTCTGGTGTGTCTGAGGGCAGCTATGATGTACTTACATATAATAAGTAAATAAAATCTTAAAAAAGGAAAAGTTTGCCTTATTTTTCCCCAGCCCTTCAGAGTTTCTGGTATGACTTAATGGTCTTCGATTCATTTTGTTCTTGCCCAGCATAACAGGAATATAGCTGTACTATTTCACATGCGGATATCTAGTTTTCCCAAACATTACACCAGATATTGAAGAGGCATTCTTTTTCCCAAATGTATGTTTTTGGTACCTTTTTAATGATTAGCTACATGAGTTTTTATTTCTTGATCTTCTATTCCAGTGGTTCTTAACCTGGGAGTTGTGACCCCCCCCGTGGGGTTGAAAGACCCTTTCAAGGGGTCACATATCAGATATTCTGCATATTAGATATCTACATCAGCATTCATAATAGTAACAAGATGACAGTTATGAAGTAGCAAAGAAAATAATTTTATGTTGAGGGTCATCACAATATGAGGAGCTATATTAAGGGTCGCAGCATCCATCAGCAAGCCTGAGAACCGCTGCTATGCCGCACTGAGCTCTCTGTGCTCTCAGTGTGAATCTTGTTGTTTTGGCTGCTCTGACACTAGGACAGTTTAAGATCAATATTGTGATGTTTCCAACAGTGCTGCCTCTGCTTAGAAGTGCTCTGCCTATTGGGGTATCTTCTGAGATTTTGTGAATTTCAGGCTTTTTTCCTCTAATTCTGTAAAGAGTGTCACTGGAATTTCACTGAGGATTGTGTTGAATCTGAGGGTCAGCTTTCGTTTTTAAAAAGTCATTTTATAGTATTAATTTTGTGTGAGAAGTCTTTGAATCTCTTATTGTCTTCATTCCCTGGTTAGGTTTATTCCTAGGTTGGAGGATTAGAGTTTATTTTGTTGTTATTTTTACTGTAGTTTGATTGTGTGAAGTTATTTAAAATGGGTTTTTTTTTTTTTGGTCCCGATTTCTTTCTTTGCTAGTCTATTACTAGGTTATATTATTTCTAAAAGCATCTGTTTATTTGTTTGTTTGTTTGTTTAGAGGAGGGAACTGTTTGCTGCTGTTGAGACAGGGCTTTATGTAGATCAGGCTAGCCTGGAACTCTGCATAAGGATCCAGGGTGCTGGCATCACAGGCTCACGCCACTATGCCTTGCTAAAACCACTAATGTCTGTATGTCTACTTGCACCCTGCAACATTTTTGAAAATAGTTTTCAAGTCTATGAGTTTTCTTGTAGTATCTGGATTCTTTGGAGTGTAGTGTAGGTTCATACAATTTACAAGTAGGAATATTCTAACTTTATTGCTTCCTGATTGTATCCTTTCTATTTTGTTCTCTGTCTTACAGCTTCAGGTAAGACTTCCAGACTATACTAATTAAGAGCAGAGTGAGGAACTCTGTCTCATTTCTGATGATACAGGGAACGCTTCTGGCGCGTCTCCCTGCAGTATAGTGTTGGCTATAGGCTTGTCACAGACTATCTTTACTTGCTGAGGCACACTCCTTCTGTTTGAAGGCTTCTATCATTCTGGGGTGTTGAACTTTGTCAGAAGCCTTTTCTAAATCTGTTAAGATGAACGTGTGATTTCTGTCCTTAACCCTACTAGTGTGCTATATCACCACTTCCTGATTTGCTGTTAAACCACCTTGCGTCTCCATAATAAAAATAACTTGTTATGGTACACAGTCTTCTTCATGCACTCTTGAATTTAGTTTGCAAGTATCTGATTGAGTATTTCTGTCCAACAGAACAACTGGTCTACAAACTTTCTTTGTTTTTATTGTTGTTAAGCCTTTACCTGGTTTGATATGCCAGGGTAATAATGCTGGCTTCAGAGAATGAGTTTGGTAGTGTTCCTTTAGAGGAAATAAACTATAAGCAGTAAAGATTTAAGATGATTTAAGAATATTATTTTTCACTGACTTAAAATACCCTGAAGTTGGGGCTAGAGAAATGGTTCAGATGTAAAACAACAGGGTGCTCTTCCAGAGGACCCAGATCCATCACCACCATTCACACAGAAGCTAACAACTAGCAGAGCTCCAGTTCAAAGGAGTCTGATGCCCTCTTCTGGCCTCTGCAGGTACCAGGCACGTATATGGTCCACAGACTCACATGAAGGCAGAACACCCATTCACATTAAAATGATGATGATGATCATGATCATGATGTTTTCCAAGACAGGGTTTCTCTGTGTAGCCTGACTATCCTCTATCACTCTGTAGACCAGACTGGCCTCAAACTGAGAAATCCACCTGTTTCTGCCTCCCAAGTGCTGGAATTAAAAGTATATACCACCACTGCCCAGCTTAAAACAGTAATATTACATTAAAATCCCTAGAGTTTATAGTTTGTATAAAGGAACTATACTTGATAAATGAGCTGTAAGACATCTGTCATCTACTATAGTGAAAGTTTATCCAGATAGCTCTGTTTTGCTGCAAAGACCACTTCAACTCAAAGATTATTTCAGCAGGGGCATAATGGCATATGTAATCCTACCATAACTCAGGATTCTGAGGCAGAAGGATCTGAATATCAGGTCAAGACTCTCCAAAAAAAATTCCAAATGGAGTTGGTAATTACAGCTTTCTTGGCATCTTAATCAGATGTTCATGTGACTGATGGCAAGGATCTTAGCGAAGACTACAGACGCTTGCCTGCTTTCCTGAAACAGGCAAGCTGCTGCTGCTTGCCAGCCCCGTGCTTTTAGATTTTCTTCTGCAGCACTGCAGATTGGACCAGGGCTCTGTGGATGCTAGGCAAGTGATCTGTGACTAAGCTACTAATCTTTAAAGCTTAGATCTTTAAAAATGCCATCCTTAACTGTTTTGCAGAAAAATATTTATGAGATATGAGGGCAAATCCCATGCTTTTCATACCCAGGTATCATATTTATAATAAACATGCCGATCTCAGATCTATAAGTCATATTGGTAATGTCTAGAATGAAGGTCGGAGTGCACATGGATACTGACTGGGCAAAACTCAAGCTAAGTACATGGATAAGCACAATCTGGATTTGCAATGAGGAGAAGACATTACAAAATTACCCCTTCTTCTTGGTTGGTGGTTTGTTTTGTTTTGCTGTTTTAGTTCGGTTCAGTTATTGGGTTTTGAGACATAGTCTCACAGCCCAGACTGGCTTAGATTCACTATGTAGTCAAGGCTGGCTTTGAATTTCTGATCCTCCTGCCTCTACTTTCCACATCCTAGGATTTATATGTGTGCACCACACACAGCACCAGGCCTATTAGACTTCTGAGCTGAAGAAATCTAACTTTATCATTTTTGCCCTCATACCTAAAGAAAGTGGAGAAAATAACAAATTATTTGTTTAAATGATGGTACTGATTTTATGAGGTCTGATTTTTAGGATAATATTATGTAAAATGTCAAGAATTATGTCTTGTGGTAACTAAAGATCTGTGTTACAAAAGTTCTATCCCATTTCATGAAGCTCATAAAAAGAAAATATAAGTATATACATGATTAGGTTACCTATGACCAACAGATCACTTATAGCAGTCTCTAAGTTCAAACCTCAATACACATATATGAAACCAGAAGCCAGTTCTTCCAAAAAAAAAAAAAAAAAACCATGTTGGATGTTTCCCTATGATTGTGTGCACATGCACATGTGTGTGCAGATATCTGTAAAGGCCAGAAGAGGGCATCCAATCCCGTGGAGCTAGTGTCCAATGCTCCATATGAACCACCCTATTGTATTGTGGGAACCAAACTCAGGCCCTTTGTAACTGTTGGGCCCTCTCTGCAGTCTGCTCTAGCTTTTTATGTTCAAAAATAAGGGCTGCTCTTAATAAATTTACAAAAGAACTCTATTTAAAGATCAAAGTCAAACCTTACCCAAGCAGGTGCCTATTCATAAGGTCTTTTGAATGACATGCAATTTACAACTCAGACTAAATATCTACTATTATTTTTAGACTACATATTTTATTAATATAACTTTTATAAAATTGTCATGGCTCTAAAATTCCTAATATAACAGGATTTAATTACTGTCTTAATATGCTCTAAAAATATCTAAAACTTGGTTGCTGAGTTACTAAGCACTCTATATACACACATAGATGTGATATTTTTATATAGCATGAGTCATATCTCTGTAAGCCAGAAATCTTGCTTTATTCACCTTTATTTTAAAATAAGTTTAAAAATATAATTTTAATGTAAGATTTGTAAGAACAGCTACTTTAAAGAAGCTTTATCATTTGTATTAACTGTATCATTTGTAAATACTGAAAACTAAATCATATTGCAAAATATATTTAAAATGCAGTCACTTACATGGGTTCTTTTTTAGTATTTTTTATTCTTTGGAAGTTCCATATTGATTGTGTGTATTGATCATACCCACCCCAGCCTCCTCCATCCAATTCTCCCTCCTATCCCAGCTCCATCTCCCTCCAAGTTTCATGTCTTTTTAATTATTATATTATCAACAAAAAATCTTAGTGCTTACATGTGTGGTATATGTGCTCTTAATGAATTAAGAGTAATCTTCCATTCTGCATTCAGAATCTACAGCCCTGTGACATGTGCCTCAGAAATTCTAAAATGTGTGATCACTATAAACATAACAGGGCAGCTGCAGCTTAATTATTAAAATGTAACTCCTGATCTTACACATGATTAAATTCTAGGAAAGGACTAAACTTAGAACGTTTTCGATAATCCCAACCATATTTGTACCTGAGCTTATGATTTATGAAATAGTAGGCTCTCTGCCTGAATGCTACTCCAGTGGCGGCTCTTAGCTGAGACTTCTGACAGCTAAGCCAGTTTTACAGATAACCTGGTTTCAATGTTGTCAGTAGACACCGTCAAAATTACTTGTAAGTACTTCTGTTCCAAGATGCTAGTTATCATGTTAATAATGGATAACTGACTACCACCTAACTTAGCTGAAGGGCCACTGTTTCAAAAGCAAATTTGGCAGGCAGTGGTGGTGCACGCTTTTAATCCCAGCCCTTGGAAGGCAGAGGCAGGTGGATTTCTGATTTCAAGGCCAGCCTAGTCCACAGAGTGAGCTCCAGGACAGCCAGGGCTACACAGAGAAACCCTGTCTCGAAAAACCAAAAGCAAATTTTGAAAAAAACATCTTTTGTTGCTCTATTTCAGCAAAAATAAATAAGGGAGTAGTGGGTTCTTTTTTCTCCTGTCTTCTTTCTCCTCCTACATAGGAAGAGACTACCACAGAGGCAGCACCAAACCCTGACAAGGAGCCCAGTGATCAAAGACTGCAAAGAACAAAGTTCATCCAGGGCTCAGGGGGACAATTCTGTAAATAAAACCTCTGCAAACATGAGAGCAGAGTGTGCATAGATGCCCAGCAATACACAAGGGCTAAGTACAGCCTTGCGTGCCTGAAGCCTCAGCCCTGGCACTGGCACAGGAGGACACCTGCACAGGACACTGGCACAGGACACTGACAGATCCCAAGAGATAGATCCCTGGCCAGCCAGCATCGCTGAAAGGATGAGTGAGCCTCTAGTTCAGTGAGACCTTTGTCTCCAGGAAAGAGGGCAGAGAGAGAAAGATGGATGACAGCTATAAAGTTATAATAATTACGTACAGGCAAAGAGTTCAGTAATGCCCGAACCAGTTTTACTTACTTGTAGAACATGCTAAAGTAACACGCTATTATATTAGGATCTATAGAATGGTAAATTTCTTAGAAAACTTAAAAACAGGCAGATGCTGAAATAACCTTTAGTTTTCTTAAGATTTCACAAACAGCCTGCTCTGGCCTCTGTGCACCCCTTCACAGGCATGTGTATTCACACTAGTGTGTAGTGTATGCACACATGAACACACACACACACACACACACACATGCATGCATGCCCACATACACAGTTCATTTGGAGACAGGAAGAATATCCGGGCTGCCTACCAAAAGCAATTATGGAGGAGCATTCTTATACTTGCTACCCATCCTTCCACTAGAGGCGCTGTCAGACAGCCTCCAGGGCTTCCGCTTACTTTCTGCTCAGAGCATCTCTTTCAGCCACAGGCAAAGTTCCTGTTCTACTTAGGGCTTTGAGTGCTGGTGACCAGACACACATATTAATCAATAACAGAACCCAACAAGATGGCACAAGGTCTCAAACTCCTCAAGGCTGAAGAACAGCCCCCAAATATGGAGAGATTACAACAGGACACTAAGACTGAGGATCCCTGCAGGGAATAGCACTGGAAGTAAAAACGGCCAATGCCTAAAATCCCTGTGCTGGGGAAGAACAGGGGCCTACATCAGAATCTACACATGCACAAAGTTTCTTGTCTTAGTCCCATCTTGTCTCTAGCTGTCATACTATGGTGGGCAAGACAGGAGCAAATTAAAATTTTTCTCTCACCAATTTTGTCCACACTGTACATATTTTTTCCTTTTTATAAATACATTAATGCCTTTTTCTCTTATCTTGGTGACATTCACACCCAGGACCAATAATTATAAACATTACCCAAACCAAACTCAAATGTTAAATGTAAACTATGTGGTCCACAGCATTCTATGTTTTACTATGTATTTATAGCAGGAATGGTAAATAAGATTATGATTTTTTAAAAATCTGATTTGTGGTGAAGTAATATGTCTTACTACACCAAGCAATTATTTTTCATGATTTTCAATTGGGAGAGACTTCCCAAGATCAGTGTGAGTTACTATATAATTATGTCACATATAATAAGAAAAACAATGGAATAAGATTTTAGACCCACTCTTCACTCACCTAAAAGGAATAAGAGCAGTAAGTTCATGTGTGAGTCCCGGCGTCACTATTTATGGCAGTAAGTTCATGTGTGAGTCCCGGATTTACAGGAGTCCTGCCTAAACCCACTGTGTCACTAGATAGTTTTCACAAGGAATTGGAACTATGTGTTTCAAAATAAAGGCTGACATAATGTTGAGACCAATTTCAATTTTAAAAACTTTATACTTCTCATCCAAGGTAGAGATTTCCAATTGATTACTATGTAAAACTGTCAAACAAAATTTTAAAATATTTCATTCTTCATTAAAAGCAAGTCTTCAAATTTACAGCTTCGTGTGATGAATGGCATCCACTCTACCACAGGGAACCCAAAGAAGCTGCCAGATTGCACATGGTAACATTCAGCTTGTATTCTTGGACATGCACAACTCTGTTGGTAGAAACTGTAATAAATCCTCTTTCTCAGTCTTTGTGTTGGTCACTTGTCTTATTGTTGTGATAAAATACCTGACAGAGGTCACTTCAGAACAGAAGGGCCACAGCTCACAGCCAGCAAGTTCTTCTAAGTGGGATAATCAAAAAGATAAGCCTTGTACTTCAGGGAAACAATATGGAATCACCAAAGAGCAACCACAGGAAAAAGATGGCAGAGTTGCAACCGAGATGCAGCAATCGGTACAGGAAAGAAGAAACGGGACCAAATGCACAGCAGTTGATGATCGAGTGTCTGGAATGACATTGGGCTTTATGGATCATAGGAAGATTCACCAAGATACTCCCTATCAAAGGAGAAGCACTGGTAGATTCAGAAATCCAAAAACATAGACATTTGATGAAGAAAAAAAGAGAGAGAGCATCTCACACGGGAACCGTGAGAGGCAGGGGAATGAAGAAAGTGGAAGTCCCAGACACCAGGAATGATTAAGGGAGGACCTGTGTGCACTGTTGGGTACTTAAATCCAGAACATCCATTAGATAGGGCAATGCTGATACCATCAGCAAGGATGTCTGGTTGTACTGCAACTGGGGGAGCTCTGGTCCCCGCCCCAGCCATGCTTTCCAAAGCCCCATTGCAGTCCTCTCTTGACTCCAGGAGCAAGAGGATAGCAACATCGAGGATGCACTTCAGAAAGTCAGCAGTCTCAATTAGATGAACACGTAACCCAAAAGATGGTCAAGCCACACACACTGTACTACAAGCACTGTGCCCTGTTCTGTTGCTAAGCAAGGACCTTGGGTGCTCATGTTTGCGAGGGCGCAAACACGGCTTCAATTTACATGTTACCTATCAGACCATCTCCATAACCTAGTTAGCTACTATCAAAAATATGTGGGTGACACTTCCAAAACAAAACTCTGGCTGGACCTTGGTGGTAGCTCATCCTTGGGCTCTAAATCCAGAGACACTGGAGGATCTATGGTCTATGTTTACTACAGAGCGACCAGAGCTTCCACTTGTAAGCTCACGTTGGGAGGGTCAGAATTCATTTTTCTAACCAACAATGGGTAGGGGATGTCAAGATTTAAGCAAAAGTAAAAAAAAAAAAAAAATCAATGACAAGAGCTGTGGCTTAGTGATAGACTGGGTGCAACCTACTTACTGGGGAGGGTAAGTAAAAGTAAAGAACTAGAAACAGGCCACTCTTAAATAAACAGACTGAAGGAGAATGATACAGTGCAGACGCTCATGGGGAAAGATGCTATCAGGTTAATAATGCTGATAGAAAAGGGCTGATTACAAGGTTGAAAATACACAATAACTAAAAACAAAACTAACTATCTGAGCAAAATCCAGGCTGGGATTGGCAGATTGGAACATGGCTGAAGGGATTAGGCCACAGCTGACCCTATTATTCTAATAGTCAAAGACACCAAGGCACCAGTAGAAAAGTAGCGCCGTGCTGTCCAGTCAGGGCAGCATGTTTATCACTAATGACATAGTCACCAGCACTGTATATGTGCCAAGTACTATGCTAGCCATTTCATACACACCAGCATTTCTCATGTCAGGAGCTGAAGGTGAGCTTCTACACAAGGAAAGAAAGACAAAAGCTAAGAAGCGAATGGCTTATCTTCTGCTGACAGGCACATGGGCTATCATATCCATTCTGATTGGCCCTAAAGCTCACCCTGGGCCAGCATCTTAGTCAGGGTTTACTGCTGTGAACAGACACCATGACCAAGGCAACTCTTGCAAGGACAGCATTAAATTGGGACTGGCTTACAGGTCCAGACATTCAGTCCATTATCATCAAGGCCAGAGTATGGCAGCATCCAGGCAGGCATGGTGCAGGAGGAGCTGAGAGTTCTACATCTTCATCTGAAGGCTACTATGAACACTGGGTCCCATGTGGTTAGGAGGAAGATCTTAAAGCCCACACCCACAGTGACACACCTACTCCAACAAAGCCACACCTACTTCAACAAGGCTACACCTCCTACTAGTACTACTCCCTGGGCCAAGTATATACAACCTCACAGCCAGCATCACGTACAGTTTGTGTTCTGTTACAAGAGCAAGCAGGAATCAGAGTACAGGCTAAGAAATACAGGGTTTCAGTAAATGAATAGAGCAGCAAGGTGACTGTAAAAGGGGGAGAGGTGGTAACAAAGCCAGACGCCATGAAACACCAATGCAAAAGATTCCTGTAAGGTCAGGACAAGAAAAAAGACAGAGACCAGGGCACTGCAGTGACACCTCTGGGTCCTGGGTGCACGGCCTCCCCCTCAACAGAAACTACCATTTCAGATAAAAAGCTGGCTTCCAGCTAAGCCAAAAAGGCAAGGGATATTCGCAGAAAATGTCTGGGGAGCCCAGCAGCTAATTTACAAACCAACAAGCTTTCATACAATTTATCCAGAACAGAATCTGGTCAGATTGCCTGGATGCATATGATGGCTCTGCCATTTACCAACAAGTAACTTCACTCATTTCTGTCTATTAGGTAACCGGGTAGGGACAGGGTAATGAGCCCTACCTCACAGCTTTGCTGAAACTAAACAAATTGATACTTGAAAGATGATTAGAGGGGCTGGAGAAACAGCTCAGAGGTTAAAAGTACTTGCTGCTCTTGCAGACGACTCAGATGCAGTTCCCAGCACCCATACCCAGAGCATAACTCCAGGTACATTAGATATAGCGCCCTCTTCTGGGCTACACAGGGACTTGCACATAAGGCACACATATATTCAAAGCACATACACATAAAAGACAAAGTAAAATACAATAAATCTTCATTTATAGGTCTGACTGAAAAATCAAGTAAATGAAAGAGGAGACAGGGAAAGGTTAAGAGAGAAACAAGGGAAGAACAGAAGCATGGAGCCAACAGGGAAGAATGAAAGAGAGGTAAGACAGTCCCAGGCTCAGGACGGAGTGCGGACATGAAGGAAATGCAGCAAAGTTCTTCTGTCCAAAGAGCCCACCGCAGGCCATAAAGTGAAGGGTCAGCTCCTGAAGGAACATCAGCATGCATCAGTAAGTCAGAGCCTGAGGAGGCCCAGGAATGCTGGGAATGGAACAAACTCCTTACAAATAACCAGAAATACAGTTTGTCCTCTTCATCCCGGGGGGAAAATGGCAGTCAAAATAAGAGAAAACATAATGCTCAAATAAACATTCTAAATCATTCCATTTTCTATTTTATGAGATAAATGTACTTGGAATAGTTTATCATGCTAACCAAAGGCACTTTTCTCATTCGGAACAAAACTATGCAAAGACCATTGTAATTCCAACAGGCTGAAGTTTTAGCAATCTCTCAAGCTAATAACCTTCTTAACAAAATTGTATTTAGCTTAAAAAAATGAATAAAATTCCATATCCATTTCTATGCAAAAAGCTTTTCAGAGCAATTTCATTATTGTAAATGTAAATAAATGTCATATAAATTCAGTTTTCTGTATCTTCATAATCCCTAAGGCTACAGGATCATGCTAGGAAAGGAGTTGGTGCTGTTTCTGGAAAACAAGATGAAGGTAGGAAGATGTGAACCAGAGCCCCTGAGGTCACATAACTGACATCTCTCCAGGAGCCCCACCATAAACACACAGATTTCAGAATGCAAAGAAGGGCCCCGCCCCTTCACCCCACCCACAAAGATAGGCCCCACCCTTCACCCCACCTACAAAGATGAGCACCACCCTTCATCCTACCTGCACAAAATAACCACTCACATTAGAACAAAAGAATTCATAGCAGCATGTCTGCTTGTACAATTAAAGACTGACAGTAAGGGAAGGGAACATCATTTACTTTGTTATGCTGAGGTCTCAGAATTCTGTAACAAAAGACAAAGTAATGAGAAAATGCACACAATTTTATTTAGTTTCATGGGCCTTGGGACCCTTCATAAGAAATTGAGGACCATGCTCTTTCCAATTCCCCCCAAACCAGGTAAACCTGTGTGATTTTTTTTTTAAAGTGGGTTTGATTAGGTGGATAGTTATAAAAAAAGGACAATTAGATTAAACTTTTGATCTGATACTGTGAGGCTGGGAGAAGTTAGCAAGGCCTTTCTGTGTCCCTGTGCCCTCAGAGAGAAGGCCACTCCTTCCCTTCAGGGGCAAGGAAGACAACATCTCAAGTGCAAGCCAGACAACCTGCTTCCAGGGAGGGTTAGAAAACTCTTCCTAAGCTTAGAAACTTCTTCAGAGGAAAGACAGGAGGTCAGAGAGTGACTGGCCACTTCTCCTCAAATTTGGTCCTTAGTTTAAAATGCCTTTAGATGTGGGAATATGGTTCAGTGATTAAGAGCACTGGCTGCTCTTCAAGAGGACCCAGGTACAGTTCCCAGCACCTACATGGTGGCTCACAACCATATGTAACTCTAGTTCCAGGGCATCTGATGCTTTCTTCTGACCTTCATGCATACTGGTTACACTCATGGTACAGAGACATATATCCAGGCAAAACACCCATATACATAAAATAAAAAGAAGTAAACCATTAAAATAAATAAATAAAATGTTCTAGGGTATAGACTGGAGAGATGGCTCAATGGGTAAAGGGCTTGCCCCACAAGCATGAGAATGTGAGTTCAGATGCCTAGCACCCATGTAGAAAGCTAGCCATAACAGTGCACACCAGCAACCCCAATGCTGGCTGTGCAGAGGCAGGTGGATCCCTGGAGAGCTCTTGCCAGCCAGGCAGCCAAATCGGTGAGCTCTGGGTTCAGTGTTAAAGCAAAGAATCATTAAAGAAAACACAGAACACAAAATTCTGGCCTACACACACACACACACACACACACACCATAAACACATGTGTGCACATCACATGAACATACACACAAAAAATATTTTAGGGCCTGATACCATAAATCCCATCAATGGATAAAGCTCATTAATTTAGACTCTATGTTTAAATGCACACAAGAATGTTTTCCAATTTTTCACACTGGATTGCTAAACCACTTCTTTTTCAAACAAGGTCCCACTGTGTTGTCCAGGCTTCTAACTCATGCCCTTCAGCCAAGGCTCACACCCAGAGTCTTAACATTGTTTATTCTGATAATCTTCAGTTATAAGTTCAAATAGCATCTAAAGTCATGTGATTTTTATAATAACTTTGTACTGCTTTAAGAGTTTAACTTGAGAACTAAGACTTGGCTCAATTAAAAATAGGTAAGTCATACTATTTACATCCATTTCAATTTCTCCTGCTTTCCACTAAGTCTGACTAGCTCTCTCTCCATTGCTCCAGTAAACATTTAATATTCCTACATAGACATATGCATACATACACATAGTTTATAACAGTTTTAAATAATATCCTGCTAGATGAAATATATTCTTCTGAAAGTTAGAATATACCATTTGAACAAAAAGTTAAGATACAATATAAAAACAAATATTAACTTATTGTATTGATGCCATTAGGTAACTAGTCAGATATGTGCACACTTAGAGGATATTAGGAGGTAGACCCTTGTCTCATAATCTACAATCTGTATAAACAAAGACTAGAACTCCATGACTCTAATTATGTTAGAGGAATGAGACCTGAGTCATATGTCTAGCCCTGGGAGGAGATATAGCATCCTGAATTTCCCTGAATGTCATGGATAACTATCTAAACCTGGCTTTATGAGTCCTAAGCCTTATAAGGTCACCATTTAGCACAGTATCTGATGAAGAGCCATTGAATCTACCTAACAGAGCCAATCACCCAGGCAAGGAAATGCCTCTCAGGAAGCTAGCTGGTGCAGACACCTTAGAAACCCCAGCTAGCGTGTAGATAGGTCGGCTGCCCTTTCTGCCACTGCCCACTCTCCTCTCCAGAGTGCTTCCCATGACTCTGCAACAAGCTGTATCTACTTGTGTGTCTTCCTTGGCTTTTTTCAAAGGGGTCAGGGAACTGAGGGGAGACCAGAGAGAGAGATCCCAATAAAGATGCTGTTGGTCTTCGAGAGAAGCCTGATTCTGAAGAATTCCTTTAAAACCAAATCTGGAGACTATGGATAGAATTCAGCGATGGAAATATACTTAGACTGGACAAGGCCCTGCATTCAACCCCTGACGCCAAAATGTAATCCAAGGAATATAAAGAAATAAAATACTACAAATTCTGACTACATGAACACTCCAAAAATGGAGGAAGCAACTAGACTCCAGTGCCTGTTGTTTCAGTGCAGTGCCTAATCCCTAACAGCAGGCATTGTGGTACTCACACAGAATGTCAGCAGCTGGGAAGCCAAGACAGGAGGACCAGACAGGGCTACAGAGCAAAACCTTTTCTCAAAACAATGACATAAATAAATAAAATCTTCTGCTTTAATGTGTAAAGAAATGAAAATCTCCCATGACTATTAATATATCTGAATTTCTTGTAAGCACACAGGAAAACTACAAAGAAAAGCAACAGTTAATGTAACAGGTTAAAAGTAAGTTTAACAAGTGGTGATGTTTTCCCTCCAATTTCTATTTTATGTATTGTTTTAATGAAATTTTCAGAATATAAACACTCTTAATGCATCTGGAATAAGGAAAGGAATTACAGGGGCAGTGGCCTGTGCTAAAATGACAAATGAGCATGCGCAGGCTCCTGCTCCCATGAAAGCTGGTGAGATCTCACATTCCTCGGCACACAATGCAGCTTTCATCGATACTGGAAAGTATTTTTGTGAGAATATTTGCAGCAAATGGATGGAATTCTTGCTGCAAGCCCCCATTGATTTATTTAAAAAGACAATGACTAACTGACTAATTAGAAACCTTCCAGTGATATTTCTTTACAAAGGAAAAGACTTAGGACTAGCGTTTTCTCTCCAGTCAGAACGAGCTGCCCCAGCTTTGCAAGCTGCCTTCCTTCAGCCAGCTAACGATTTTTCATCCTACTTGGCTTTTAAATGTTCTTGCTCAAATGATTGCTTGTTCGTACTTTGTCTGACCCTACCCCAAAACAGGACTTAAGATAATCATAAGCTGAAGAAAACAAGAGAAAGGAAAACTAAAACTAGGAAGACAGATGCAGTGTCCTACAGTTTAAATTAAATAAACTAAAATCTAAGCTTTCTCACAAGCAAGTCTCAGAAGACACAAATTAAACATCCAAATATTCAACAAGTAAAAAACATTTTGCTTAATAAAATGTTCTGATACTAAGATTAAAAAATAAGTTGGGCATGGGGTAGGGCTCAGCAGAGTATCTGTCTAGCACACACAAAGCCCTAGCTCTGTCCTGAGTGCCAGGCATTGGTATATGTGGAAGTTCAAGACCATCCTCAAGTACACAGTGTGTGGGAGGCCAGCTTTGACACTTTGTTTCAAAACAAGATTAAAAACAAAACAGAACAAGAAAACTCTAATCAGCTTTTTTTGGTTATTTAACATATTAAAATCTAATTAACAACATTTACTTTTAAATACATAGATAAAATTTGTCTAAGTCATGAAAGTAAAAGATTGTGAAAGCAACTCTGTCATATCAAAGTTGCCATGTCTACAGAGACATGGTTTTATTTAAGTAAGTCTGCAATTTTCTGATGGTCTAACCTAGTCTAAGAAAAGGAAAACTGAAGAAAGCATTTGGTAAATGCACCTAGCAAAGGCATTGTTAGAATCTTCTCTCCAGCCTGTCCTTCAGTAGGTATGGTGCTTCACATTCTTCCAGTTGTGTTACCATTATAAACGATGCCCCATTAGGAAACTGGGTACTTCAAGTTGATCTACTTTTTTTTTTAAAAGATTTATTTATTTATTTATTTATTATATGTAAGTACACTGTAGCTGTCTTCAGACACATCAGAAGAGGGTGTCAGATCTTATTACAAGTGGTTGTAAGCCACCATGTGGTTGCTGGGATTTGAACTCATGACCTTTGGAAGAGCAGATGGTGCTCTTACCCACTGAGCCATCTCACCAGCCCAGGTTGATCTACTTTTATTTTTTATATTTATTTACATTTGTACATGTGCATGCACACACATGATCAAATGCCACAGTGACTATATGGAGATCAGAGGACAACCTACAGGAACTGGTTCTCTCCCTCTACCATGTGGGCCAAGAGGATCCACTCAGATCACTGGGCTTGGTGGCAAGAGCCTGTACCCACAAGGCCATCTCATAGGCCTCAATTATCTACCATATGTTTATATTGATACTTTCTCTAGTAACCTTACTGAACTCTACAACAAGCTTTAATGGTCTTTCTTCGTCTTTGAACTTCTATCATTTGTTCTGTTTTGTGAGTAATGGAAGAATATTCTAATAATCTCTGTCAAGAATAACACCCCTAAACTCTCAAAATTCAACCTACTGTTCTCTGGCTATTTCTAACCCTTACAACTTTCTCATTTGTAGGTTTCTATTAATACTACCTTCAGTCCTCTCGTTCCAGTCTCCCAATATTAACCTCTCTCCATTATATTTCATTCTCTAATAGAAACTAGATAACATGCCATCAGACACCATTTAGCACTCTGTGTCAATATGCATGCGACTGCTCCCTTTAATTCCTCTGCGTGTAAAGGTCAAGCATGCATTAACTCAGCTACCTTCTCCATTCCGGGCTTAGAATAGTGCCAATAAATAAGAAAGTATGAGTTTCTGGAATATCATCCTAACACTCGTCCTAAACACTCGCAGCGATCTCCCGTCCCATCATACACAGCTCACAAAATTCCCCTCTCTGCTTCCCTTGTCCACTACTTAAAACTTTCACCATTAGCCTAAAATCATTCTGCATTTTTTTATTCACTTAGTAAATGAGTTTCCTCTTACTGATACTCCTAGGTTTGTAATGCAAACCCCAACAAAACAATACTACAGGCCAGGAGGCTTAGCCAGGAAAGGTGCTTGCCGTGCAAGCCTGGCGGCCTGAGTGTATTTGCTATGATTGGCCTCCAATGAATGTGAGGTCTCAGGCTCTCCTAAGCAGGCCCTCTCCTCAGGAAATAACAGCCAAAAGGGAAGAGGGAGCGGTACAAGTGAAACGTGACTAATCCATTGATTGGCTCTCTGTGATAAAGATGACAGTTCCCACAGGCCTCTGAGTGGGAACACGGTGATTGTCTCTCATGCTTTCAATGTTTATCAAGGGCTGATTATATGTTGAATCTCGTAACAAAGAGATCACCTGGACTTACAGTTCATACTTAAACCAGTCTAGTATTTCCCTAGAAAGCTCCAGAATCAAGAGTCTCCTCAAGAGAACCTCCCACGCTTTTAGCCACTGCTTTACCCAACAAACACCAAAGCAGCTCATGTGCAGTAAGGTTATACTCGCTCTTCAAATTAGAAGACACCAGATCTCCATGACAGCCACTGGGAAAAACAACACATGAGGTTTCCTGAGTGCGGCACTATCTTTCTTACCTGCTATCTCCAGGAGGGCCCTGATGTGATCTCCGTCTGCCAGCTTCACAAAGCCAACCTGCCCTTGGAAAGTATCAACCCCTTGGAAGGGCAGAGTCAAGTGTTTCCCTTCAAGGATCTCCTCAATGAATGGCTTCAATTCCAAAAGTGCATTGGCACCGCTAGTGAGAGGTGACATTTCAGCAACACAATAAAAAACAAAATAAAAAAAAATAAATAAATAGGAAATAAAGAAATCCAATTTTTTGAAGATAAATTGTATATTAAAATAATTATTTCAAAGTTCAAAATATCAAAATATCATTTAAGTATAACCTATGGTTAAAAAACAATATTAATCTTTAGACAACTATAGAAGTGATTTAAGTCTTTTCCTAGTTATAATTACTATTAAAGATGTAAAAGCAGACAGTATTTCATTACTCATCAAGAAACGTCTACGTCAGATATGGTAGTACATACCTGTAAACATGGAACCCTGGAGGCTGAGGCAAGAGGACAGCAAATTTGAGTTTGAGGCCTACCTGGACCACAGTAGTAGACTACAAAGTAAACAAACAAATAATAAATTGCTAACCAAGAAGACATTATTACCAGAATAACTCAAAGTGCTGTGTACATAGAGCACCTGCTTACTGTGCTCTGTACTGCTAGGTCCTACCTAGATTCAATCGCCAGTACCCTACAGGGTAGAGAAAGAATTACAACTACATTTTCGCTAACTTTTTACTAGAATATATCCCAAATCAACCTACCACACACACGAACTTTGCTAGGTTGTAAGGAATATTCTAAACTTCTGTTTGTTTCTGTTTCTAGGAGTGGGGTTTGAGGCAGGTTCTCATGTACCAAGGATGGTTCTGAACTTGTCACCCTGCTACCACCTCCCAGATGTTAGGGTGACAGGCACACACAGTCCCCAGTATCAAACCCAGGTTGTGCCTGACAGAGCAGACAAGCACTCTACCAACCAAACCATGCCCCCAGCCCAAGTCCTAGATTTTAAAATAACAAAACAAATGAACAAACAAAAAAACAAGACTCACTGTGTGCAGTGCATTCCACTAAAACTGAAACAGGCGTTCTATCTCAAAATACAATACTCTTTGTGATATGATTTTTTTTTAACTGAATTCAAATAAAGTATAAGTGTAACTATATTTGTCAACCTGAGCTAGATGCTTGTTAGAGCCGTTTAGCCCATGTTCACTTATGGCCACTTTGTGTTTCAAATCTTCATTGCTCTTTAGGCTTCGAGGCAGATACTTGAAGATAACAAACGGTCTTAAACGTATGGTCAATCACTTTCATCTAGAAAAGAATTCTGGTCCGTGTACCTTATCATGAGAAAAAAATTAAACTCTCACTAGAGGGCAGCAATTACTTAAAAAAGAAATGAACACAGGCAGTTTGGAAAAGATTTTCAAACTCTTTTCTAACAAACCCACCATTGAATCATCCTGTTCAGCAGACAAATAAGTGAAATACAGATTTTTGTAGTGCTTTCATATTTCTAAATTAATCTTCACACTCGAGCTCTGAAGGAGCTCATTTATGTACTTCAGCCACACTGTAGAAACAACGCGATATGCAGAACTGCTTTTACATGTCAGCATTTCTCCCTGCACCGCCAAGTCTACCTTTGAAGTCAGGTGTCCCCAATAGCCTTCACGGCCAGGGGACACAGACACACACACTCATAATGCAAAGCACATGATCACAAAGAACCTCACACACATACAGTAAACTGAAGGAATGAATACAAGACATCCAGTTCCATGGAACTATAAGTTACAAGCTGAGGCAGACCATGAGAGAGAGATTAAGACTTTCCAGAAATAATGAATCTGCAGAGTCCTGCTGAAGGAAACAGGTGGCCTAAGCAGTGCTGGCTTTCAGCTGTCCGCTGTCTAAAGCAAAGTATTTACCTAGTGAGATGCTAGTAATCCAGAGTAAGAAGGGATCAGATGGTGTCTTGGGAAGCATGACTGTCAGACCCTTCTAAATGTGGGATACCTTCTCAAGAGTGATTTGTAAAAGACTTCTTTATATTTAAGTTTATTCTTTAACTTAAATAAAAAAGAGCATATCCATAACAAAACAGAATTCTGAAACTGAGTTCAGGACAGTTTATATTCAAATTAAGATGGGACAACTATCTTATCAATCAATAGCTGCTTTAGCCTAAAATATTTCTACTTCCTTCTATACTGTGAAGACACAAAAGGACCTTATATGATAGCTAACAAAACCAATTCATGACTCTAAAAATGTTTGTTGGATATATTCAGCATCCAATCTATTGACTAAGCCCTAAAATAAGTTGCTAGACTTTTTTTTTTTTTTTTAAGATTTATTTAAGGTATATGAGCACACTGTCACTATTTTCAAACAGACCAAAAGAGGACATTGGATCCCTTTACAGATGGTTGTGAGCCACCATGCAGGTGCTGGGAATTGAACTCAGGACCTCTGGAAGAGCAGTCAGTGTTCTTAAGCACTGAGCCATCTCTCTAGCCCAAGATCCTAAACTTTGAAGAATAAAAATGAATATGGACTAAGAGCTGATAATCCAGATGGCTAGCATACTATACAACATGAGATAGAAAAAAAATGTTAGGCTAGAGGTACTTAAAAAAATCATTCACATAAAAAATTGTCTCTCCAGAAAACACCATCCATTTTCTAGTTAAACGCCCAGGGAGAAGACACATCTTGAATCATACCATGTCTTAGAAGCTGACAGCTCTGCTCCTCCAAATGTGGGCAGGCTTCATGAAATCAGCTGAAACCCTTAGAGAAAAGACTTGGGGCCAAAGGAATTCTATGCCCAGACAGCCTTTGGATTGAGCCCATAACACAAACTCTTCTGGCTCCCCAGCCTACCAGTCTTCCCAATAAATTTCAGACTTACCAAGACTCACAACTATGTGAGCCAGTTCTATAAATGAATCTCTACACATGCAGCTATATCTACCTGGATAGACAGAGAATGGGCATTTGTGTGCTCACACTCGACCTGCTCTGTTCTCAGAGAAACTTGACTATTGATAAGGTAGGACAATTGCTACTGACCTATCCATCACAGAGGGTGGGACTCTGCCCAATGACTCTTGCTCTGTGGCACTTCTTTGGTTTGTCTTCCTTGAAAAGCATCAAAACATTTGTTTCTTCTTATGATTGATATATTGATGAGCTGAAATAAAGTAAGTAATATCTCTGCTTCTCTCTGCCCTTGAAGCTCATAAAGATCAGAAGACTGCTGGCTGCCACACAAGGGTTTACTGAGTCAAGACCTCAACTACAGTCATCATAAGGTGACCAATCGTGAATTACTGACGTATTTTCTTTTCCTCTCTCATTCTATCTTTCCTCACCCTCTTCCCAACTCAAGTCTTTTCTTCATCCCTCAGGAACCATATGAGTTCAGGCAGAAACGGGAATAATCTTTTGTTCACCATGGCTTTGGTTTTCCAAAGAGTTCAAGCTTGAACTTAATACATCAAATGCCATAGGGGACAGCAAGAAATTCTCCACTCCAGTAATCAGTGACTTATAGACAACTTTTATGGAATGTGGAGCAGAGGCATGGAATGGAATACCATGGCCCAGAGAAATGACTGAGGCAAACTGAACCAGAAATTGTCCACCCCACCCCACGAAAGTAGCAGCTCTGATGACAGACAGCTACTAGTAAGTGCTGCTGGGCCACATGCTAAGGGCTCTTGCTTGTACTGACACTGTTTACTGGAACAGCAGGCATCAGCCAGACTGCTAATCAAGGGTGGCTCTACCACAGCTCCTGAATCTTCACCTAAAGTCTCTGCTTAGACTCTAGCATCAGACACCAGAGTGTTCTAGATAATTAACAAAGGCACTAAATCTGTGTAACCAAGTAGTACCACTGATAACAATGGAGTGAGAAAAAAAATCTTGATTAAGAGTATTGAACCAGAGTATAGTGGAATGTGTCTTAACATCCGCAGTTAATCAACTGAGGCCAGAAGGTCAGAAGTCCATGACCAATACTTGATACATCAAGTTTGAGGCTGGTCTATGTTATATAAAATAAAAAAAAAAAAAAATCCCTTGTCTGCATTGACTAGCAGTCCCAGTAGTTGGGATGACGACTATTTCATTATGTCCCATGCGTCCTTGGCTCCACATGCTTGCTCACAGTAGAGAAATAATGTGGAAAGTAATATGCAGGAAAGATGGTACTCACGTGTTTACTTCATCTTCGTTTAATAACTGCATCACTAGCAAGGTAACATGAAAGGAGCCATTGCCGACCATGGCTTTGGTCAGTCGCTCATCCTGTTGGAGTATCGAACTTTGCAAGACTCTAATTCCAGCTGTAATCTAATCACACATACAAAAAGAAAAAAAGACTTAAGAAAAAATTTTAATGAAAATTTTAAATCAGTAAGAAAAATAAACATCAAACTACCAAAATTAAAGTGATGTTAAGATTCCACAACTAAATAAACATGCAATTGTTTAGTTGTTCCCACACTTGCTAGAGAGTTAACCTGGATGCTTGGTAAGATACATAAACGCAGAAAAGCAGAAATGCGTGTCTGTCTTGCAAGCATTGAGCACAACGCTCTTTCTTTGCACTCTGAGTCACTGACTGAGTGGGAAAACTCCCTGTGGCCACACATTCTTTTAGAAATGTGTCCTTGTAATATGGATATGACTCACTAATTATGAACATTCCTGAGAGAAAAGCTTTATTCTTCCACAGAAAGGTCAAATCACCAGACAACATTCCATCTCTGTTAGAAGTAATATTTATTTGTCCCACAGTGAATGTGTTGGATCTATTCCTTGCTGTCTTTAAGGTTCTCTAGGATAGGAGGAATTCCAATAAGAATGATTGCTGCCATGTTTTCCTAACTTGTGAGGGGTGGGGCATAACCATGGAGACAGAGCCGAAGGCGTCCAAAGTCTGACCATATGTATTCAGGGGAAAGCCCACAGGCTGTTCTCTGACTTCCCTCTCAATGCCGGCTCTTCTGGAACGGGAAGAGGGCCGGTGCATTTCCCTCCTCCATTTCCTGTTAGAGCCATAGATTCTAGCCACTACGAATAGTGCAGCAGAGAGTAGTCTGAAATAAAACAGCAAGCCCTGAGAAAGGCCACAAAGAATTCATAAAAGCCGCTGGGACAACAGAATTACTGAGAGACAAGGAAAGGCTGTGCTGGCAATAGAAGCGGCATCCAGTGAAACAAAGCAGAAAAGGCAGGGCTAAGGAGGGAGAGGACCATGAGCTTAGCAGGCTGTTCTGATTCTGGAGTGTCTATGTTATCCTCAACAATGGCTGCATTATCCATCCATGGGATGCACTGAGCAAGCCAGAAGACACAGTCCTGGGTCCTAGACTTTCTCCTTCAACCAGCCTCCAAGTCCGATGCTTCATTGGACCCACGGGCTCTCCTCTTTGTCACTGTGGAACCCGCTCTAAGTAAGAAGCTTGTGGAGTCACTTTGGAGAAAGTCTCCCATCCCTGGCACCCTGGCCACCTTCCCTGTGGCCGGCCTTCAGCTGTAGTTCTTCCAAAGCCGCATGTTTCCTCTTAGCAATGATCCACTCCCGGACCTTGTTACAAAGTTCAACTTTACTTCTATGTCAGAATAAAGCCCACCTCACTCAGTAAGGCCGTTCCCTACCTTCTATATCCCACACGTATCTCCATGGACCCCGGGGGGCTGAAGAGGAGGCTCAGCAGTTGAGGGCTCTGGTTGTTCTCCCAGAGGACCCAGGTTCAGTTCCCAGCACCCACATGGCAGCTCACAACTGTCTGCAACTGCCGTTCCAGGGAATCTGATACCCTCACACAGACACACATGCAAGCAAAACACCAGTGCATAGAAAGAATTTTTTAAAAATTGTCCAAGGAGATTTTAGCCTCAATTTTGCCCAAATGGAAAAGAAATAAGCAAAAATTGACTGAGTCATTTCTACTCATTGCTGGTTTTGTTAGGCAGAAATATAAATTGACCTTGCCAAGCATACATGACTAGGGTGTTTCAACAAGGTAAACCATAAAAGGCAACTTTGTAAGTACAATTTCTTTATTTTACTCCCACCTTTTGCCTATAAATACCTGCCCACAACACAAGGAAACTGGAAGGCTAACCCTCCTTTAAGTCTACTGTCCCCAGTTCACAAACTGCTCCGTACTCAAACTTAGATTTTCCTCTAAGGCAGCTGTTCTCAACCCTACGTCTGCAACCCCTTTTGGGGTGGAATGATCCTTTCACAGGGGTCGCCTAAGTCCATCTGCAAATCAGATATTTTCATTATGGTTCATAACAGTAGCAAAACTGAAGTTATGAAGTAACCAAAAAAAAAAATAACTCTCCAGTTGGGGGCCACCAGAACATGAGAAACTGTATTGAAGGGATGCAGCATTAGGAAAGCTGAGAGCCACTGGTCTAAGAGTTTAGTGGCAAAACTGGCACCCAAAGGAGACCCCAGTGACCTCCAGGAGCACCGAGGAGCCAAAGGAAAGGAATGTATCGGGTCCACTGTAGGTCCAGCAGGTGGCATATGCCAGAGCAGACTACTGACCAGATCTTTAAAAACTGTTCCTAGGGACCTGACAAACCGCTGAAAGGCCTGTCCAAACTATTTCATTGTCTGCCCTCAGAAGATTGAATGGTCTACCACTCAGGCATAGAAGCAGGAAAAAAAGTAGATAAGTCACCCTCTGATTACAGTGCCAGATTAGCAATCTCACTTGTTAAACATTTTCATTAAAACACAGCTTGAGTATTTTTTTTTAATTCTATTGACTTTGTTATTACAAAGAACTTGTAAATAAGAACATCATACACCAAAGTTAACCAGACCCAAAGCAATATTTCTTAGTGGAACTAAAATGACTTCTGTGAATATTTGTCAGAAGGCTCAGTGACCTGCAGGGAAACATAAGATTGAACCACAGCCAAACAGTTTTTAAAAAGCAATAAGAACACGTGAGGACTAGCACAATCAGTGGGTACAGCTACCTGCCGCCAGCCCTGATACCTGAGCTCAATCCCATGAGCCGCTTGGTGGAAGAGGAGAATTGACTCCTACAAGTTATCCTCTGATCCCCAGTTGTGTACACACACAAACACATACACACACACACATACATACACACATATACATATATACACTCACACACACATACACTCAGTCACTCACACACACACAAACACATACACTCTCATACATATTCACATACACACTCATACACATAATACACTCACACACACACAACTTAAATAAAATGCAATAAGAAAAATAATCCAGATGACTAAAAAAAAAAAAAAAAAAAAAAAAAAAAAAAAAAGCTACAGGGATGAAGACCGAGAAGTTGGCCTCTAAGTCTTATCTCAATCAGTATTAACCCAAGAAGCCCTGTACCTAACAGATTTCTGACACCATAATAGAGTGACACTGAGGAAAAAGACTGTCCAGTATGCTACCAGTTTCAAAGAAACCATATTTTTGCTATAGACAGTTCTCCTTCAGGTGGCCCCTCGAGGTCTTGACTATTGAAATAAAGGTCCACACTGATGCCGCTCCACTCGACTACTACATTATTTCCACTAACATGCTTCAATAGCCATGGGCAAGCTCAGATCAGAATTAACGGGAAAGCACACACGCTGTTGAAGGAAAGCAAAGCGCATCTTCCTGGCTTTACACTCTAACAAACCAACAAACCACTTAAAGAAACTATTTCATTTGGGGAGGGTGATATTCAAATCAAGTCCGGAGAGTCTGTCTGACCAGTGCCCGGTCTTCTGCATCATCGGTCTCAGAAAGGTTTATCTTCCTGCTAGGTGACAGTGCGATCAAAAGAGCTTTCTATCCTGAGGGCACACGTGTCGTTGTCTTTGGAGCAGAAATAATTCCAGGGTTCCTTGACCCTCTGGAGTGTGAAGGCTACTCTGCCCCTCACAAACAGGAAGTGATAAAATAGAAACTCAGACCTCTCTGAAGCATGTCCCTTCCCATCCCACACTGTACCCCTTTCCGCAACCCTAGCCCTGACACTTGAGGGTTTCCTCCTTAACCAGCACAGGTAAAAGTCAAAGTATAAACATTCAAGTAAACTGGCCATTGCCTCAATTGTCTCAGACTCCCAAAAGCTGTAGACATGGGCATCACTAACGGATGGATGCCTGTAGCACTCCAATCCTGCCAGGTAGAAACCTGGCAGAAGAAGCAGAGGGTTTGTCTAAGAGTTTTATGCAATACATGAAATTGTAATTCCAAGACAGTGAGTGATTCTGAACCCAACACTGCTATCTGATGTGCCAGCAGGTTCTGAACATTTCACAGTGGTAGACCTGATGGAAACCGGTATTTTTTTTTGCCTGTAATGATCAGCAGTACACATGGACTGAATCCTGCGTGAGTCCACTAAAGGCCTGTCTTACATTGTCAGCCCTGCAATTCATGAGAAAATCTGCTGACTTAATATGTTGAGAATCTGATACGATGTTCCTGCCAAAACAGGATCAGGAACAACCCAGTCCTCCTCCAGCACGTACTTGACCAGCACCAAAAAACAAAAACAAAAACAAACAAAAAAAAAAACCACCATAGAAACTGTTCAGATCTATCAAGAGTAGGTCCACTACCCAGGTCACAAGCTGACTGCAGGAGGACTCTCCTCCTCACCTGAAAGCGGAAAGCCAATCCAAGGGTTCCCAAGACAGCAACTAAGATATTATAGAGACTGGGGGATGCTACAGATCTTAGTTCAAATTTCTCCCTAAAAGTACATACTTTATATGAACTTACAGAAATTGGGAGATATCCAGGGAGATATCCAGGAACATGCTTTATGTCAAAAAGAGTTGGCCCCACCCGCGCACATCTTCAGCATTTAGTGCAGTGTCTTACATGTGAGATGGTTTTAGGCCACTTGTGCCTTTGAATTATCCACAAATTGTAAAACTAAAAATGAAAAACTGTAAAATGCTTTGAAGACTTATTATTTCCATGAAGCTACACAGTGCTTGTACTATAGGCTCAACCTATGAAACTTTAAAAGCTAATCTAATCAAGTAATGCATTTCTAACTATGCTTTAATGCTTCCAATTAATTTATAGATTCCCTGATATCATCTTAAGATTTTTTAAATGCTTTTTACTCCTAATTACAATCCTTAAAAGACAAGAAAAACATTCCAGAATCTTAACTGTATACGATTAACAGAAACCAATTTTTATAGTCACTGTTAAAAATTCTACAAAACCATTAAAACCTTATCCATCACCATAACCCCCCCTGTACAACTGTACAAAGTGTATTTTCAAACCTAATACTAACAGTTAAACTTAAATATGGCATTAAAATAAACTTCTACAAATAAAACTTTACAAAAATCTTAAATATTCTGCTCATTGAGTTAATAGAAAAGCAGATGCTCAACTATTAAACATTATCATTAAGCCATAGTCCCGTGCCTAAAATAATGCAATTGAAAAATTCATCTTTATATCTTTGAAACATTCGAATTGACTCAATGCATGTATACATTTTTAATAGTATAAATTAGCATGCATCTCCATGAAAGACATAAGTTATATTCTAGTACACAGTAAAAGAATGTCTTTGATCTTACCTTGTAACATTGTATCATTGCTAAGTCTGTTGTCCCTTTAAGAGTTACAAGAATTCTATTAGTATGCTATCCAGGAGTTTGGGTGTAACTCACTGGTAATGTACTTGTCTAGCACACAAGATGACCGAGGCTTGATTTCTAAGACGAGGAAGAAAAGTACATGTGACATACCTGCTACCGAACTTTTCTTCGTAGCTAAATACTCTTGGAGGCTGGAGAGATGACTCAGAGGTTAGGGGACTGGCTGCTTCTCCAGGAGACCTGAATTGGAATCCCAGAAGCCACATGGCAGCTCACAGCCACCAGCAGCCCCAGTCCCAGGGGACCTGAGGCCCTCTTCTGGCCTCTAAGGACACTGGAAATTCATATGGTACACATATACATACAAGCAAAATACCCATACACACATACATACACACACACATACACAACACACACATACACACACATACACATATACACATACATACATAACGCACATACATATACACACACATACACATACATACACACATACACAACACACATATACACACACAACACACAATACACACACACACACACACACATACACAACACACATACACACACAATACACACACACACACAAATATACACACACACAGAAAAGAGAACACTAAATACTCTCATTTTTCTTGACTGACAACAACCATGAAAATTATTTGAAAAACTAATAAAACAGTAATACTGGAATAAAAGTAAAAAAAAAAAAAATCAGCCACAAACCAAAGTGTTCTTTACCAAGTGTTTAATATAAGAAGACTTCAAATACTTTCCTATTTTAGTACTGAATTCACTAGCGTTCCATACCTGCATTAATTAAAAGTAGCAACTTTCACATTATAAAATAAAGAGTCACAGCAGCAAACACTTCTAAAAGTCCTGAAGGAAATTTGTCCATTAGCATACAAAAGGAACTTCTTTAAAACTTAGTTCCCTCCTCCTTTAGCAGCTTCTGACAGGTCCTTTCCACTCTTTCAGGGCTGATGTGTTTACAAGGGTTTGGATCCTGAAAGACCCCCAGGTCCCTAGGTTAGCAGCTTCACGCCCAGGGCGGAGCTTTGGAGCAGTAACTCTTTGAGTGCCTAGAGAGCTGTCACTGGATCTCTGGGGTGGGGGTGGGGGATAGCCTTGAAGGGATTTCTTCATCCCAGTTCAATCCTCTCTTTTGCCAGGAGGAAAGTAGTTTCGCTCCACCCCAGGCTCCATGCATGAAGAGGATTTTGGGCCTCACAGAAGGCCCAAAGTAAAGCCAATCAAGGACAGCAAGAGTCAATCTCAGATACTTTGTTAGGGAGACAACCAACAAGCACATTACCTCTTATATGAAAGCTCATAAAATCACCCAGGGGCAACAGCCAGATAAATAATTATACAGTTGTAGCCATTAAAACAAGCCATCAACTTTTTTCTTCTTTTAAATTAATGTGTAATTACACGTTAACTGCAAAACACATACTCCTATGCAATGGGTTGGGACATTAACTTGCTGTTAATTCAGATTTATTTTCTAATCTAATTTCCAATCTAATTTCTTTTTTTTTTTTGAGTAACAAATATATATTTAACAACATGATGACTGTTCTCTTCAATATCATCTGCCATTATTATGCCTCCAGGAATATTAAAAATCATAAGATCTTAGTATACCACAAATACAGAAGTGCAGTTCTTATTTCAGGAAGAAATGGTTACATGCTGAAGGATTGTAGAACCAATCTAATTTCTTAAAAGTATAAAATGAAAATTTTCTATAATAAAGAATTCCAAACTACTAAAAACACCTTTAAAATCGAAGAGCCTTATAATTCTGAATGCTTTCTTTC
>NW_022196902.1:17768494-17802439 GCF_008632895.1 Mastomys coucha
GTGCCAAGAAGCTGAGGCCAAAAGCAGAGCAGCTCATTGTGAGTGCACTGGCTTCCAAGGCCTCTTTGCAGGTCACTAAACTGGAACTCCGAATACATTCTCCCACTGAAACAATGTGGCAAATGGGCCTTCTTTCCCAGGCCTTCCTACCCAGCCTCATAAGTAGTTTGAAAAGAAAATGAACATCAATTAGATACTTTAAAACAAACAGAAAGGTGCTTAGCAAAAGATCTGATACATAAAGCTGTATTCCCAGCCAATGCTCACATTTTTCTCCCCATAGTCCTGTGTAAGTTTGAAAAACTTACTGCTCCCTAAAAGTCTCCCAAGACAGCAGGATTAAATTAAGCTGCATTCCCACAGCTATAAACCACCCTACCCCATCTGAAATATTTTAGTATTGACATTACATTATGAAATAAGCATTTGTATTTATTATTTTTAAGACTTTGGGAGCTGGGACTGAAACATTTCCTTATCATAATGTGAGGACGTAGGTTTAACCCTCAGAAACATGCTTAAAGAAAAAGGAGTTCTGATTAGGGCTTGGTATGGTGGAGATGTCCTGCAGACCCCTGAAATGCCGGTTAGGCCCCGGTCTGCATATGCACACACATGCACCTACTCCTAGAGAGCACCGGTCTAAACATGGAGAATGTGAGCAGACACACTGTAGGGAAAACTAACTGCCTGGAATGACAAGTGACAACCAGAATATATAAAGACCTTTAACTGAAGGATTGAATGAGAATAGGGAGATGACCAGGTGAAGAGGGCAAGAGAGGCTCAGACAGAAAGGACAGACGTGGAGAACAAGAGAATAGCCAAGTCTTTGAAGAACTGAGTCAGGTGTACAGCTATCAATCAAAGCCTGAAGCAAGCAGGTGGCTGGTGTGTTCAGCATGGGGACTGGACAATGAGCACTCGAGGCTAGTGTTGTCCCCTGAAGAAGCCAAAACTCTAATAATCTAGTCACCTGAACCAGTAGAGTTTGTAAGGTAGAAGCAGGTTACCAGGTCTGTGAACTTCAAGCCGTACAGGCTCCATCATCCTCCCTCCCACATCCCCTGGAGAGCAAATCCCAGTGAGGATAAAAAGAGCTTTGCCGCCTGATTCCAGTGGTTCCTTCTTCATGGGCTGCATCCCATCACATGCCCCCAGCAACCCTCACTGAAGAGAAGTCAAGTATTGGCAGCAAGAGGACGGAGGTACCCTAGGATGGACGCAAAGAACAGAAGTAGAACTCTAAACCCAACTGCCTGCTGAGCCTAGACAACTGAGTAAGGCCCTCTCTCAATCGAAAACTAAGAAAAATCCTGGGGATGCAGTTTAGCGTTAGAGCATGTGCCTAATATTTATCAGGCCCTCTGGGTCTAGTCACAAGTACAACCAATCAATAAAATGAACCACCCAGTTAAAGCACAGAAGTGCAGATCATTCATTCACACTGAGAGCTTGCTTGGAGGTACAAGGAGTGTGTGTAAGCTATTCATATACCCTTGCAAAGACTGGCTCTCCTCTGTTAGGGAAGATTTCTCTTTTTATCAACTACACACAGCTTTAGAAGATACAGTTGAAGCAGTGAGGGAGGAAGAGACACCAACTGAGCCATCTAGGGGTGACAGACGTCAGAGCCCAATCACCCTCACAGAGAAACACATTGAGATTTTAGTGGAATGATGTCTAAGCAACAAATCAAAACAAACAGACAAACAAAAATCTGGCCTCTCTTCTAGCCAGAAGTCACAGTCACATGTCCTCAGGGAAGTTGCTCCAGCTGCTTACCATTTGATCTCCTCAGGGCCCAACCTATGTGCAGCCGCCCACTGATGGGGCAGTTCTCATCCTGCTCCTGCCTAATGTCCATATGCACATAATCCTAAAGCAAGAGAAAAAAATCCAGACAATGTACAAGCATCTACAGACAGTATGAGCATCTTGCTCATATTCTAAGCTGTGTATCACCTAAACCTTTGCAATGACTACCTTTTTGCTAGTGAGATCAGAATTTGAATCTGTAGTCATTTTTTCCTTCTATGTCTTCTCTCTAGCTAGACTCTGACTCAAAGACAGGGTATTTCCTAGAATGACTCAACAAAACATGGTATATATATGTGTGTGTGTGTGTGTGTGTGTGTGTGTGTGTGTGTGTAGTATGTATTTAACTAAAGATTCTAAGCAGGACTGGGGGTCTAACTTTGTGGTTGAGCAGTTGCCTGGCAAATCCATGGCCCTGGATTAGATCCTCAGTAACAGCCTGGTCCCTTAGGTTCTCAGCCTTCCTAACACTGCTACCTTTTAATACAATTTTTCATGTTATCCCTAACCATAAAATTACGTTTGTTGCTACCTCATAATTGTAATTTTGCTACTATTATGAATCATACTATAAATATTTTGCATTTTCCAGTGGTCTTAGGTGACCCTTGTAAAAGAGGCCATGAGCTACAGGATGGGAACTGCTGCCTAGTTAAAGAGAGTATATGTCACTCACAATCAAATTCAGATCTGCCTTAACCTTAGGCTAAGTTGTAAAGGCTATCTTGTGACTGTCCTGTGAATTTGTTCCCATGTCACTGCTTCAGAGTTTAGGTTTATACACTATTATATTCTTCTATCTTAAGAGAATCTCAGTATGAGTTCATTGGCTGGTCCCATTTTCTACTGTTTATACAAGATTGATTTTTTTCATATTTTTAATAGATTCATACTGACTTTAACATGCAATTGGTTGAGTGTTCCTAATCCAAAATTCTAAAACCTAAAATGCCTCAAATCTAAACCACAATGCAAGAAAAACATTCACACCTGACGTCATCTGATAGACTGTAGTCAAGACTACACACTAGGTAACATGTACTAAGTTACCTTCAGGATCCAGGAAGAAGGCGAACACAAAACATAAACTCCTTCCTCACTCAGATGTGGATCATCATACCAAGATTCACTGTGCACATACACCCTACTAGTCCAAATCCAAACTAGTCCACAATGAGTCAGATCCCTGGTCTCAGAACTCTGGACGAGGGATACACAGCCCACACAACAATGAGGAATGTTTACAGAAATGATGTTCCAGTGACCCCCATCATATGAAGGACTAGGCAGAAATTAGCCCCATTTCCCATCCTCAAAGAGATTTCAGAGCCTCTTTTCCCACGTGGCCACTGCTCTCCAATTCTAAAGGCTCCTCCAATACACTAAGCAAGGCTTTGGAAAGGATCCTGACATGGCTTGTAAGTATGGCTTTTACATCAAGATAGTGGGGTGGCAGAAATCACAGCCTGATTACCCTCAGATCTAAACACACAATCAAAACGAAAGACCTGGCTTCTCATCTGGTCACAGCCACATCTTCAGGGAAGTCATTCCAGCTGTCTACCACTCGGTCTCCTAATGACCTGCCTTCCGTCTGGCCCTGTTATCAACAACTATGATGATTTAAGTAATATTTTTTCAAAACTATTATGTAAACAACTTTCTATAACTTAAATGGGAAGTTTCCTCACATGGTCCTTCTAAAATGTTATCAAATATTATTAGAACCACAAAGCAAGTGAGCTGACAAATATGTAATATTCTTTATAGACGGTTTAGAATAAACCTTCACAGTAAACACGGATTCTTGAGAAGCCCTGACCTTTTTGTTGGTGATTGGAATAGACAGGAAATAGTTGGGCTGATAATCTTTTTTGGCCCTTTTCCTCTTCTTCACATGATTCTTGTCGCCTCTATTTTCTTTGCTTCTCTTTGAGGTTCCTTGAGATACATCAGGGACTAGAGGAGAACAGAGCAGAGTAGAGAGTGTTTCTCGCACATTTAAACAATAACCCAGCTTAAAATGGAAGAAGACTACTTCACTCATGATAATATCTTCAAGATCCATTCATTTGCCTAATAATTTCATAAATTCATTATTTTTAATAGCTGAGTATTACTCCATTGTATAAATGTACCACATTTTCTGTATCCATTCCTCTGTTGACGGACATCTGGGTTCTTTCCAGGATAAGTGGATATTAGCCCAGAAGCTCAGAGTACCCAAGATACAATCCACAAACCACATGAAACTCAAGAAGAAGGAAGACCAAAGTATGGATATTTCGATCCTTCTTAGAAGGGAGAACAAAATACCCATGGAAGGAGTTAGACAAAGTGTGGAGCAGAGACTGAAGGAATGACCATCCAGAGACTGCTTCACCTGGGAATCCATCCCATATACAGTCCCCAAATCCAGACACTATTGTGGATGCCAACAAGTGCTGGCTGACAGGAGCCTGATATAGCTGTCTCTTGAGAGGCTCTGACAGTACCCAACTAATACAGATGTAGAAGCTCACAGCCATCCATTGGACTGAGTACAGGGTCCCCAATGAAGGAGCTAGAGAAAGGACCCAAGGAGCTGAAGGGTTTGCAGCCCCTTTGGACGAACAACAATATGAACTAACTAGTACCCTCAGAGCTCCCAGGGACTAAACCACCAACCAAAGAGTACACATGGTGGAACTAATGGTTCCAGCTGCATATGTAGCAGAGGATGGCCTAGTCGGTCATCAATAGGAGGAGAGGCCCCTGGTCCTGTGAAGGTTCTATGCCCCAGTATAGGGGAATGCCAGGGCCAGGAAGTAGCAAAGGGTGGGTTGGTAAGCAGGGAGAGGGGTGGAGGGAATGGGGGGGGGGGTTTCAGAGGGGAAATGAGGAAAGGGGAGAACATCTGAAATGTAAATAAAGAAAATATCTAATAAAAAAGGAAGAAGGCTGCAATATCTGTAATAAACAACAATACTATATAACTGTCATTTTCAAATATAAAGCAAGAGTTGGCATGCACTTCCATAACAAACGTAATCATTAACAGTTTAGGCTTCACAGACCACAGGCTTCATGTTTCAGCTACCCAACTCTGACAAAATAATGAAAGGATACAGCTGTGTCCCAATAAAACTTTATTTAAAAAGCTGGTTAGACAGACTTGTGCCTTAAGGCACCACAAGAAGCATTCCCTGCCACATGCCAAAGGGTTTTGTTCTTGTTTGTTTTCCCATTGTTTTTGTTTCGTTTTGTTTTGAGAAAGGGTCATGCTATATAAACCAATCCCCCTTTCTTAGCCCCTCAAACTCAGGATTCGGTATTAGCCACTACATCTGAAATCATAATCTTTCTAGCACTAGGGAAGTGGATTGTTGGTTGGCTTATTTGTCTTTATTTATTTCATCCGTTCCTTAGGACCTAACTTCCTTCTTGTAACCCCATTTCCTCCTAGCACAATGTCCCACCACCCACAGCAACACTGGTGACCTAATACATGGGCCACTGTGGACATTCATGATCTAAACTCTCGCAGGGGGAATCATGTCAGACAGGCTGTCAGGTCAATTTATAATCTTTGCATTGGCTAAAGGTGAGATCATTTGAATATCAAATTGAATAACAAATTTAGTAGTGTAAATTATATCAAATAATCAATCAGTTCATAATGTTTCTAAAAAGAAAAACTAAAACGACAACTCAGTTATCTCTGGAAATGTCAGAGAATTATTCTAAAAAGTAGTCTCTCGAATGCACACGGGACAGCTTTACAACCCTGTAGTGTGTTTGCCATTTTGTCCCTTCACTCCAGTGTCCTGTTGACATGGGCAACCCTTGACACTGAGCCAATGTCAGTCACGTTGTCTCCTGTTTGCAGAGAGTCTTCCTGTGTTTACCACAGTTATCTGTAGAACCAGAACAGAGTATCTCTCTGCTGTCTCACCCTGAGCTTCATTTTCCTTCCAGCTCTGGGATCACACCTGTGTCCAGAAACACAATTTGCTGATATTTCTTTTACTTGCTTACACATGAAAAAAATAAAAACCATAGATTTATGTAATAATCTAGCTTCTGGATAAAAATATTAAAGGTTGGTGATGTGAGGTCACAGAATGCAGAAATCTTTGGCCATGTGCCCTGGATCAGTCACCAGATTACTTATAGTAATTTTACTAGTTAGCAAAAGCTCATCCGTGGAAGTTCAGCTTGTGAACCCATAACCCTAATTTATTATCCTTGTTAATGTCGTCATGAGTGCAGCAGCCATTTCCTATGCACTAATAAACTCCATGTCACTGGCAAAGGCTGTGTCGTCATGAGTGCAGCAGCCATTTCCTATGCACTAATAAACTCCATGTCACTGGCAAAGGCTGCTACTCTCTCTACTGCAAGTGTTTGTTTTTGTTTTTTTAACAAAAGTGCCACAAGTCATCTTAAGTAAATCATCTAATTTTTTCTCAATTCTATTTATTCCTCCAAAACTACAAAGGAGTGAGTTAGAAGAGAGATTAAGTCTCCGAACTGTTACTGTGGTTGGTTTTCACACGTACTCTTAATTAAAATGCTGAGAATAAATTAGTTTGTTTTGGTATTTCCTTTCTCGTTATTTAAGCAGATAAAACAAAATCTTTCAAGTAAGCTGGGAGTGGCTATGTACACCTGTAATTCCAGCACTTGGGAAGGCTGAGTCAGCCTGAGTTCAAGGCCAACCTGGGCTAAACATGGAGTACCTCTCTTTAAAAAGTAAACACATTTAAAATATTAAAATATCACCTAGTGACAAAACAGCCCTCTTAATTTGCAACATTCCCTGTGATGTACACAACACAAACAAAGAATAGCCTAATAAAGCAATTCTCAGAACCTCTCCATGCATTTCTGTATGTGGTATTCACCTTTCTAACTAACTATATAAAAGACACTGAATATAATGAATCTCCTTTTAATTGACAAAGAATAATCACTGACATCTGAATACACTAAAATACAATCTTTTCTGTACAAAAATTTTAGATGAATGTTATTTTAAAACATGTATAAATATAACTTAACTAGTTAATAGGTAACTATTAACTATAATATAATATTAATAGTAAGCGATAACTTCTTCTATTTCAAAAATCTCTTAATAATTATATTAGAACTCAGTGTGAAGAAGCCCAGCATGGTGGTGCAAGATGAAATGTTGCCAATGCTTAGGGGGGCAAGAGGAGAAGTTTAAAGCCAGCCCTAGCTGCATAATAATTACAAGACCACTCTGAGCCCCATGAGGCCTTGTCTCAAAACACATAGCCATATAAACAAAACAAATTTTGAGGATATAAACTAAGAATTAGTAATTCTATGTAAGTGAGTCTCACATTTAGGAAAGTCATATAACTAAAAACCAACTCTCAAATGTTTTCTTTATTTTGATTTAAGTGTAGTTTGAGGGCTATCAAGATGGCTCAAGAGGTAAGGATGCTTGCCACCAAGACTCATGATGTGAGTTCAATTCCCAGGACCTAAATAGTGGAGAGAAAGAACAGATTCCCTCAAGTTTTCCTCTGACCTCCATACGTGTGTTCTGGCATGCACACACACATACATATAACTATCTATTTACATACATGCTTACATATATATACATTCACACAAATAAATAAATGTAATTTTTAGAATGTTGCTTGGTTGTTAAGAATTGACAATCTCACATAACAACAGTCAGCAAAACTAAAGCTCTCCCCATCTTCTGTGGGAAGCAGACTAGGCTAGCCCCATCAGCAAAATGACTCTCCCATGCTAACACCTACTCCATTGTCGGAGGCAAACAACAAAACCACTTTCTGGAGACTTCCTGGATTTCAAACCAACCTAGCCACAGTACACTTCTCTCGTAGAGAGAAGAAACACACCCGAGTCCTAGTATGTCCTCTCTCAAGTTACGCTTGTTTGCTGGAACATGCTTAACCAACAGACAACACTATGATCTGGGCTGCTCTATCTTTTCACCGTGTACCATGTTTTCTTTCATATATACATTTATGGTTTATTTATCTATCTCTGTATTCTGACAAATGACCCTAAATGTATGTAATATTCTTGTATTTGATTATGATATTTGAGAACACCCCCAAAACACAAAACCCCATTTCAGCCAGGCAGACCCAATGAAGACGGCTCTGTACAAGGAGAGAGTCTGTGGCTGTCTTTGGCTACTTTGTGGGTCCTTCTTCCTTTTCCCTTTCTCCACTTCTTTTCTTTTAACCCTTCAAGCCTCTAACACGACATAGGAGAGAACACAGAATGGGGGAAGAGGGTAACATCAGCACTGAGTTCTTGGGGACAAGTTTAATGTTTGCTGTCAGGATATCTAATTTCTTCTTGTTTCTTCTTTACATGCAACTACTTAACACTTGGCCAACAATAACCAATAGCAATCATCCAACAACCACAATAATCCCACCCGTTGGGGGCCCTAACATTTATATACCCTCGGAAAAGTCCCCAGAATCCCAAATATCACATAATTGCACAAACTATCTGCCACTGGCCAAATCATGCCCTTGCTAGAGCATGAAGCAAATCTTAGTCAGCTGCTGTGGACAATCTGAAGCAGCCCCACAGCCCATACCTGGGATTAAAATGAAAACATATTCTTACAACATTTCTGTGTTTTTAAACAAACCAAAATGCCAATATTGTCACTAGAAGAGACATCATCTAAGAAGTCAGGGAGTGTTTTCTCTGGCAAGGGGACATTTTAACGATGTCCTCCTGAAACAGTTTGTTACAGTGTCTATGAGAGACTGCCTCAAAAACACAAGGCAGAAAGGGATTAAAGGAGACACTCAATACCATTGTCCAGCACATGTGTACCAGCACATACAACTGTACACACGCACTCACACACACACAAAGAAAGGTTTTATAAAACAGCAACTATATATAGCTATATTTTAACCCTTTTCTTATACACATCTCCTCTTTTGATCTGTACAATATCATAATGAGGTAAGCAAGAAGGAACTAAAGAGGTGGGGTTGGGGCGATGGACATCCTGCCTGCATAAAGGGCCTCCCTTCCTGAGGCCCATCCTGAGCAGAAGCAGACATCCTTTTCAACGCATGAAGAGAACAGAGATCCCAAACGCACCCCAGTCCTTCTCCCTGGTACACAGAGGTCATGGACCTCCTCAATCAACAGTCAGACTACAGATGCTACAGAACACTCTTTGCTCTCTGGGAACCCAGAAGTAGCGCATTACTCACACCTACAGTAAGTTGTTCAGATATACTAAATATGAGTAAGACATGGACAGTGCTGACGGCGAGACAGTGGACGGGTTTCATCTCCTGCTCCTGAATAACAGAAATCTGTCACCTTGGAAGAGGAGAGAGTCCCTGTCATCATGGATAGTTCTGTTTTCACAATGACATGAATTCCTAGTTTAGCATGTCAATCAAGTATTGGTTTCACAAAGTTTGTAGACAAAGCTCTAAGGCACTGAGTTGATAATGCTTCTCTGGTTCACTAAGGAAGAGACAGACCTGATCAATGCATCACCAAGTGCCTACATACACCCAAACGCCACCAACCATTTATTACATGAAGTAGGTTGTTGTTAACCATGGAACGATCTGCCAGATCTGTGACTTTCAGAAGCAACCACAGAATAATCTGCTCCAAAATTTTGTGAGCTGTGCCTTAATATTATCTGTGGCAGTTGGGACAACAAAGGACCAGATAGCTGTGAGCACTTAAGAGCATGATGCGTATGTGAAATGAATTAACTTAGAGAGGGAACATATAGCTAAATGTAGTGCCCGCTGCTTCTGAACATTTGTGCTTGATTACAAAACTTACTTCCACTGTCATCTTGAATATCTTCAGCAGCAAATGGCATGTCTGCCAGAGAACCTCCAGGGCTGGCTTCCAGTTCCCCTGCCTCTTCCTTTTCTCTTGATATATGTCCACACTTATTGGAATCTAGTTCTCCTGTAACCGACCAGAAACATAAACAAGTATTATTGAGTTGTTATTTGTTAAATTCCAATGTGAAAACCAAACAACCCAGCTAAGTGACCTCAATACCTAGGAATCTCCATAAAGAGAGGTCCTTACTTGCTCCTTTAATGGAGTCTTGGGTGTGTCTTTGTTTTGATGTGGCTTGGTTTTGTTGTTGATGATGTTCTTTGGTTGGTTAGGTGGTTGGTTGGTCTTGGTTTTTTTGTTTTTTTTAAGACAGGTTTTCTCTGTGTAATAGTCCTGTCTATCACGGACACTCTTTGTAGCCCAGGCTGGCCTTGACCCCGTAGAGCCCCACTTCCTCTGCCTCCTGAGTGCTGGGGGACATGGGTTATCATGCCTGGCTTTGTGTTTCTTTGAGTGTTTGTTTTATTTTTGGATAGTCTTGTTTTTAAAGGTGCATTTTCTATATTAAACAGTAAGCTTTAATCCTTTTCCTGATTATGTTCAACTCAGACATAGATGACAAATCCGTCATCTTCCATCTTTCATTGGTCAATTTTCTTAATCCTAAAAGCCGTTATTTTTTCACCTATTGACAACAAACTAACAAAGACTGTTTGTTGACTTGTTTATTGTGTCTTCCCATGTCTATTTTCAGTGATATTAGCTAAATGGAGCATTTTTATATGTTTTGTCTAATTTTGTTCTGTTAGGATATATTAGCTATATATATCCTAACAGGTTTCATTGTAATATTTTCATATGTAAACATAGTGTATTTTGATCACAGTCACACACACACACACACACACACACACACACACACATGTGAGTGTACACACCCTGATATGCACACACACACAGACATGCACATGTGCACATACACACTCACACTAGCATGCACACACTTGCACACATACGTATTTCACCTCTCATTGCTTTTTCCTCCCATGCTGTGCTTCTAATTTGCATGAGCTCTTGCCTTCTTTTTCTCCATAAACTCTTCCACTCCATCATTACACTTAACGCTGGAAATCTAGTTAAAAATACTTGACTCTCGGGACCAGAAAGATGGCTTCCTGGAGAAAGGCTTTTGCCATGAAAGTCTGACAAACTCAGCTGGGCCCACCAGAACCATCCACAAGTGGAGAGAACCAATTCTAATTGTTCTGTGACCTCTATACACAGATCATGCATATGCACTTTCCAACATACACACTAAGAATTTAAATATATAGCTCTAATATGTGTTTTTTTAAATTCAACAATGAGAAGTAAATTATCCTCTCTACATTTTGTAACGGCCCTCCCATGTCATGTTCTAAAAGCCACATTTCACACTTGGCCTTTGTCTTCTTATTATGGGAAGAATACCCACAATGCTAGGTGGAGGGCTAAGGAAAAGACCAGAACTGACAGCTAATTGCTAAGTGCATCTGTTAGTTGTCTCCCCAGAACCATCATTCACCATGCCTCTATTAGCAGGCATAAATGTTATTTGTAATGAACAAAATCCTGGAATACTTACATAATTCTCAGCTAGCACATTATTGAAGACTAATTCGCCCTGCAGACTATTAAAACAAATGTATCTCTGTTTGTTGTAGTCCTCCATTTTCAAATGTAATAACTGCAAAACACATTCCATTAGAATATGTAAGATAGCTGGAGAGATGACTCAGGAGTTAAAAGTACTGACTGCTCTTCCATAGAACCTGAGTTCAGTTCCCAGCATCCACGTGGCTAGCTCGTCTGTTAACTCTAGTTCCAGAGGAGTCAACACCTGACCTCTGACCTTTGAAGGCACTGCAAACATTTGATACACAGACAAAGCCCATAGGCCAAACAAGCCATACACAGAGAATAAAAATAAATAGGGAGAAGGAGGAGAAGGGTTGTGGCCTATGAGGCTACAGAGAAGGTTCAGTGGGTAGCACCACTTGTTGCACCTTCTAGAGGCCCAGGCTCACTCCCAGGGTCAAGTCCCAGCACCCACATATAGGAATTTACCCACTCCCTGGAGATTTAACACTCTCTTCTAGACTCTTTAGGCACCCACATGATATACCATACATATGTTCACGCATGTACACATACAGACATACAGGAACATACACACATGCACACAAAATAATAAAATCTTTTTTTAGCCAGGCGGTGGTGGTACACGCCTTTAATCCCAGCACTTGGGAGGTAGAGGCAGGCAGATTTCTGAGTTTGAGGCCAGCCTGGTCTACAGAGTGAGTTCCAGGACAGCCAGGGTTTACACAGAGAAACCCTGTCTCGAAAAAAAAACAAATAATAATAATAATAATAATAATAATAATAATAATAATATGACTTACAGGGTACTGGGGAAGACACTTAGAAGTACAGTACCCCATAGGAACAAGGCCCTAGTTTTAATCCCTAGTGCCATACACACACACACACACAAACACACACACACACACACACACACACACACAAGCAAGCAAACAAACAAACAACTATGGCCTGCAAACTGGGACTGTAATCCTAGCAATAGGGAGACTGAGGCAGGATGGTCTTTCTATAGCGTGAATTCAATGCCAGCCTGGACACCACTGGTTTTAATTTTAAAAACACATCCTCTAACTCTTCTACCTTCTCCTCCTCCCTGTTTACTTCCCATGTGTAACACAAGCACTTTAGAAACACAAATGCAATTTGGACCTAGAAGTTTAAAAAGATCAATATGTGTCTTGAACCTTTATAATTCCATGTAAAGAGGAGCATCACCCACCAGCAGCTTACACTCAGAAAAGCTTTTAACAAAAGAGCAGTTGTCCACCGAGCATGGGAGCACATACATGCATCTAATACTAGCACATAGGAGAATGCTGAGTTCAAAGCCAGCCTGGCTATAGACTGAGATCTTGACTCCAAATAACAGTATCAACAATAAAGCAATTTTTAAAGTACTTATACAATTAAACATACCTATATACTACCCATAAACTTATAAGAAGATTGCATAAAATCAGAATTGGAGAAATAAATAAACCCAACTATGGCTCCCCTAACTTTTTCTCAGTCTAGCACTTAGTGATAGGAGATAGTCCCAATATGATACTATCATGTTGATACTATTTCCCAAGTCTACATGCCATGTGGAATGTAGTTCCTGATTTACAATGGCATCAGGTAAGACTTTTCAATCTCTTGGTGGTACAAAAGCTAGCTACCATTTTTACTACTATTAGAGGAGACAGGACCTGGGGTGGGGTCAGGATCTCAGAGCCAAGGAGGCAGGGCGTGGAGTCAGAACATGGGTGGGGTTCCGTGTTCAGAGTCTGTGGGCAGTGGTCTGATTCTTGTTCTCTGTTCAACTTCCCTTCCTGTCAGCTGTTCAGGAGAGCAGTGTCCCTTAGTAGAAAGTATATTCAAATTTTGAGTGTTGCTTTCTTCCCAGGCCAGTGAAATGATGCTCCTTCTTGTGATGCTGGGGTGGGGCAGAGGAGGAGCAGCAGTAAGCCCCAGCTTCCATAACAGCCCCAAGATCTTGAGATGAAAGAAACAAAACTCTAGCTGGACAGTGGTGGCGCACGCCTTTAGTCCCAGCACTTGGGAGGCAGAGGCAGGCAGATTTCTGAGTTCAAGGCCAGCCTGGTCTACAGAGTGAGTTCCAGGACAGCCAGGGCTATACAGAGAAACCCTGTCTTTAAAAAAAACCAAAAGAAAAAAAAAAAAGAAAGAAAGACAAAAAGAAGCAAAAGTCTAGAGTGGACTGCTGCTAAGCCATGATGTTCAGCAGGCTTGCTGTATTTTAAGGCCTATTTTCTCCTTATGGGATTTGCCACTTATAAGGAATATATGAAATAGAGGAAACTGATTTCTGGGTTCTAATACATTCTGAAAGCAAGGAGAATCACTAAGTAGCATGGTGAATTAAGTCATTCTTTAAGTCCTTGATGCACTTTAACTTTTAGTATATCATGAGATCACTTAGCATCACTACTAAGCAAGCAGAGTCTGCTAAGTGAGTCAATGAAGCCAAGAAGAACCTTAAATTAGCAGTGATGATCCCAGGCACTGCACCAAACCTGTCCAGGGATGGACCTCACTCCCCAGGCCAGTTAAGTCAGGTCTACATGGTGTAGACCAGGCTATCCTCCAGAATTCCTTAAACCATCATGGGTGACTCCCACGTGCAAGGGAAGCTTGAAAGTTATTGCCAGCCGTTGCAGTCCCTTAGGACAAACAACAATATGAACTAACTAGTACCCTCAGAGCTCCCAGGGACTAAACCACCAACCAAGATGGTGGGACTCATGGCTCCAGCTGCATATGTATAGCAGAGGATCGACTAGTCAGTCATCAGTGGGAGGAGAGGCCCAATGGGAGGAGAGGCCCTTAGTCCTGTGAAGATTCCAGGGCCAGGAAGTGGGAGAGGGTGGATTGGTGAGCAGGGGTCGGGGAGGAGAGAACAGGGTTTTTTTTGTTTTTTGTTTTTTGTTTTTTTCTTTTGGAGGGGAAAGCAGGAAAGGAGATATCATTTGGAATGTAAATAAAGAAAATATCTAATAAAAAAACAAAAAAAAGAGGAAGTCACTGCCAAAACTTTCAGTTTTCCTATCCCTTGAACCTACTCTAAATGACGGACTCCAATAAAAAGCAGGATCAACAGCAAAGTAAGAAGGCTGCTGAGTGTGTTAGCGATCCAGTGTCCTTCCAGGCACCTAGGCAGGGCCCACCAGGAATGCACATGTTGCAGCTGTGCCCCTGTCTATCCCCTGCATGAGATCTGAAAGTGGCCAAGTTACCTACTGCTCTAACCAGGAAGCTTGGTGAAAAGGGGAACTCTCAATGCTGTCAGTAAAAACGGTCTTCAAGCGCCCTCCCTCAACACGCCCTCCCTTGGTGCCCCATCTGGCTCCCCTTGGATAATTCCACTCTGAGCACTGAGCAAGCTCGCCTGCAGGTATCCTACCAATTTTTACCAAATGACTGGACAAAGCAAGTACATACCTGGGCATGGCTACTATCTCACTGCAGTGTGGCTATCTCAATACCCATGAAAACCAATGGTATTTAACAGCAGTCTCTGAACACAGCAGGTTGTCTCATTTTCACAGGATTCATTAAAAGGCATAAAAACGAAACCTAAGATATGAGGGTTGAGGATGTGGCTTGCCCACAGACCACTTGTCTATTGTACCCGGCCCTGGGCTGGATCCTACATACCAAAATCAAAATGAGAACCAACAATTAACAGAAAATAATTAAAGCATACTATGATTTACTCTAAAGCATTCTTTTGTGTTTGTTTATATGTTTGCTTCGTTTGTCTTGGTTTTGAGACAAGGTCTCCTACACTCCAAGCTGGCCTCAAACTCAACATGTAGCTGAGGATGGCTTTGAACTCCTCATTCTCCCACCTCCACCTTTCAGGGATCACAGAATACATAACAATGGCTACCTACTCTCTATCATTTTACATATTTAAATATTAAATTCAAATATAATCTTTTATCAAAATTGACAAAAGCCAAGAACTTAAAATACAAACTACTTTCCACTGTTAGAGAACAAAACAGAGGGAGTTTTTGTAGACAAGACTTAACTCCAAAAAGAGAATGCCACCTACAACTAAGTCTTTTTTTTTTTCTTTTGTTCTTTATGACACTGGAATTATAGCTTTAGTTTGAGGTTCGCTCATTATTGGGTTCTTCTATGGCATCTTCATACTTGTGCACCGTATCATTTGTTCATAATAGTTCACGTTGCCCATCTCCAGCTGCTTCCTGAACTTAGTCCCCTTCTCTGCCTTCCTGATACAAATCCTTCATTCCTTTCTTTATTGTCCACCACCTTTAGAATCTATCTCTTCCTCCCTTTCAAGATTCCCTTTTAAGCCGGGCGGTGGTGGCGCACGCCTTTAATCCCAGCACTTGGGAGGCAGAGGCAGGTGGATCTCCGAGTTCGAGGCCAGCCTGGTCTACAAAGTGAGTTCCAGGACAGCCAGGGCTATAGAGAGAAACCCTGTCTCAAAAAACCAAAAAAAAAAGATTCCCTTTTAAAGTTTCATGACCTACAAGCACACATATATAAATAAATGCATATGTATATATCTACATATATAATTTAATCTGGGTCCCAACATAAAAGAAAACATACATTTGTTTTTCTGAGTCTGGCTTATTTCTCTCAGGATAATCATTCTCAGTTCTATCTCTCTTCCTGCAAAGCTATGACTTCACTTTTCTTTACAACTGCGAAAATGCTATGTTATGGAATTTTGGAGACTATAAATGTATTACATTCTCTTTCTCCATTCTGGTGTGGATGGGCTTCTAGCTTAGTTATATTACTTGACTACTGTGAACTGTGTGGCAAGATGTGGATCTTGTAACGCACTGACTTAATCACCCTTTGTTGTATGTACAGCTATACAGTGTAGCCATAGTGTATAGCCATAAGGTCAGCATGTCTTCAGTCTCTCAGGAGCCTCTGTGCTGATTCTCACCATATAATTACACAAGCTCACCTTCCTGTCAACAGGATTCATCTTTCCCCACATGCTAGCTCTAGTGTTTGTTTGCTTTTGAGACATAGTCTTTCTATGTACCCCAGGCTGGCCTTGAACTAGCAATCCTCCTACCTTAGCTACCAAGGGCTGGTGTATGCATCACTGTATCTGTCTCACACATCTTGAAAGACCTGCAGATCACTCCACAGAACAATATTTCTCAAACTAAATTTCAGGAACCTTGCTCCAGGTTTGTACATGCTGGGATTTGGGCAACCTCTAAGGGATATAACTAAATACATCCATCACAACCACACTTGCTCTTACATAGTAAGGGACATTATATCCCTTAAATACATCCATCACAACCACACGTCCTCTTACATAGTAAGGGATGGTATATCCCTTAAATACATCCATCACAACCACACTTGCTCTTATATAGGGTGTTAATACTTCTCTCTGGGAAAAATTGCCTTAAAACAGTTGATCTTTTAGAGTTAAAGCAAACATTCATTGTTTTGGCTGCTGCAATGTTGCTTAAATAAACTGAGCCTGGTAGCACAGACCTGTAACCCCAGGTACTTTGGGAGCTGAAAGCAAGATAATAAAATTAAAAACTAAAATCCTATACAACTAATTTAGTGAGATTTTTGTCTCAAATTTAAAGTTAATAAGGCTTGGGATATGCTACCTCACCATGAGAGAGTTCTTGCTTGCCACATACCAGACTGAGATTCAACGTTACAAAGTAAATCAATCTATGACAAAATGTGTAAGCCAGGCATGTTAGATCATACTTGCAATCCCAGGGAGGTACAGGCAGGAAGATAAGGAGTTCAAGGCTATCCTCAGCCTGAGCCACATGGCACAAAGAATTTTAAAGTCACCCAAAATTTGATCTGTCATTAAAACAAAATCCAAATAATACAGGAGTAAATGTTACACTAATAATTATGAAGTGAAACTGGAAATTAGCATTACCAACATGACTAGCTGCCATTTTAGTGGATTCTTTATGCCAGGCACATGCACCTTGGGAAGTAACTCATTTAAGTCTTGACAACTCTGTTACAGAGAAGACTATTATTACACCAGACACTGAGTTAGGAACCTGCCCACAAGTAAAGTAGATTTGGGAGCTAACATTTGGATCGAGAGACCCTGTTACATGACCCACAATTTCCAGAATCAACTAGGCCCTGCACTCTTTACCATATACTGACAGCAGCATTGTAAACTGAGGCAGGAAGCAATGTGCCAACAGGTGAGAAGCACAGAAGATGGCCTAAATTTCTTACTAAAATCTGGGTTCCTATCACATACACTCAAACAGGCCTCCTCACAACCTTGCTTGATGCAAAGAGAAAAGGGGGAGTGATTTAAATGCCTAACAGAGAAACAATTAAACAGTGCATGCTCACTCTAGTGACTGAAAACCATGATTATGAAGAGTCTATAACAGGGGAAGGCGACTTTCTAGCAAGCAGATATGTGGTCAAGGGTATAGCTGGAAAGTAATGCTGACTTAGCATACACAAAGCCCTAGGCTTTATCCCCAGTGTTACAAAAATGAGCATAAGACATATCAAAAAGTAGCTAGAAAATTGCACGTTCCCAACATGTGCAGTTAAGAAAGGAAGAATAAAGGCTGAAGAGTTTCTGAACCCTAAATTCTTTCCAACCACTGTACTAGGTTGTTTCTAAAGTGAATATTGCTTTTGTAAGAAAAACCATGAATGTATATAAAGGATCTTCTAAACGCATTCAAGTACTCAGATCTCAGGCACACGTCAGCAGACATTATCAAAGTCAAGCAAAGAGAAAACATAAAAGACAGACTGCCCAAGTCATACAGAATAAGTTTCCTATCTGAACAACAAAACACACCACCATTAGGCAAGACTCTCTTCTGGTCCCTGAGCAGCTTAAACAGCTATAGAATCGGCCTGTCGTTCATTACAGTCTATCTACTTTGACTAGCTACGTAAAATAGTAGCAGTAGTAGTAGTAGTTGGTCTCCAGAAATGTTTGAACTCATGCCAACCAGACCACTTACTCAGCTATCTTCCCTTTCCTCCTCATGAAGAGGGAGCAATCCAAATTATTAAGGAGAAATTGACAAATCGACACTGCATGAATGGAAGGATCCAGTAAACCGGACAAGCCTTTAAGCTTTGTCACTATAGGGAAACCATACGCTAATAACATCCAAACCGCAAAGCTACACGGTGTAAATAGGTGAGGAGCGTCCTCTCCTTCCAACTATTACCCTATTACCTTCTGCCTATTACCCACACTCCTGTACCTTATAAAAACATCTCAAGCAGGGACACTCTGGGCATCTCCTCACATGATACATGTAATTGCATTCACATGGAAGTTCTACACATGTACAGTATTCTACACATGTACAGTATTCACATCATTTATATTTAAAGTATTTACATAGCATGTTGGGACCGCCTATTTAAGTATTCTTATGCTTTGTATACATGTAGGTGTTCTCGTAGAGCACCTTCTTTCCCTTACTTCCCAGTTCCTTTCCCTCCGAGTCCAACCTCTAATTCCTACCCAGGTTCAGCACATAGCGAAAGTTGGCCCAAGCTGAAGTTCATTCTGGGCGCCAGCAGATTGGCGCCCGTTTTAAAGCGTGCCTTGCCAAGCCTCGAGTAAAATCCTAAATGAGACAAGACAGTATTCAGAGGCCTTTATTTGCCATTGTAAAAATAATAAATAGATAAATAAAATGGAGAGTTTTTTTTTTCTTGATTTTGTTAACCTCCCCAACACAGTAGGAAAGGACGCGTTGCAATACTCTGGGCCACAGGTCACAAGATAGGAAGAGGTAAAAGAAACCACAACTCGTGGGGTCACACCCCTCTCCGTTCAAGGAGTGGAGTGGTGCACAGAGACCCACGGATGCAACCAAACGGCCCGGACTACCGGGCTGGACCGGGGTGCACGGGGTGGAGGGGGTGGCTCGACCGCGATGGGCGTGGGGCTGCGGGCGGCCTAGGAGGCGGAGCGGGGCGGCAGAGCACGCCCCACGGCAGAGGCCTTCCCGGGGCGCGCAGGACGGCGCGCTCTCACCCACGGCGGGGCGCTCCATGGTCGCGGCGCGGAGACGGAGGCGCGGGCCTGGGGCACGCGTGGCGGCGGCGGCCAGGCCTGCGGAGGCGCAGAGCCCCGCGAGGCGCAGCATCCCCGGCACCCGCCGCTTCGGGAGGAGCCGGAAGGGGCCGGCCCAGCGGGGCTTAGGTTCCCGGATCGGGGCGGTCCCCGGGGCCGCGCTGGGCTCCGACCTCTGGCCGCCCTCGGTAATTTCCTGCGGCGCGGCCCTTCCCGTCCCACGCTCGGAGGGGCGAGCCTGGGATCCGGAGAGCATTCCTTGGCCGGCTGTCTCCTGAGAACCCGTGTGTTTGCTTTAGCGTGGAGCTTTGGAAACACAGATCTGATTGCAAAATAAGCGGGCTGAGCAAAATGTACAATAGCGAGGCCTTGAACGTCGCTATAATGAGATGCTTTTATTTACAAGACATTACCCCCGCTCCCCCCCAACCCCCCTCCCAAAAGCAGCATTTTAAACAGCAGTTTAATAGCTGAACGTTACCCGGGTGCTGGTGGCACACACCTTTAATCCCAGCACTTGGGAGGCCGAGACAGGCAGATTTCTGAGTTCGAGGCCTGCCTGGCCTACAGGGTGAGTTCCAGGAACAGCCAGGGCTACACACACACACACACACACACACACACACACACACGCACACGCGCACACACACAAAACCCTGAGTAGAAGAAAGAAAACAAACAAACAAAAAACTCTGAAAGTTGGAATTGCTAGATGAAATCATCTACAAAATGTTTGCAGACAAGGGTCCTCAGTATCTGAGTAAAATAAGAGAAAACATTCTACTTTTTAAAAAAATAGTTTAAATGTGAATATGTCTTGTAGAAAAGAATGCTACTGTTTTTTCTAGGCTGGGGGCAAATGGTGGTATTACTGCTGGTTTTCTGGGGGGGAGTGTAATTTTAATTTAAGAAAATGTATGGTGGTGTATCATCAGTAATCAATTGAGAACACTTCACCTACTGGGAAAATATCCTAGAATGGGCATGAGAACAGAGACAGCATCCACATAGCTACAGTAGTTTTCACAACTCGTCCTGGTGGGACAGCCCTCATCACAGTGCTCCCTCCAAAGCTGTGTGTACCTGGAGTTCGAGGCCAACCTGGGGGTGCATAGCAAGTCCCAGGTCAGTATGACCTACACAGTGAGACCATCTTAAAAAGAAACAATAATTAAAAGTTGACAGGAAGACCATACACTGGAAAACCTCAAGGTGGGGGCAGGGGAGTTCCTATGACTTCTAGCTGTCTCTTCCCCACAGCTGTAGCCCTGGAAGCTGGTAGGGGAGAGAGAAGAGTTCCCTGCTTAATATTTAAGGCTCAGCCCTTTTGTGGATCTTCATGTAAGACAGTCTTTTTTAAGGAGCAGGCTATCTAATCACAGAGAAAGAACGAAAAATAAGTAAGGGAACTTGAGGCAAGAGGATCTTCAAAGGCCAGCCTATGCTAGCTGGACTGGGCACAGAATGTGCCATTTAGGCATAAGGATTACTTTGAGCTGCAGGCAGGGAAACAACTCTTCGCCCTCCCTTTTTCCGCTGGAAGTAGACTATACATTTCTTTGTAAGGATTATCCCCCTCTCCCTGTTCTAAAGGTATATATTTATGTGACTGGAGCGTAGGAACAGCACATTGAAACAGCAAGGCTGACAGCCAGTTTGCAAAGAGTAGAGCACCACCCCCACTCCCCCTCCTCCGGCTTCCCGTAACAAACTAACACCACAAACCTGGGAGAAGTGGGTTCTGCACCTCGTGTGTGGTCTGATGCGTGGGGGTGGGGGTGTCTTTCTTCAGCTCAAGAGCCCACTCCTGTATTTCCCTCCTTTAAAAAAAAAAACAAAACAACAACAACAAAAAAAAAAAAAAAAAAACCGAAGCACTGTTTTTCTATTTCTAACCACATATCCGTGGTGTAATCCTTAGCCTTGGGACATAGCTTCAGTGGAGGAACCAGAACACCAACCTTTCACCCACAATCTACCCTGCCTGAAAAATGTGCTGGGCAAAGAAGGCAAAGAACTTGTGAGAGTAGCCAACCAGTGACTGGTCTAGTCTGAGATTCATGCCACAAAAGGAAGCCCATGCCTGATACTGTCAGTATGACCAGGAACCAGAGGCTGGACAGCCCAGAGAATGACAATAGGGAAAAGAAAGTCAAGAATGTCTCCTAATGACATTCACTGTGCCCATAGAGCATTGCCGAGCCCAATCGCCATCAGAGAGACTTCCTTCAGCCACTGATGGAAGCAGGTGCAGAGAACCGCAGCCGAACATGAGCTCAAAGAACCCCACTTGGAGTTCTCCTTCCAGTCTCTCCCCCTAAGAGCTCGGGGAGCCCTGAGGAAAAGGGGAAGAAAGAATTGGAGGATTCTGCCAGAAAGGTGGAGAACACCAGGAGAACATGGCCCATAAAATCAACTAAGGCGTTCATAGAGGCTCACAGACCCTACATGGGTCTGGGCTAGGTCCTCTACATACATGCTGTGGTTGTTTAGCTGTCGTGAAACTAACTGTCCCGAACTGAGGACAGAGGCGAGAAGGAAACCTGGGACTCGGAGGTTAGGTTATAACAGCTTACTTATTCATAAGTAGCAATAAACAAGTAAATAACAAAATGGGATCGTACTCGTACACACACACACACACACACACACACACACACACACACGCGCGCGCGCGCGTGCGCTTCACTAACCTCCTGTCTGGCCTGGCTTGATGGCAGATCATCAGGTAAGGTTGTCGATGTCCCCTTCTGCTTTTGGGGTCCTGCTGGAGCTAGGTCTCGTCAGCTGCGGGTGTCCAGGTCTGTGGACTCGTCTCTCAGAGTGATGGCATCTCTGTAGGACTCAGGGAGTGAGAGTCGCTGTGCCAGACCAGGGTTTTTAAACTATTTTTAGTCAATCATAATTAAGGCGTTCACACTTTACTTCACTGGGCTTCAACTTTATCTTATACACACACACACACACACACACACACACACACACACACGGCTTGGTTTCCATGATTACACTATCATACTCAACGCCCACTCTAGGCTTGGTTTACATGGTATCATTTCTTTGTCTTTTTCGTTATATTAGCTTGGCATGTTGGTGGGATTCCTCTCCCTGGAAGCAGAGGTTATCTTCGATTCTAGCCACCCATTTCCTCCTACTGAGTTGCCTTGCCTCTTATCTTCGATTCTAGCCACCCATTTCCTCCTACTGAGTTGCCTTGCCCATCCCTGTTACTTGCTATGCTGTGTTGGGTGATATCCCTGGGAGGCCTGCTCTTTTCTGAAGGAAAACCAGGGAGGAATGAATGTGGGGGAGAGGGGAGATGGGGAAGAACTGGAAGGGTGAAGGGAGGGGAAACTGTGGTCTGGACAGTGGGGAGGGGAGAAGGGGGAGGAGAGAGGGAATGGAGGAGAGGAGGGGGAGAGGGGATGCTCTGAACTCAGATTCAAGGTCCCGCACTAAGCATGCTTTTCCTTGCATTTTTACCTGTTTTTCAGTTACTGGCCAAAGTCTAAGCAAGCCCTCTGACTCTCAAGCCTTTCTCACTCTTTCTCTGACCTCAACCTCTAATTTGAAAAGCACGATTACTCCTAACCTTTCTCTTCCCAGGAGCTGCCAGTATTTAAAGCTTGCCTGCCCTGGTTGTTTTTCTCTCAAAGTCTGTGCTGGCTAGACTTATGTCAACTTGACACACAAACTAGAGCTATTTGAAAGGAGAGAACCTGCATTGAGAAAATGCCTCCATACCATCTGGCTGTAGGGCATTCTCTAAATCAGTGATTGTGTGTGGTGCCATCTCTGGGCTGGTGGTCCTGGGTTCTATAAGAAAGGAGCATCCTCCATGCTCTCTGCATTAGCAACTGTCTCCAGAATTCCGCCCTGTTTGAATTCCTGTCCTGACTTCCCTCAGTGACGAACAATAATGATGTGTAAGCCAAACAAACCCTTTCCTCCAGCTTGCTTTTTGGTCATGGCGTTTTGTTACAAACTCTAATTCTAAATTATTTTGTTTAAGAACCCAAAAAGGTACCCTGGGTTGCCTGGCTCTGTTGTATTCCTGTACCAGAAAATAGAGAACAAGGTTTTCCCTGCATAATGAGATTGACTTAAAGCCTTTATTTACTATACATTTTCTTCCCTCTCCCTCACCCCCCAAGCTAAACCCTTTTTCCTTTTGCCTAATCTCTTCATACTGTACCACCTTTTGTTACATATTGAGGTCTGGATAGTTCAGGTGTTATGAAATATAATGGCGGGGGTGGGGCACCTGCTGGACCTGTGCCAGGGTGTTCCCCGAGAAATCATACCATGCAATAGACCTGGTATGAAGGGGGTTTATTTGAGGTAAGGGTGGGGAGTGAGGGCTTGAAGAAGAGGTAGGGGTGAGCAGAACCACTAGGGCAGAGAAGGGAGGGAGAGCAGGAAGAGGAAGAAGAATTAGCTGGCCAGAAACACGTGGGAAAAGAGAGAGGGTGAACTGAGATGGCTAACAGTCCTTTTATAAACTGCTAGGCTGCACCTGGCTGCAGCAGGTAATGGCGGCAGATTATGAGGTAAGCCTTTGCTAGTTCCCTGGTAGGAGCCTAGCTGAATCGCCTGTAAGCCAACACCAGGGAAATCCAAAAATGGCTGTCTCACACCAGAAAGGCTAAAAAAACACAATAGTTGCTCAGTCCACAAGTCTGCAAGTTTCAGTCTGGTGCTGAATACACGGATTCCCAATGAGCCACTGGCTCTCAGTCCACTATGGAAGACTAAGGAAGGTTCCTAATCACACCAAAGGGATGTAGCAGTGGCAGCAACCAAGCAGATGAAGTTGCCAGAAAGAATGAAGGCAAGCCACCAAAAAGCAATCATAATTACATTAAAAATAAAAATAACCTTCTTCCATCTCCTTTAGTTTGGGCTGCCACCAGAACAGGACGCTCACTTTTAGGGTGGGTTTCCCCACTTCAAATAATATGATTAAGAAAGTTCCTCACTTGAGTAGATTACAGATACAATTGAAGGGATTTGGCAGCCTCAAAGCAAAGATACAGAACACACCCAGACACCCAATTCTTAGCACAAAGGAGATTTATTACCTGGGAGGGGCAAGGTGGGCTGTGTCTGGATGGGCAGACAGCAAGCCACATCATGTAGGTTTTTGTTTTGTTTTGGTGGTGGTGGTTTATGCTTGTGTATGTTTTGTTTTGTTTTTGTTTTTGTTTTGTTTGTTTGTTTGTTTTGCTTGTTTTGCAGGAGTGGGATTTTAAGAAGAAAAGAGGGGAGTCTGTGCTAGGGTGTTGGTAAATTCTGATGGGACATATTAGCCAAATGATGAATTTTGAATTTTGGACCTTGGTGTTTTGTTTCAGGAATGAGAAAGCAGCCAACTAAGGAAGAGCCCTTGGGGGCTAGCTTTTGGAATGTAATCTATCAGTTTCCAGCAAGGGAGAGAGTGAGGCAAAACCTGTAAGTGTTATGTTTGCCATGTTTGGGCCTATTGAGAGGCCTTCAGCAATCTAGTTGGCCAAGATCAGCCATCTTGTGAACAGATGTGGCAGCTCAGGGGACCAGAGCTGCTGTAAGGATGAGCTGGGGATATGTGTAACTTCCTAAGAGAAGAGTGCTTGGACCCAACCCTCCATCCAGCTTAGGCGCCGCTCCTTCCTGCTTCGGGTAGCCTGTGCCTGTTGGCCCATCTTTTACCTTCTTACGTTTGCCCCATTAGTCCCCCCTAAGACAGAAACTATGTTTTCAAGTCTTTGTGTTACCAAGAACAGAGGTTGCCCTGAAAGTATTTAATGAATGAATAAAAAGATTGAGATCTATTTTTTTGTTGTTTTGCTTTTTTTTGTTTGTTTTGTTTGTTTTTGTTTTTCGAGACAGGGTTTCTCTGTGTAGCCTCAGATCTATTTTTTAACTACTCATGTTTATCAATCAAACCAGCACATCCAAATAAGTTTCAAAAAGGAGCTAGGGAAGGGGACAGGAGGCGGGAAGAAGGGAGGAAGAGAAAGGAGCTCATGGGCTGTCTTAATGGTTTTGAGTATCTCTGGCCTGAAAATAAAAATGAACTGCCATTCTCTTGGGTTTTCCCCATTATGTCTGGCCAACCCCAGCTGTGTGCTGCTGATGGATTAATCCTGACTGCCACTCATTCCTAGGGCTGGCTTGCCTTCCTGAGCTCCCCTGGTCCAGTTGACCCCAGGAACCCTTCTCCTCTGGCCAGACCACTGCCTGGCAGGCTCACAGGGCCACTGTGGATTCTCTCAGTCTTCATTGGACTGTCCTTGGCAAATTCTTCTGAATACATTGTGTTCTGCTAGGAGATTGGCAGAATCAACGATATGATTTAGAACCTCTGAAACTTACAGAATTTATTGAGATAATAGGTTCCTCAGAACACACCCAGCCTTTCTTCTCTCTCTGGGATGATCAGGGTACACTGTCAAGATAGCTGCATGAAAAGATTTCACATTCAAATTCCTATATGGTTCCTGTAGCAAGGGGCCACCTCTGGCCTTAGGAGCTTGTTGCTAATTGGCTCATTTATCTACCAGACTCCCTTCAGTATAGACAAGAGCTCCACTTCTATCTGTGGTTATAGTCCTTTCCCTGGGAACGTTCCTCAGAACAATTGTTCTAATTCTTAGTCTAGAAACTTTCTTGTCTTACATATAAACTACAGCTGCAAATGCTTTCAAAGGAGGTGAAGTTTTACAAGACATAGTCCAATATCAACACTCTTGATAACCAAGGGTGACTCAGGATGACATTCCTTTGTGTTGGAGGGGAACCATAAAATGTGTTGGTTTTTTAGCATAGTGATTTTAAAATACCACCTACCATCAGGCACCACTCCTCCCCCTCCCTTCCCCCTTCCCTTCCCCCCTCTCTTCCCCCCTCCCTTCCCCCCTCCCTTCCCCCCATTCTCCCCTCCCACGTTTGTTGCTAAGGATTTAACCCAGGATTTCATATCTTAAGCACCTGCTCTATAGCTAAGCTACACCATCAGATCTTGTGCCTACTTAATAATAGTTTTTCAATAGCTGCACAGCTGAGAAATGTTTGATAATATTAACTATTAGAGTTTTAATTTCTTGTTTTTTTTGTTTTGTTTTGGTTTGGTTTTGGTTTTTCGAGACAGGGCTTCTCTGTATAGCCCTGGCTGTCCTGGAACTCACTCTGTAGACCAAGCTGGCCTTGAACTCAGAAATCGACCTTCCTCTGCCTCCCAAGTGCTGGGATTAAAGGCGTGTGCCACCACCGCCTGGTGTAACCTGATTTCTAATAGCACACAACATATTAGAAATAATTTCTCCTGCCATTTAGCAGTCTTCTATATCACAGTTCCAGCTTTATGAGAGTACCATAATGCATTCAATTTACTGTTGACTTTATTACTCAGTCTTGTGTAAATTCATGCCAGTGTATCATTATTAATTATTATGATGCTTTCTGTCATTCCTTTAAAATATGTTATTACTTTTTAAAAGGCTCTTTTTAAATTGTTTTTAATTATTTGTATGTGTCTATGTATAGGAATGTGCTCACGAGTGCAGTTGCCTATTGAAGCCAGCAGAGTGTCTGGGATCCCAGAAGCTGGAATTGTAGGCATGGGTGCTGAAAAATGAACCCAGGTCCTCATAATTGTTGCAACATCTCTTCAGCCCCACTATTTTATTGCTTAAAATAAATTCCCAGGAAGGAGATTGACAGATAAAAGATCATAACTATTTATAGTTTTTGAACCGTATTACCAATTATCCACCATAATGTTCAAACAAATTTATATGTTTGCTTGATGCAGTTGCCCACGCTTTAAGTCCAGCACTGGGAGGCTGTGATAGTTTGTATATGCTTGGCCCAGAGAGTGGCACTATTAGGACATGTGGCCTTGTTGGAGGAGGTGTGGCCCTGTTGAAATCAGTGTGTTACTGCGGGTAAAGGTTAGTCCTAGCTGCCTGGAAGCTAGTCTTCTCCTAGCAGCCTTCAGATAAACATGAGGAATTCTCATTCCTCCTGTACTATGCCTGCCTGGAGGCTGCCATGCTCCAGTCTTGATGATAATGGAGTAGACCTCTGAACCTGTAAGCCAGTCCCAGTTAAATGTAAATAAGAGTTGTCTTGGTCATGGTGTCTGTTCACAGCAGTAAAATCCTAAGACAGAGGCTAAGATAGAATGACTGCCGCAAGTTCAACACCAGGGTAGACCACATAGTAAGTTTAAAGAGAGCCCTGAGCTTGGTGGCAAGACCCTACCCCTCTCAAAATATAGACTTATAAGCAGTTTTTGGAAGTTTATTAAATTCTACTACTTTGAAGTTCTTCCTTTATTGTCCATCTACAAAGTGCAGGCAGTTATTTGAGCTTTTATTTATTTAATTGTTAATGAATCTGAATACTGTTTTGTTAGGTCTCAGAAAATGTTCTACTTTGAATTTCAGCCACAAGGTCCTGGGGGCAGTGATGTTAGGACGGGCCTCCACTGAAGCCCACTTATCTAAAGGCCAGATCCACCCAAGAGGAGCCAGATTGTCTTTAGACCTCCATCTGAGATTTTATTAACCAAGGAATGTCAAATGGGATCATAGAGGGAGCAACCAAGCATTCATCACAACAGGAAGTTTTCTCCAAGCCAGTCTTCCTTTCCCCTCAAAGTCACTTTCTGCCTCCTTGGCATGTGCCTACGATGCCTGATTCTCTCTCTCCTCTGAAGAGTATTCTTAATTATCTGGCCTGATTGTTTGGGTTTGATTTGGTTTGGGTTTCTTTTATTTTTCTTTTAGATTAGCTCTCATGTATCCAAGCTGGCCTCACACTCACTAAGAAGCAGACAATGCTCGAACTCCTGACCTCATAGCTGCTGAGATTAGGTGTGCCCACCATACCCAGCTTTGACCCTTTTTTGAGCTTTATGTTTTGTATAACTCCCATGAATATCTACATATTAATATATGTGTCTATTTTTGCTCCTATAATTTGTATATTATCCATGTCGTCATGTTGGAGAATCTTCAGAAAACAGAAGGAACAAGTTTTTACTCCTGAACCATATGTATTTGATAGTCATTTGCGTGTCTTTTTTTTGTTTGTTTTTGATTTTTTTGAGACAGGGTTTCTCTGTGTAGCCCTGGCCGTCCTGGAACTCACTCTGTAGGCCAGGCTGGCCTCGAACTCAGAAATCTACCTGCCTCTGCCTCCCAAGTGCTGGGATCAAAGGTGTGAGCCACCACTGCCTGGCTATTTGCATGTCTTTATATAGAAAACACTTGTTTATTTTCTCTAACTTGCATTTTGCTTCTACCTTATAAAATCTATTTATTGATTATTTTAAATTGTGATTTGTTTGGTTTTTTTGTTTGTTTATGTTCTTGCTTGTTTTTAGAGGCAGGAACTAATATAGTCCGTGCTGGCCTCTAACTCACTGTTTAATCAAGGATGGCCTTGACCTTCTGATCCTCCTGCCCTTACTTCCCAAGAGACATGATTACAGGTGAACACCATGAAGCCTCATTTACATGGTGCTGGGGATTGAACCCGGGGCTCCAAGTGTTCTAGGCCAGCCCTCTACCAACTGAGCTACATTTCCTGCTTAATAGATTGTCATACTGAAAACATTTGTTGTAACCTGTTCTTTGTATTTTAATTATAAATAATAGTTTCAATAAGAATTTAAAAATCTGTTATTTTACATGTTAATCTCACTTTTTTTTTTAACTTTGTCCTGATGACTTAAGGTCATCAGGTGTTTTCTCTTTTCAAGCATTTGTTTGCCTATTTTAATTTGTATTACATTTATTTATATCTAGGGGTGCACCCAATACGCACTAGTCCATTCTCCTCACTTACTCTGTGGTCCAAAGTTTAGAACTCAAGCTGTCAAGCCTGACTGTAAGCAGCTTCATTTATTAAGTCATTTCACAGGCCTGTGCTTGTTTGACTGACAGCAGGGTCTTACTCAGCTTTCTAAATGCGGAGGTATAGACAGGAGTCGCCATATCAACCATAAAGACTCTTACACTATTAAAATGCCCACATCTCACAACTCATTAAATTGATTTAATTAGTCATGAGCAGGGGGAAGAAGTGAGGAGGGTACAAAAAACGTTTAGGGTGAGGTATGCCTGGGCTCACAGGGTGGGTCCTAGGGAACTTGCTTGTCTAAGCTTCCTGAGTTCTTGGCACCCCATCAGTGTCCCTGCAGAGGTGTAGATGTGTGGGCCAAAGCCCAGAGAGGTTTGTTTGTTGTTTGTTTGAGGGGCTGCTAAAGCATAGACTCAGGGCTCCCACACATTAGGTAAGCCCTCTACCACTGATTAACAACCCCAATCCCAGAATTGAGATTTGTCTGCAGGGACCCATATGGAAAAGATGCTCTATCAGAAAACACCAGGGCAAGTCGCCTGTGTCATGGTTTGGGTCTTAACCATCCCCAAAGTCTAGGAGTGAAGAGTCTATCTCAAGGTGGTAGGCACTGTGGGGAAGTGAGCAAACCTTTGGGAGGTGGGGTCTAATGGACAGAAGTTAGATCACTAGGGCATACCCTTGAAGGGGTTATGGGTTCCAAAATTCATATGTATATTCATTCATTTTTCATTCATTTATTCCCCCCTCTCTCTCTGTGTATGTGTATATGTCTGTGTGTATGTCTGTGTGTGTGTGTGTATGTCTGTGTGTGTGTGTGTGTGTATGTATGTCTGTGTGTATGTCTGTGTGTGTGTGTGTATGTGTGTATGTATGTCTGTGTGTATGTCTGTGTGTGTGTGTGTGTGTATGTGTGTATGTATGTCTGTGTGTATGTCTGTGTGTGTGTGTGTCTGTGTGTGTGTGTGTATGTATGTCTGTGTGTATGTCTGTGTGTGTGTGTGTATGTATGTCTGTGTGTATGTCTGTGTGTGTGTGTGTGTGTGTGTGTGCGTATGTCTGTGTGTATGTCTGTGTGTGTGTGTGTGTGTGTCTGTATGTCTGTGTGTGTGTGTGTGTGCGTATGTCTGTGTGTATGTCTGTCTGTGTGTATGTCTATGTGTCTCCTAGCTTGCCTTCCTCCACCACATGTTTCTCCTGGGCATGATGCTATATGCTCTTCCCCACTACAAAGCAACCTAGCCAGCTGACCATCAAACCTGCAAAATCATGAGCCAAAATAAACAGTTCCTCCTTTAAGTTGATTTTTCTCTGTGGCCACAGGTCCTCATATAGATGTGTGTGTGTGTGTATGTGTGACTCATACATATAAATAGTATCTCGTGACTATTAGATTTTATTGGGTCCTTTCATCCCTTTTAAGGTGTCTGTACATTTAATATTCCAAAGTTTTATTTACTACTTACATATATGCTGCACAGCTTAGTCCGTCTGCCCCATTCTTTTCTTCCGTTAGCAGTGATGTTACTTACCTCCAAAGCAGTGTGACTGAATTGCGCATCTCAGACCTCCAGTAAGGTTCTCCCACAGTTTCGTTGGCTGCCGCTCTACCAAACATCTATACCTCATCTTGAATTTCAATTTGGCATCAGAAAAGCACCTGAAAATTCAGCCTTAACTTGTGGGTTTCATTTCATTTTCCTGGTGATGAATAGCTCTGATTCTGCCCGTTCCCAAGGTAACAGCACAAGGGAAAGGTTATGTAGCTGCCTAGATTTCCTCTTGGTGTTGAGATCTGGACTTCCTCCGCCCACTTCTGTTCTTACGAAGACTCTTTAGCTGGAGCATTTCTTTTTCTTTTTCCTTCCTCAAATTTTTCAATTCATTTTTTAAAAGAGAAAAAAAAAATCTCAAACCAAACTTCCAGGGAGGGACAATTTCTGGCTGTGTGCTTATTTGGTGGCCTCATCCCAGGTCTGTCATCCGGTCTGGGGGTTTTCATCCCCACCCCAGCCCCACCCCAAAGGCCATTTTTGCTTTGTGAATTTTCAAGGTAGAGAGACACAGGAAAGTACTACTTTTCTGCCACGAGGATCTTTGCCACTTATATTACAAGTAGAATGACCAACTATCCTAGTGTGCTTCAGACCACTCCACTTTACTGCTGAAATCCCTGTACTCCAAGAAACCCCTCAACATTATGTATCACCCTAATGCATACCGGGAGAAAAGAAATTGGTATGACAGTTAATGTTAACCCTTGATAGGATTGAGTGAAGAGACAAGGTTCTCAGCATTCAAGGGCATGCCTATGAATGGTTGTCTAAATGAGGTTCGTTGCAGTGGGGAGACCCACCCTAGCTGTAGGCAGCACATAGGAGAAGGCTAGTGTCTTAGTTAGGGTTTTACTGCTGTGAACAGACACCATGACCAAGGCAAGTCTTATAAATGACAACATTTAATTGGGGCTAGCTTACAGGTTCAGAGTTTTAGTCCATTGTCATCAAGGTGGAAGTCCAGACAGGCATGATGCAGGAGGAGCTGAGGGTTCTACATCTCCATCCAAAGGAAGCCAGGAACAGACTGGGTATCCTCAGGCAGCTAGAAGGAAGATCTCCAAGCCCATCTCCATAGTGAAACACTTCCTCCAACAAGACCGCACCTTCTAATAGTGCCACTCCCTGAGATGAGCTTATGCAAACCATCACAGCTAGCTAACCTTTTGTCTTTTCCTGTCCTGACAGAGAATGTGACTTGACCAGCTGCCTCTAGCTCTTGCTGCCGTGCTGTCTCCTCCCTCAAACTGTGAGTCACAGTCAACCCTTCCCTTAAGTCATTTTACCAGGTATTTCGACAATAGCAACTAGAGAAGGAACTAAGACAGAGGGTCAAAGGGGAAAGGATTTTTAGACAGACCTCCACCCACCAAGCTACATCTCATCAGCAAAAGGGAGATGATCCTTTCAAGCTGAGAGTTCCGGAAAGGATGTGCAAGAGGCCTTAATATATGAGATTAGACTTGACTATGTATTAATCCAACTGGAATACTATCAGGCATATCACACAGTCCAGGGTTATGAAGCCTAGACTATGCAAGAAGACACACAAGAGACGTACTTACATGGTTGGCTGGTTCAGATGCCAGAAGGGTAGAAACTGAGATTGAGCCCATATTACAAAATGTTCACAAAGCCAGGTTAAGCAACTAGGACTGTGCTGCGTAAGAACTGGGTTACTAGAGAACTCTTTCTGTGAACAGCAAACACCGTGAAGGATTGCTAGAAAAGATACATCTTTCAGGACCATGCAGAACTTTTTATAGGATTCAATAATTGAAGACCCAAAAGCAAGTTCACAGTAATACTATAATAATTTCAGTGTTAGAGGCAGAAACCTAAACCCAAGTGTTGACTTAAGGGGGAAAAATAGATTTAAAAGTGTGCAAAATAATTCAGCAACTGATAATGTGGAGAAAGAGAGAATAAGTTGACTGGTAGCAACACATTAAAGTGAGCAAATTGGGTATCTTCAGAGCACTCCAGAACTAGAAAGAGGGGTGAATTCAATGTGCTAGATGATGGAAAATATGGTGAGGTTTGAGACCCTTCCCCTGATCTCTCAGGTGTCTTTAGTGGAACCAACAATCTAGTTCATGAATCCTAGCAATCACACTGAAGGAGAGATGCAGAGAGCACACAGATGTGGCTGTGACTATACACACCCCTAAGGAATCACAGAAATCTCAGTGAGGGAATAGCCTTCCACACACCAGCAGGATTGTGGCAAGCTGAGCTGGACCTTAAAGGGCAAGGAGGACACTGAGCTTGGCTCTGTTTTATATCCAAGTATCAGAAGCACTGATGAGATTAAGGAGACCTGAATGTCATGGGAGAGGGGAGAGACAAAGTCAGTGGAAATGAAAATGCTCACATAGGGGAACAAGTGCGTAATGATGCTCTTGGGCAGCATTTGAATAATGGCACAACTAAGAGTTATTATCGATTTGATTTTTGTTTATTTATTTTGCAGCCCCATGGATTTAAAATTGGGCCTTGTGCATGCTATCACGCAAGCACTGATCTATATCCCATACTCCCTCTTTGGGTATTTTTTTGTTTGTGTTGTTGCCTAGATACTAGACAGGCTTAGAACTTCCACAGAAGCCCCAAGTGTCCTTCCAGAGTGGTCCTCTGCATAGTAGCTGCAATTCCATGCCTATGCCACCAGGCCTGACTAAGGGGTTGTTGTTGTTGTTTTGGGTTTTTTCTTTTGTTTTGTTTTTTGCTAGGGATGTCATTTTCTGTGGTGTTTGTTTGTTTGTTTGTTTGTTTGTTTGAAACAGGGTCTCCAGTAGCCCAGACTGGCTTTGAACTCCCTAACAGTCAAGGATGACCTTGAACTTCTGATTCTCCTGCTTCTATTTCTTAAGTGCCAGGATTATAAGTGGATTCTACCACAACTAGGTTCAGTGACAGTAGCGAGTGAGCCAAAGACCTGGGGCATGCTAGGCAATCACTTTATCAGCCAAACTCCATCTCCAACCCTGAGATGTCAGTTCTTAATGGAAGATGACACTAAAGGAGGGTGCTTCCAGTTTGGAAGTAGTCAGTGTACATGTGGTCACCACACCACGCATGTGCTCAGGAAGCCCATGACGGTGTACATGTGGTCACCACACCACGCATGTGCTCAGGACGCCCATGACGGTGTACATG
>NW_022196902.1:17802478-17804860 GCF_008632895.1 Mastomys coucha
TGTACATGTGGTCACCACACCACGCATGTGCTCAGAACGTCCATGACGATGTACATGTGGTCACACCACGCATGTGCTCAGGATGCCCATGGTTTCATCCTGAGGACCTGGGTTTAGGGAACTGAATGACAATCTGATTATCTTCTGTAGATACTTCTTTGATGACCTGGATAACTACCTTTTTTTTCTTAGTACATTCCTACTTTTAGGTAGGGGAGAGAAAACCACTATAAGATTTTGCATCAGCCGGGCAGTGGTGGCACATGCCTTTAATCCTAGCACTGGGGAGGCAGAGGCAGGCGGATCTCTGAGTTTGAGGCCAGCCTGGCCTACAGAGTGAGTTCCAGGACAGCTAAGGCTATACAGAGAAACCTGTCTCGAAAAAAAAACCAAAAAAAACAACAACAAAAAAAATTGCATCAAAGACATTGACCTTTGGCCTGACAAGGTGGGTTTTTCTTCAAGGGAAAAGGAACATTTAGTTATGAGACACACTCGGTTGCTTTTTGCTACTCTGAAGATGAGGATGTGTTGTTACTTTCTTTTTTAAAGGAAACCTCTATTTTAATCCAGTAATTTATCCTGTTTGTATATTTACTTATATATTCATGCATGCATTCATCCATTTTTTTTCCCTGTGGCTCTGGAAATTGAGCCCAGGACTTTGTGCCTGCTAGGCTAATGTCCTACCACTGGACTCTATCCCTCTTTTCACTTTCCATTCTATGACAGGGTCTCACTATATACCCACGGCTGGCTGTCAGCTCCCACTATCAGCCCGCTCCAGCCTCCCGACTAAGGACAAGAGGCCTCCAGGATGAGACCTGATTGGCAATCTTTATTTTTAATGGTTCTTTTCTTGACTGAATTTTGAACAAATGCCTGGTCAGCTGACAAGGCTCGGCAGTTCTAATTAAGTCTCTTGCACTTGCTTGATGCTGGGAATTATCTCCTCATTTACATCTTACAGGATCACTTCACCCAGAGCTGTCTTTTCTGGCTATTTTTATTGTTACAAACACAATCAACTTATTTGCTGACAAATAATTCTTTTATGATTTTTTTCTTATTATTTGCTAAGACATTTTAGACAATTCAAAGGACAGTATTAAAAGCCGAGTCAGCTTCCCGTTTCTGGATCCACTGACCCATGGTAGCTTTCATCGGCCAGAGAGTGGTACAGTTGTGTTTCAACCTCCCTCAGCCCATTTTCAACAACTGTAACAGTTCCTTATTCGAGATTGGGTTACGGGACTGTTTAGCAGAAGGTTAGTGTCTGGCACATTTTGACTCTTTCTACAGCTGGCCATCGAACTGTGTACTTGGTGTGAAGTATTCCTTGTTCTTTATTTGTGTGACCCATACCTGCAGTAGAGGTCTTGTCAAGCTGAATTTTATTTGCATTCTGTATAATTGGCATAATTATACATTACATAGATCGTAATTGACAACTATCATATGAGACTTTCTTTGAATACTGTAAGAACTAAAAGGTATAGGAAATGGGGAATCGGGAGAAGTTTAAGAGTAAAAAACTCACCCTTGTATATTTTACAATTTATGACAGGGTTTCAAATCAAAGAGTAACGTTATTTCATTGTCTTGTGTTACAGTCATGTAGTAAGCACCAAATAATTATAAACAAATTGAAACAGTCCCTTCAGCAAACATATTCCCCTTAAACTCTCTGATCTCTTTTAATCTTCATCAGATAGACCAGATTTTATGGACATCATTTGTATATATAAACAATACATAATACTTTTTACATCAGTTGTATTGAGCTCATTCCTATAACCCCAACATTTGGAAGGCTGAGGCAGGAGAATTGCTGCGAGTTTGAGGCCAATTTGGGCTACATAGTGACTTTCAGGTTAGTCTAAGCTATAGTGTAAGATTTTCTACCATCCTGATGCAACAGAAAGACAAAAAGAAAGAGGAAGGAAGGAAAGAAGGAAGGAAGGGAGAGAGGGAGGGAGGAAGGAAGGAGGGAAGGAGGGAGGAAGGAAGGGGAAAAAGTAACAAGTGAGAGGGGAGGGAAAGGAAAAGGGGAAATACAAGGGGAAGGGGAGGAGAAAGAGGAAGAGGAAGCTAGTTTCCCAAAACCTGTTCTGCCCTAGGTTTATTAATGTCCTAGTTCTTTATTCTCTCTCTCTCTCTCTCTCTCTCTCTCTCTCTCTCTCTCTCTCTCTCTCTCTCTCTCTCTCACACACACACACACACACACACACACACACAGCTGCTTGAGCCAGAGTATGACCTTGAACTCTTGAACCTGTAGATGTGCTTTACCATCTCTGCCTCAGTCAGACTTCTTCTTTTTTTTTTTAGATATTTTCTTTATTTACATGTAAATTTCTCCTTTCCCAGTTTCCCCTCCAA
>NW_022196902.1:17806246-17813638 GCF_008632895.1 Mastomys coucha
CACAATGAAGTACTACTCAGCTATTAAAAACAATAAATTTATGAAATTCTTAGGGAAATGGATGGATCAGTCAGACTTCTTAAATCACCAACAGTGCTCAGTTTTTTCTGTTAGTCAAATGTTTACCAAGTGCTTAACAAAGTCTCTCCAGTTTAGTTTGGTCAGTATTGACTACAGGCGGCAGCATAGTGAGTCGGATAGCTCACATGCATCTGCAAGCCAGGTGCTGTTAAAGGCTGTTGGTGGGCTTCCCACACAACTAGTCTCCTGTGAAGTTAGGAATTCTTCACCTCGGAGTTTGAAACTCCACAGTTCATCTCTACACATTCTTGCGTTTCTCCAAAACCTTCTGTATGCTGCACGAACTCAGCACATTTCTGCTCTTTAAGTGCCCTTGAGGACACCCAGCAACTGTTGGTTGGGTGGCTGCTGCTTGCCTGCAGTGTCTCCTTTACTTGCCCAACCTCCAGTCATTCCTTAATGTTCATTTCTTAGGCTATCTATCTTCGTTTGTTCAAGCAAGGGGACGATCCCCTACTTTGAAATCCCTGTGTTGTATCTTCATCTCCTTTGGGATAACTAAAGTTCCATGTCATTGAATGTTTAGGGCCTTGAAGATACCTAACTGTCTGTTGAGCACATGGCTCATTTAATTTCATTTATAGTTTTCAAAGAGTTTCACTATGTAGCCACGGCTGGCCTGTTGGTTTGTTTGGTTTTGCTTTGTCTTCCGTAACAAACAGTACATTTCCTCTGCATTTACTCACTAAGACGAGTCAAATCTATGTGAAAGCTTTTCAAAGTAAAGTGACAATTGTAGGAAATGTCTAGATAAATTTTAAAATATCCTTCATCTTCTGTTGATGTTTAGAGACCAGGTGCCTCTGTGTAGCCTTGGCTGTCCTGGAACTTGCTCTGTAGATGAGGCTGGCCAAATTAAAAAATCTTAAAGTTGGTATCTTAGCAATTTCCTGACCATGAGTGGTTACTTTTTTTTTTTGTCACAGTTTAGCCTTCTTTTATTTTCTCTATTATTTTTGTCTTGAGACAGTGAATCATGTAATCCATGTTAGTCTTGAAGTCACCATAACCTTGTACTTCTGATCTTCCGGCCTCCAGTCCCCAAGTACTTGGATTACAAACATAATCTCCTGGGGAAATTTCTTAGAATAAAGCTGTTCTATTATGGACATTCCCATTCACCTGTCTGTCTTCTGAGTCAGGCCGAAGGAATCCCACACATGGTGCGGTTTAACAGCCACGGTTTCTGGAGCCACACCTGGGACTCCTCCTAGTAAAATTAGCCCTGGATTGCTTTTATTGAAGCTTGAAGAAAGATTGGCTTTCAATTTAATGAAGACTGGTTTCCAAAGTGGGGTTAGAGTCTCCAAGTAATTGTGCCTTCACGGGGTGCTCGCCTCATTCTCCTCCCTCCCAGCCCATTCTCATTTTCCATCCTGGTCTCTTCAGGCTCACCCTGCACAGTATGCCTTCAGCACCAGCTGCTGCGCTTCAAGAATTTTGAGACTGGCTATTAACAATGATTATTTCTAAAAATTAAATTGTATAAGCGTACAAATGTTAATAATTAAACCAATAGTTTCTATAAACCTTTTAGAACCTGAACATAAGAGTCAGTCCTGGATATGATCCCAATATCTTATCACACTGTTAGTGTGTTGCATGCATTACTATACCCCATACATTTTACTCAGCTGCAGATATTAGAATCCTATGTCTAATTAGCTGGGGTCCATGGTTCAATTATGGATGTTTTTGTTTGCAGTCTTTTGCTACTTAAAGCAGTGGTTGTATTAAGGTCATTGTGGATCTATCATTTTGCACCAGAATCTATACATTCACAGACATGGGGGAGAGAGTCAGTGTGTGGTACTTGGAGAGCAGGACGTGGTAGCTCACACCTGTAATCCCAGCTCTCAGGGTGCTGAGGAGAAGTCAGTGACTTAGAAACCAGGCTGCTCCACACAGGAAGAGTCTGTCTCCCCAAACACAAAGTTAAACTAAAAAAAAAAACCTTTGTACTTGTCTCAGCAATGACTTAAACATAACAACCTCAAAAGTTTGAATGACAAAAGAAAATTAAATTAGACCTCATCAAAATTAGTCTGTGTGAGTGTGTGTGTGTGTGTGACTTCGTGTATGTGTGTGAGTGTATGTGTGTATATTGTGTGTATATGTGTGTGCAAGTGTGTATATGTATATATGTGTGTATGTGTATTGTGAATGTGTGTGTATGTGTGTATGTATGTGTGTGTATATGTATGTGTGTGTGTATGTGTGTATGTATGTGTGTATATGTGTGTACAAGTATGTGTGTACATGTGTATATGTGTGTGTGTGCAAGTGTGTATATGTATGTATGTGTGTATGTGTGTGTATGTATGTGTATGTGTGTGTATGTGTGTATGTGTATGTGTGTATGTGTATGTGTGTGCAAGTGTGTATGTGTGAATGTGTGAGTGTGTGTGTATGTGTGTGCAAGTGTGTGTGCATGTGCGAATGTGTGAGTACGTGTGTGTGTGTGTTTGTGTGTGTGTGTGTAAGCATGCTTCCAAAGACACTATCAAGTAACTGAGGGACTAAGTCAAATGGTTCAGTGGTTCTCAACCTGTGGGTTGAGACCCCTGGGGAGGTCAAATGGCCCTTTCTCAAGGTTCACCTAAGACCATCAGAAAACACAAATATATGCAGTATAATTCATAACAGTAGCAAATTGCAGTTATGACATCACAACAAAATAATTTTATGGTTGGAGGTAGGCACAACCTGAGGAACTGTTTTAAGGGGCCTTGGCCTTGGGAAGGTGAAGGTGGACAGCCAATGAAGTGGCTCATCAGTGAAGTGATCGCCCCACACCCTTGAGCAATGGACTCAATCTCTCTTTTTTTTTAAGTTTTTCTTTTATGATTTATTTATTATTATATTTAAGTACACTGTAGCTGTCTTCAGACACACCAGAAGAGGGTGTTAGATCTCATTATGGATGGTTATAAGTCACCATATGGTTGCTGGGATTTGACCTCAGGACCTCTGGAAGAGCAGCCAGTGCTCTTACCCGCTGAGCCATCTCTCCAGCCCAATGGACTCAATCTCTAAGGATATAGAATGATCAAAAGAAATGAAAACACAAACCTACACAGCAGGAGTGGGAAAATACTTTCAAATCAAGTATCTGATAAGGGCTTGTATTTGCCGCATATTTATTTCTTTGGGTTTTTTGTTTGTTTGTTTGTTTGTTTGTTTTGAGACAGAGTCTAGCAATGTAGCCCTAGCAGGCCTTGAACTCAGTTCATTCCTCCTGGTTCAGCCTATCACACGTTGGAAAGGCATGCACCATCAAACCCGACGGACTAAAACTTTATAAATTATTTGCTTATTGTGTGCTGGCACAGGAGTCCAGGTGAGAGGACAGTCTTTTGGGAGTTTGGTCCCCTCTTCCAGCTTGCCTTTGACACAGGGTCTCTGCTTCCAGATGACCCTCTGTCTCCATTTCCCATCTCATCATAGGAATCCTGGCAATACAAATGTATACCACCAAATCTGACTGCATGGGTTCTGGGATTGAATTCAGGTTATTGGGTTTCTGTGCTGAATACTTTCATATGCCAAGCAGCTGCTCATCCCCTAATATAAATTTTCATAATTCAGTTAGAAAAAGACAATTAAAACACAACAGTAAAGGATTGGAAGAGATTTTCTACTGAACAAGATAGACAAATGGACACTTAGCACATGAAAAGATGTTCAAAACCATTCTCTTCAAGAAGCACAAATCAAAGGCGCAGGCGCCCTTTCTCCAGCACCTGAATGGTTTTGATTAAAAAAAAAAATGGGGAGTTGTGCCTAAGCAAACTGCCCCAAAACAAAAAGTAAATATGCAGTTCCCTAGGCCTGGGAGAAGGGTGTCACTGTGTGTCATTGTGGGTTGGTTTGGGAAGGACAAATATGTTCTGTAGTTAGACTTTTGCAATAGTAACACAATCAAATAGTAGAATTGTATGTGAGTTGCATAGGTGAATTCATGACATGGGAATTATATCTCAATAAGCTAATTTCAAAAATATGAATATATAAAACATTACTTTGTGATTATTTTACAAGCATTTTATTTTTATCTGTTCTCTTGGGGTTATATAGGCAGAGATGACTTACAAATAGCACCAAAATATAGCATCAAATTGTGGGATTAAACTAAATATTAAAACCACAGGGTTGTTTGCTACAACTAATATCTTGTTTTTATCTTCATAACAGCCAGCCAGATGGCCAGGACTGATAATACGATGAGCTAATCCTTTAGGAAGGCTCGTTTGCTTGCAGTTCAGACACTCACAGAATGATCCAGATTGTTATAAGAAATGCCATATGTACCACACTGTTATATGATAAATGTAATTTTAAAAGAGAAAGAAAAAATGTAACAATAATAAAATAAAATCATGATGCCAAAGACTGTCATGCCAATTAAAATGATTACAGTATGTTATACAAAGTATCCACTCACTTCCTCTGTTGTGTTCTACCCACAAATGCTTCCAGGTACTCTAGGAAATAAAACCATGGAGTAGATCCTGTTCCCAACATAGTTTAGTCTCAGTCAAGAAAACAGGGATCCACTTGACCACCTAAAGATGAAAGCGTTTGGTTTTTAATATTTCTCAAGGCAGACTCTGGCTATTTGGCCCAGTCTGGATTGAAGCTTATGTGGCTCCTGCTGGCTTCAAATTCGATTTTTCAGCTTCCATTTCCTGGGTGCTGGGATCGCATAAATGTGTCACCAAGCCCAGACTGGCATTTAATTTACAGAAAATGTAATACTTAAAAATGTGAAGGTTCTTAAGGAGTAAAGTTGTAGAAGCTGCACCCAGATCTCATGTTTACTGAAGTCCAAAAAATTTGAACCAACTTGTCTTCATGCAGAAACCAGGAATATGTGATGTGTTTATAAAAAGATAAAGAGAAAGGAGATATGTTCTATGGGGGTGTGATGAGGTGTGGGGAAAGGCGATGTCTCAGCGGGCCTATGCCAAGACATCCCTTCCCCCTGAGGGACCAGCCACACAACAGTATAGTATAGAATAGAGTTTATTCAGGGCATGGGGAGGGGAGTTAAGAGGGTAGTAGAGGCAGAGAAAGGCAGAGAGAGGGAGAGAGGAGAGAAGTAGAGGCCGGCCATGAACACATGGAGAGAGGGGGAAGGGAATAGGGAAGGGAGGGGGGAAGGGAAGAGCCCAAGAGGGCAAGAGTGAAGCAAGAGAACAAGAGGCAAGAGAGAGAGAAGGGGGCAAGCAGCCCCTTTTATAGTCAGGCCTACCTGGCTGTTGCCAGGTAACTGTGGGTGGAGTTTAGATAGAATGCTAACATTATGCAACAGACTAAAATTAATACCAGGGCTCAGCCCCAGGCTCAGTCACTTCTTTCCTATCTTCCTTCTTTGCTTCCTTCCATCCTTTCTTGGCTCCTTCTTTCCTTCCTTTCTCCCTTTGTCTTTTGTTTCTTTCCCTCCCAACTATCTTCCCTCCATCCTTTGTCCCCACCTCTTGCTTCTTGAAGTTTTTCTTCTTTTCTTTCAGTGTATGTATTTATGGTGCACTCTGGTGTGCATGCAGGTTCACATGCACACATATGCACAGGCATACGGAACCTAGCTGTTGGTCTTAACTGTCTTCCTCAATTGCTCTCTACCACACACTCTTTGACAGGGCCTTTCACTTAAACTCAATGCTTGGTATTATGGCTAATCTAGCCAGCTAGTTTGCTCTGGGGTTTCTGTCTCCATTTCCCTAGTGCTGGGATTACAGATGGGCCACCATATCTGCCCAGCATTTGTAGGGGGCCTGGGAATCTGAATGCTGGCCCTCATACTTACACATAAAGCACTTTACCTGTTGATCTGTCTCCTCAGTGTGCCTTCTTTTATGACAAGGTCTTGCTGCATAGCTCAGGATGGCCAAAAGTGCCTGAGTCTCCTTAGCCTCCTATGTACTAGAGTTCCAGGAACAAGTTCCCCTCTCACGCTCACAAATCTACCACTCTGGGTAGAGAAAGAGGAACCATTCTGCCTCTCCTCTGACTTCACATTCAAGCACGTGACACGTCAGGGACAGAATGTAAACTATATTTAGAACCCTGAGGGTAAGAGACTATGGAAAATATGCTTGTCATGTGTCAGCCCTTGACACGAAGAGAAGAGTATTGGGGGGATGGGACCAGAAGTGGCGTTGAGTGTCAATAACTGATGTATTACTCATTATCAGAAATCAGATTATTCCCTGATTTACTGAAAATATAGGTAAATTTCTGAGAGTATACACAGTGCAGTTGGGTCTGTTCCTCAGCTGTAAGGGTGACAAGCTGCATAAGTGAAGCTTTTCTCAGCTCACATCTGGAATGGCTTAACTCATAGACGTCCTAGGCATTTATCATGTTGGCAGGCCCTGAAGGTTACTGGAATATTATATTCTATCCTCTATGACATATTTTCAGAAACACAAAGAGCATTTATACATTCCTATCACTTGTGCTAGTCACCATGATGTCACCAATGCAAGAGGACAGTATGGAATCCTATGGAGTTGGAGTAGAAAGATATGGAAGTCCCTATAGGGTATTTCAAAGACAGAAAGCTGGAGAATTTCCCAGCAATAAGACAGGAGCATTGTGTGAGGTTTATTATTTTGTAGGAAGTAAGGAGTTCCTGGTGATTTTAATTTATTAGTAGCATACTGATGTGTTTATAAACAGAGAAAGAGAAAGGAAATATGTTTTATGGGGTTGTGGTAAGGTGTGGGGGAAGGCAATGTCTCAGTGGGCCCATGCCAAGGCATCCCTTGCCCTGCACCCCACCCCCAGGGACCAGCCACACAACAGTATAGTATAGAATGGAGTTTATTCGGGGCATGGAGGGAGGAGTTACGAGGGTAGTAGAGGCAGAGAAAGGCAGAGAGAGGGAGAGAGTAGAGAAGTCGAGGCCGACAATGAACACATAGAGGAAGGGAATGGGGAGAGAGAGGGATCAAGAAAGCATGAGGCAAGAAAGAGAGGCAAGAGAGAGAGGAGGAGACAAGCAGCCCCTTTTATAGTAGACCAGGCCTACTTGGCTTTTGCCAAGTAACTGTGAAGTGGAGTTTAGACAGAATGCTAACACATACAAAGGTCAGAAAGCTAGATCCTACAGGCTGACCATTTGTGTTGTAAATAAATAAGAGTTGTGGAAGCACAGCTATGCCCATTCATCTACATATGATCTCACTGTTTTCATGCTACAAGAGCAGATACAGCTGGGCAGGGAATACAACACAATAGGAAAGAATGCTTACTAGTCAAGCAGAAAGACCAGAACTCAAATCCCCAGGATCTTCATAAAAAAAA
>NW_022196902.1:17813673-17826222 GCF_008632895.1 Mastomys coucha
AAAAAAAAAAAAAAAAAAAAATTCTTCTTAAAAGGGGGAGCCAAATACCCACAGAAGGAGTTGCAGAGATTAACTATGGAGCAGAGATTGAAGAAGGGCAAGCCAGCCTAAATATACTATGCACCAATAGTATTTGGCATCTTCACTTGCCATAATCCAAGTAGCCATATTTTGGAGGAACGATAAAATGACTATGAAACAACACATTACAACGGAGTACTACTCAGCCTTTCTAGGAAGGAAATTCTTATACATGCTGCAACAGAGACGAAGCCTGAAGTTTTATGCTAACCAAGGAAGAAAAGAGAAATGCTCTGTGTAGTGGGTATGAACATGCGAGGCCCAGGGAGGGGCACTATTAGGAGGCATGGCCTTATTAGAGGAGGTGTGGCCTGGTTGGAGGAGATGTAGCCTTGTTGGAGGAGGTGTGGCATTGTTAGAGGAGGTGTAGCCTTGTTGGAGGAGGTGTGGCATTGTTAGAGGAGGTGTGGCCTGGTTGGAGGAGGTGTGGCCTGGTTGGGGTAAATGTGTCATTGTGGAAGTGGGCTTGGAGACCCTCCTGACCACATGGGAGCCAGTCTTCTCCATAGCAACTTTCAGATGAAGATCCTTAAGCTTCCTTCTTGGTGATAATAGACTGAACTTCTGAACCTATAAGCCAACCCCAATTAACTGTTGTCCTTATAATTATAGAGTTGCCTTGGTCATGGTGTCTGTTCACACAGTAAAACCCTAACTAAGACACTCTGGAAGCAGGTCTTATGTATCTTAGTTATAGAAACACTGTGACAGGAATCTCCAAGCTACCTGTCAAGTTCTCCTAGGAAACAAGAGTGTATACTATATATATGAAAAGTTAGAGTTAAATAAACTAGAAAAACCAAATTCAGCTTCACAGTGACGTTTTTTTTCCAAATGCCCTGGAGCCTTTTTGCTTTCCTGTGAGAAAGTTTCCTTCTCGATCACTATGCCACATAAAGGCTCAAAATGGCGTTTTCATGGACCTTGTCTCTCTGTCCCTAAAGAACTGGCTCAGCTGAGATCAAGGCTCTCTCCCTCTTTTTTTTTAAAAGATTTATCTTTTTACTATAAATGAGTGCACTGTAGCTGTCTCCAGACGCACCAGAAGAGGGCATCAGATTTCATTACAGGTGGTTGTGAGCCACCATGTGGTTGCTGGGATTTGAACTCATAACCTTCTGAAGAGCAGTCAGTGCTCTTACCCACTGAACCATCTCACCAGCCTGTCTTTCTTCCTCTTTATTGCCCCATCTATCAATAGCAACTTCCCTGTGCCTTGCCTGTGTGTATGTTAAGGGGTGCTTGGTAACCCACGTTTTCTCTTATCCTCTAATTTGAATGAGGACTTCTTTTAAGAGCTTCTTTTTGCTTCTCTTCTTCCTTGGGTCTTGAAGAATCATTACCCCTATAGCAAAATGTACAGTCCAAGGTTTTCTTATTGGCCATAATTAATCACCAGGATGAGTTTTCCATAGGATGCATTGTAAGTTCCATCTAAGATGGTCATCTTATAGTACAGATGCAGAATATTACTATAGACACATGTATGTTGAGCCACTTTATGGTTGTTCCCATCATTCTTTTGTTGCTTCAACATTCATTCGCTCATTCATTCATTCATTCATTTATAGATAGATTAACTAGGTTACCAATTCAGTTACTACTACATTAGGACATATATTTATTATATGCTAGGTATAACACAAGACTAGAATCCCTGCTGTTATAGAGCCCACACTAGTGAGGACCGTTTAAACAATAAAGAACTAGAATATAGAGCATTAGATGGTAACAAAAGCAAAGAAAAATAGTAAAGGAGAGAATAGGATAAAGAGAGAGGGAGGGAATAAGGAAAGAGACAGAGACAGAGTCAGAGAAGGATGAATCTTGAAAGAGTGAGGGAAGGCTCTTTTGAGGACATGTTTCAATAAAGACCTGAAGGAGGAGAGAGAGTATCAGACTCTTTTGAGGGAAAAGAATGTTCAGGGCAGTACAGGGTTCTATGCGTGGGAGAGATCCAGTTAGTTAATTGTGCATGCGGTCCAGAAGGAAGAGCAGTGGGTGGAATCCAGAGGGTGGGGGAACATCAAGAACATCGGTATGTGGGGACAGGAAGAACAGGCAGGCCAACTCCCATTGACAGGATTTGACTTTCATTTGGAAGCTCATGCTGGTTACAGTCTTGATGGTTTCAAGTGTTGAAATACTTAGGAGGGCACTGCACTGATGCAAAGGAGAGATGATGGTGGTTTAGGCCATGAGCAGAACCCAGCAGGTGCTGAAAGGGAGCATACCTGGAAATGTTGGACAAGTACAGTCAGTAGACCAGTGCCTGGAGAGCCAATGGGTGAGTGAAGCTCTCAGGGACCTGGCTTCACTGTAATGCTCAACTTCACAGCTGTCTCGGTTTCTCAGTCTTTGTCCAGTTAAGATATACATTAGTAGTAATGCCTACATGCTCAGATGAGGGAGTCTAAGCTCAGAGAAGCAAGATCATTTGATTAATTTCTCATCGTGCACACACACACACACACACACACACACACACATATATATATATATATGAAGAAACCAAGGTTTATTTTCAAACATAGCTCATTTGGCTATCAAACTGAACCAAAACTCAAATTATCATTTCTTAATAACAAGCTTTTAAGACCAGTTACATCTAAGTAAGAAAGAAAGCTACATCCATCAAGTAATAAAATCTGTTCCTCCAGTCAGGTGCAGGACTCTCATGTAGTCTTAGCAGTCTGGAGGCTGAGGCAAGAGGATTGACACAAATTCAAGACCAATCTGTCTGATGAGTACCAGGCTAGTAAGAGCTAAAGAATGAAATCTTTAACAATAATAATAAAATACGAAAGAAAGAAAAAGAGAACTGTTCCTTTGGTATTTTTTCCACCAATTATTAAACTAGTGTGCATGCACTGAAACAGGAATGGCAGACAGCTCTGCCTCTGGATTGCAGGAGCAGCTCCATATAGAAAATAAGTAGACTGAGAACTGACAATAACCATGAGGGAGCGAGTCTTCCTGGCCTAGTTTGTACATCCAGACTAATGCTTTTTTTAGTTTTTTTTTTTTTTTTTAGATGTTCCACATCTGGGGAGGCTTGTTGTATTCTGGGAGTTTAACTCATGAGTCACAGGGTTCTATTCTTTCTAGACACTGTATGCTGATGTAACTGAACCTCCTTCCATAACAGCTCAGCGCAAGCTCTCCCAGTTTGCCTTGTGTTTTTGTATGTTTTGGTCTGAGGCCTCGTTCTGATTCTCCACTATTGTGTTCCTCTCTTTCCACAGTTCAGGGGATCAGTGGGCAGTTTCTCGGCAACACTGCCCCTGATCTATTTATATGCCTCTTCCTTTCACTTTTTGTTTTTAAATAGCCACCAGCACCACCACCCAGATCTGTCCTGGCTTTCTGTATCCATTTTGAGCTCAAGTAGTTTAAAAAACTGTTTTGACATGCACTTTTCCATTAATACAACTGTGCACACTATATAAGCCCATGACAGAATTTTCTAACAAAAAGGATGTGGAGCTGTATAGTCAGCATCCCTGAGCAGTAAGGATAAGTGTGAGTGAATGTCATTAATGGGATATACTGTATGACCCAGATCAGGGCTCCAGACAGAAGCATCCTCATCCTCCATCTCTAAGCAACAGGCGAATACAATGTACTGACAGGTTTCCTCCTGTATCCTGTCCTAGAAATGAGCACGTAGCCTTCTTGAGGCTGCCTGCCTAGGGTTTCACAATATTAGCAATGGTAAGTAAGTTATCACAGGCTTTCATGTGATGTGTTCTTGGGCCCTGGTATGAAAGGCCAGGGTAACATATGGACACCACTGTTAAGAGGCAGTAGGAAGGAAGGGAGGAAGGGGCCGCATTAGGCAGAATAACTGTCACATCATAGTATTAAGTTTTATCCTTTATAATCAGAAAAGAAACCACTCGTAATCCCAGCTACTCAGGTGGCTGAGGCAGGAGGCTCAAGCTCAATGCCTATCTGGGGTTCTTAAAGAGATCTTGGTTCAACATAAAACCAAAGAAATTTAGGGTTGCAGCTTAATGTAGAGCACCTGACAAGCATGTAAAGGGCCCTAGGTTAATCTCTAGCATTAAAAATAAATAAGTAAGTAAAAAATAAAGCTCTGGGGCTGGAGAGATGGCTCAGTGGTTAAGAGCACTGACTGCTCTTCTGGAGGTCCTGAGTTCAAATCCCAGCAACCACATGTTGGCTCATAACTATCCGTAAGGAGATTTGACTCCCTCTTCTGGGGTGTCTGAAGACAGCTACAGTGTACTTACATATAATAAATAAATCCTTAAAAAAAATAAAGCTCTGAAATCCAAAAGGGTTTTTTTTTTCTTTCTACTTACACAACAGCAACTGTAGAAAAGCCTACATGTGTCCTTGTGTAGACACACAAAAAAAAAAATACTAGATAAAATTATCTTCAAGGATGATGAGATCGTCTATTCGGTAAAGGTGCTTGCCACATTTGAGGGCCTAGTTCAAACCCCAGAACATGCATGCTAAAAAAAAGTGTACGGGCTCCCACAAGTTGTCCTCTGACTGCCTATGTGCACACTGACATAAACACAAAATAGGGCAAGAAATGTAAGATTTTTAATTACCTTTTATTTACATAAGGAATATATGTAACATAAAAATATTTCATGTTAGGACCCAATTCCCATCCCCAAAGCTCCTCATTATACATAAGATCAAGCCTTTAGACATTATATGCGATCTTATCATCTGTAGATGTGTATGGACACACCCACAGCTGACCCAGGACATATTAGGCCAATAGGATGGATACACCTAATACACACAAATACCCCCAAATTTTAAAGCACTTTTGGTTACAAACATTTTAGATAAGCAACACTTAGCCTGTCTCTTACTTTTTCGTCTTGCACTGTAAAGGCATCATTACACCATTACACCGTTATACCATTACACCATTATACCATTACACCATTACACCATGACTCTGGGTAGATGGCAAACTCATTCTCCTCCTGCAGCATAGACCTGAAGGCTCACACTGACTTAAAAGCCAATCATATCTGATTTTTGATTTTGATAAATATTTGATTATTTAGATACATGAGTGCTTTGTATCATGCACACCAGAAGACAGCATCAGAATCCATCATAGATGGTTGCGAGCCATCATGTGGCTGCTGGGAATTGAACTCAGGACCTCTAGAAGAGCACTTAAGTGCTCTCTGGCCTCCCTGTCAATCATATTTTAGTGCAGATTGAGGTGTACTTCTGTGGTGTTTTATACAAGCATACAGATCAGCAACTATATACATGCACTATTTCATAATAGCAAGTATCCCTTTTCCCTTTCCGATGAGTGCTAAACCATGCTTCACCCGTAGGAATGTTATATTTTGATAACAATATGTCTAATTAGTGAGAGAAACACGAATCAAGCAGCAATGGCAGATTTAATTTTACTTTCCACAGATCTGCTTTTATAATGAAATTTGTAAAGTATAAATTTATAGTAAAATTTATAAGGCAAATGTCTTTCTGAGTACAACCATGGCATGGCTTCCTGAGTTCTGTAATAGCTTCCAGATGTGAAGATAATTTTGTTTTGAAAGTTTGAAAATTATTGGAGTTCTTTGCTGATTAAAAAGGACTTATGCTAGAGTAAGTCTTCCCTCCACGTTAGACTTTGAAACATTCAAAACTTTTGAAGTCATAACTTCAAAGTAGTTTTTGTGTTTATAGTCTCATAATAAATATGGGATGATAGATGTTTGTATAAGGCTATAAAGGAAATGAGAAAGAAATAATGGCAAACTTACTTCCCATGTTCATATGTCCTCATCCTAATGTTTACCCACTGATTGGTGAATGTGGGAGGCTGGAAACACAGAGTGACATCAAAGGAGGTCTCCAGTAAGAGGTCAAGTGTGGTTGCCTAACTCTCTACCCACAGGCCACTGCTGCAGAGTTAAACAATTTATGTGGACTTCAGATAATGTCAAAGTAAATAACATCTGTCCAGGGGAGGAAAAAGTTTTCTGTTGGAAAAAGGATATGTCCAACCAATCTGCCCCTCTTCCTCTCCCTCTCCCTCTTCTCCCTCTCCCTTTCCCCCTCTCATAATTTCCATGTTATATCAGTTGTATGCATTCCATGCCTTTGTGTGTGTGTGTGTGTTATTCATTTATTCAGTGTGTGTCAGTGTGTGTGTGTGTATGTGTGATGAGTGTGTGAATGTGTGTGTTGGGTATATATATATGTATATATATGTGTGTGTGTGTGTTCAGTATGTGTACGTATGGTATGTGTGTGTGTGTTGTGTGTGTGTTTGTTAAATGTGTGTGTGGTGAATGTGTTGAGTGTATGTTGAGTGTGTGAATATGTGTTGAGTGTATGTATGTGGTGAGTGTGTGTGTGGTGAGTGTATTGCTATTAGTGAGTGTGTGTGTGTATGGTGAGTGAGTATGTGTGGTAAGTGTGTGTGTTGTGTGTGTGTGTGTTGTGTGTGTGTATTGAGTATGTACTGAATGTGTGGTGAGTGTGTGTATATATTGAGTGTGCATATGATGAGTGAGTGTGTGTGGTGAGTGAGTGTATGTGGTGAATGTGTGTATGTGTTGAGTGTGTGGTGAGTGTATGTGTGTTGAATGTATATATGTTGAGTGTGTGTATGGTGAGTGAGTGTATTGAGTGTGTGTTGAGTGTGTGTGTGTGTTGAGTGTGTGTGTGTAGTGAATGTATGTGTGTGTGTTGACTATGTGTGCATGTGTGTGTGGTGAATGTGTGTATGTGTTGAGTGTGTATAGTGTGTGTGTGGTGAGTGTGTGTGTGTGTGGAGAGTGAGTGTCTATGATGAGTGTGTGTGTGTATATGTGTGTCGAGTGTGAATATCTTCATGGGAGCTGTGCACAGTCACACTAGTCTACCTGCATGTGGAAGGCAGAGAATGCCCTTCACTGTTCTTCCCCGAGTACTAACCACCTTGCTTTGTAGACAGGATATCTCATTGGTCTAGGTATTACCAAGTAGGCAAACCTACTCAGGCTGGCCAGAGAGCATCACACCCTGTCTTTGCCTCCTGGGTCCGGGGACTACATGTGACACTATCTCAGTTGGACGTGTGCTTTCAAGGCAAGCACTTTACCCACTGAGCCATCTCCTCTGGCCAAAGTTCCATGTCTAGATCTCCAAAACATTAGTGAAGGTGGCTGGACCCAGGTTCAGTTCCCAGCACCCACATGGTGTAGTGGCTCACAACACTCTCTACCTCCAGTCCCATGGAATTTGATGACTTCTTCTGGCCTCTGGTAACTGCATGCACACGGTGCACAGACATATACAAGAAAAACACTCGTACACATAAAATAAAATTTAAAAGGAAGATAATATGGCCTAATTCTCAGGCACCACTTCTCCAAGGTTGCTTCACAGCTAAATTTAATTTTTTTAAGTTTAAGTTAAAAAATACCAGATATTGAGAACAATTCTCCGTGATTTGCTACTACAAGGCCTTCATACCAGAACGAATTTTACACTGTCTCGTTCTGTGACTGTATTTTAAATTGTGTCAAAATGTTATAACCCATTTTAAAAATAGCACAGATATGGCCTTTAACACTAATTTTGTTGGATTGACTTTGTTCCTATCTTTTGGCCTGTTATTGGCTGCTGTCTGACTTACCAACTCTTTCTGTCGTTTCAGAAATTTTAGCATGATTTTATTTTGCTTTGGTTTGGTTTTGCTTGCTGAAACAGTGGCTCCATGTGTAGCCCAGGCTTACCTAAAGCTGTGTCCATAGCCCAGGGTCATGTTGAACTTGGTCTTCAGGCTTTATCCTCTCAAGGGCATGTGTCACAACACTCTGGAAAAAGTTGGTTTTTTTCTTTTTTGTTTTTTTGGTTTTTTTGTTTGTTTGTTTTTTTCTTTTCTTTCTTTCTTTCTTTCTTTTTTTTTTTTTTTTTTTTTTAAGAAAGCTTAGTTGTCATTGTAGATTGCTTACATGAGAAACTATATTTAATGTCTGTCTACCATGGTTTTTCTTTGTGTTTAGAAATAATTATTGAGATTAAAATAAACGTGTAGGAAATGCCCATCTTTCTCTGGCTCTCTTTATACACTGTACATATTTATTTTTGAACAGCATAACAGTGTGAGTTGGATTGGTGATTCTTATAAACAGGTGAATTATATAAGCAATAGCACAATTTTATTAATGGTTATGTACACATGTGAAGAAAAATATAAATGTATCACACAAAGTGTCAACTATTTTTAAAAACATTCACTCAGGGTAAAGGAGATATAGCCTGTGGGAAAACTTACCTAGAGCAAGGCGAAATTAATAGGCTGGGGAAAGCAAACAGGTTTTTTTTTGTTTTTGTTTTTGTTTTCCAGTTTGGCGGAACGTCTTCTTTCATTGGATCATGGAACAATTCTAATAAATTCCCAGAGGACAGGATGAAAAACAAGACCATGGAAACAATGGGATAAAAGCAACTGGAAACCGTTTCTAAATAAGCATTTAACCAATTGTGTGGAACATCTAAGCATGTGGGAATTTCTCCTCCAAAGATATTTACAATTCGTGTGCCATTTGAATTTCTTTAAAAAGCCAACTCGCTGCAAGATGGTTGAAGTCTCTTTCTTCCCAAACGCTTCTTACTGGCACAGTGCTTTTACCTAAACAGAGTAAAAAGGGTGTGGGCAGCCAGGTGTGTAGATACAAGCCTGCACTTCTAGGTAAGATGAGACAGAGACAGCAGGATTGCTTGAGACCAGAAGTTTGATGTCAGAAGCCTTCATCTGTGCATTCACCTGTCCTGTTGGTGACAGCAAGCAAAGAAAGCAACCCGCTGGGGAATGGGGCCATTGGAAAAGCTGCGCCCCCAGCAAACCCAAAGTCCCAGGTTTGGCTCCCCAGAGCCTGATGAAGTAGGTGTGGTGGATGATGTGTGCCTTCGGAGGTAGCAGGATGATGAGCACTACTTGAGAGCTAAGGGCATGTTAGAGGACAAACGGTTATTGGGCTACACCAGACTCTGTCTCGAGAAACAAAACACTTACAGCAAACAGCAGCAAACACCAAGTCCTTCCTTCTCTCGGGTCTTCTGTTTCTCAAGAGCCGGAGTGTGATTCCCATCCCTAAGCGTCTTCCCATTTTTTCACCTCCCTTTCACAGTTCAAGGATCAAACCCAGGGCTGGACTTCACTAGAGGAGAGTTTTATGACTGAGCTACGCCCTTGGCAGACATCCCTTCTATTTTTAAATTTTAAACTAAATTTTAAGAAGATTTTATTTTTATTTTGTATGTCTGAGTGTTTTGCCTGCGTGTATGTGTCTTGTGTCCTCAGAGGTAAGAAGAGGGGAGCTGGATGAATCCCATCGAACTGGAGATGCGTAAAGCTGCCGTAAAGCTGCCGTAAAGCTGCCGTTTAGAGGCCCAGAAGCGAACAAGAACAAATGTCAAGTTCTTTTTAAAGTTACTTTATTGTTGTTGTTGTTGTTGATGATGATGATGTGTGTATGTGTATGTGTGTGTATGTGTGTGTGTACACACTATAACGTGTGTGGAGGTCAGAGGACAGAGTTTTGGGACTCCTTCCACCCTTCCACTGGTTCTGGGGACCAAGTCCAGGATGTCAGGGTGCTATGACAAGCACCTTTTCATGCTGAGTAAGCCCACAAGTCCCAGAATCATCTATGTCATTGTTCAGTGATTTTCGGTTTTTGCAAAAATTAACACGGCAATGTAACCACCATCCAGAGCAGAAACTACTGCTAGAGCTTAACCACCTCCTCCCAGACAGTGCATCTCCAGGGTTTAACGTCATTATTGATTGCTATAATCAGAGAACGTTGGCTAGGTTTTAACTTTGTGGAAATTGAGGCACATTATCTGGCACTCTTTTGTGTCTGGCTCTTTTTTTTTCTTCACTCAGAATTAATTCTTTTTAGATGCATCCATGTTTGATGTTACCAACAATTTGTTTTGTTCTGTGGGCTATTACAGAAGTGTGCTCTGCTGTGCTCATGTCATGTCATAGCCATTGGTCCTGGAAACTTGGCTAGGGTGGATGAGGGAATGAAGAGATTACAAACACAGAGGAAATGCAGACACACCTACAGAAATGCTGTGTAGCATGGCTAGGCTCACTCTGATGGAAACACACAACAGCTGCAACAGCAACATGGAAACAGCGTCTTTATTTCATGTATCTGGATCAAGGAGGTGGGCTTACTGTATACAGCTGACCGAGGAGACAGGGTTAGCCCGTCTTTGAAGGAGATCTCTGTAGGGAGCAGTCTCTGGCTGCAGCCGTCCCCCAGGAGGAAGCTGTGGTAAATAGTTTTTGCACACACTGGCCAATCATTTGTAAACACTCACACCTGGGCTAGACAAAGACGGTGCCATTCCCATGAGTCTGAAGCTCTGGAGTCCTTCACATGGGTGTGCCCATGTCAACAGTACACGTTCTCTCAGGACTTCACTCTTAACATGTCCACTTAGAGCTTTGTTGTTCTCCCACACCTTTGGGTACATTTGTGTGTGCACCTTTTTACAATGTACTCTTTGGTGTGTAATTTTGTGTCGTCAGATATACATACATTCACTTCCACTATATTACTCCAAGGGTTTTTTTTTTTTTTTTCCCCCAAGACAGAGTTTCTCTGTGTAGCCCTGACTGCCCTGGAACTCACTCTGTAGACCTGGCTGGGCTCGAACTCAGAAATCCACCTGCCTCTGCCTCCCAAGTATTGGGATTAAAGGTGTGTGCCACCACTGCCCGACTGCTAATACTTTCATTTAGGATTTTAAACTATTTTGTCCATTGATAAAATTGGCCTGAAAAATTCCCCTACTGTATCTTTCTTGTATTTCCCTACTATGAATGACTTGTGGCATGTGACTTCTTGTTTCACAAATGTATTAATTTCCTGTTGCTCTGTTTTCAAGGCATGCTAGTTACTAACTGTAGTATGTCAGTCTATAGAGTTAAGTAGCAGGCAGCTTAGCAATACACAGTTTAAAGGTCAAGGAGGAAATGAAGGCGTTCCTTTCCGCTGGAACACAGCGGAAACCAACGGACAAGCAGAATTCCTGGGATGCTGCTAAGGTGCTTCTGAGAGGAACAAGTGTAGCTGTGAGTGTGTATATCAAAGAATTGCAGAAAACCTAAATATAAACGATGAAAGAGGTCCAGTTGGGAAAGAGCCAGTGAGATGACTCAGGGGGTAAATAAAAATGTCTGCAGCCAAGCTGATTGTATACAATTTTTTTATTTTTTTAAATTTTTATTTCCTTTTCTAATTAGGTATTTTCTCTCTTTATTTAGAGACAAGATATAGTATTATTAATATAAGCTCAGGCTAGCATAGATGGCCTTGAACTTACTATCTTGCTATCACCTATGATCTGTTAATACAGGTTCATCATCACAAATGGCTTTTTTTTAAGGTTAGAAAAAATATAATTTTTTTTGCCTTGCTCAACAATCTATTTAAGAGGACAAAGAAAACACTTAGTGTATAAAAAAAATTTTTGTCAACAATTACTTGTCAAAACTCAAGGCAAACAAACCCAGAGATCAAGGAAGCATATATCAATCATACAGGTGTCCTCTAAGTTTTCAGTACTGACTTAAAAAAATACCTATGGACCATAATATTGTGGGCTGAAACCACACAGTCGGGTTCTTAGGAGGTGTCACAGACAAAAATATAATTTTTTATTTTATATTTTATGTGTACAGGTGTTTTGCTTGTATGTATATCTGGTATCTTTGGAGGTCAGGAGAGAGCATTGGATCCCCTGGAACTGAAGTTACTAAGTCTGTAAATGTGGGAATCAAACTTAGGTTCTCTAGAAAAGCAGTGGGCACTGAGCATCTCTCCAACCCCTTCACTGGTTTTATTGGACAACTTCATGCACACACACACTGCATCTTGTTTCCATGGACACCTGATGCCTTTCCACTGTTGCTGAATCTCCCAACACATACCTCTCCACGTGGATGCCCTTGCCTAGGTAGAACAGGCAGGTCTTGAACTTTCAGTGATCCCCCTGCTTCTGCATCTTGAGTGCTGGGTTTACAGGCATGCACTGCTGTATGTGCACTTCTCTCTCTGTTTTGATTGATGAGTCCATGCTAGGAACTGATGTGTCTGTCATCTCTCTATGGGGAAGGCTTCACCCTCTCAGTACTCATAAAGGTGGTGTTGCTCTTCACAACCTAGTTTCTTCTAATAGTGTGGCTTATGGAAAACAAGTTTAGAAGGATTAGAAACATGCAGGGAACTTCAGGCCAAAGTCAGCTCAGTGGTTTTGGTAGCACAATAATAGAACATCTCCTAAAGGTGTATTTCAAATGGGTATTTTTTCTTCTGAGCTGATTCAAGCTTCAAGGAACCAAGTGTGGTACAACACATTTCATTTCAACTGGCTGTTCTCAGTCAGTACACAGCCAGATCTGTGTGTGCAGAGGCTGTGCCATGGCTGTTCTCAGTC
>NW_022196902.1:17826314-17830484 GCF_008632895.1 Mastomys coucha
GCAGAGGCTGTGCCATGGCTGTTCTCAGTCAGTACACAGCCAGATCTGTGTGTGCAGAGGCTGTGCCAGCTTTCATGGTTGTTCACCTCTGGGGATTTGGTATTCTTCTGGATTCATGCCTTGTACAGTTACTTTACCTTTGCTATCAGGCTCAGTTAGGTATTTACAATTCATTTTAAAATACTAAATCTGGGGTCTGGGAATGGTCAGAAAAGTGCCATGCAAGCTTGAGGAGCTAAATTTTATTTTTAGAACCACAGAAATGTTGGTAGTTTGTACCTGTAATCTCAAGGACTCCCACAGGAACATTGGTGGTGTGTGCACCTGTAATCACAGCTCTGAGGAGGCAGAGACTGGAGCACCCCAAGGACTTGCTCGCAACTCAGTCTGCATGAATTGGCAAGTTCTAGACTCAGTAAGAAACCCTGACTCAAGAAGATAAGGTACACAGTGATTGAGGAAGATAAGTGACATTAATCTCTGACTTAGACACACACACGTGCTCACACATGTGCACACACACCGGAACATATGTACATACAAAACTATTGTATTCATTGTAATAGTTTTCTTTGCATACCTTGTCGGTCAAACTAGGAAGTAGAAGGTGCTTTACTTCTTTTTGATTAAGGATATTCTTTTACTCTTTCAACAAATAATTAATGAAGATGGTTGTATTAGTCAGAGTTTTCTAGAGTCACAGAACTTATGGAATGTATTATATATTAAGGGGAATTATTGGATTGACTTACAGTTTGCAGTCCAACTAACCCAACAGTGGGCAGCTGTGAACTGGAAGTCAAGAGTCTAGGAAGCTGCTCAGTCCATGAAGCTGGATGTTTCACTTGGTCTTCAGTATGGAATCCTGAAGAAGTAGGCTCCAACAGATGTTTTAGCATGTAAGTGCAGGCAAAGACAAAGAAGAACAAGCACTTCCTTTTCCCATTGTCCTTATTTAGGCCTCCAGAAGAAGGTATAGCTCAGATTAAAGGTATGAACACCACATCTGGATTTGAAACTTGCTCTGTCCTAGATGGGCCTTGAACTCAGAATGCTTGCCTCTGTCTCCTAGGATTAAAGGCATGTATTACCTTGTCTGGACCTAAGCTTTTCATGGCCACTATGCCTCAAGATCTGGGTCAGAAGCCTGTGTCTTCCAGCCTCAAGTTCTGGATCACAGATGTGCCCTCCATTTCTGGATTGTAGTTCAATCCAGATGTAATCAAGTTGACAACCATGAAAAGCTATCATAGTGGCTTATTTGAACCCACGTACTGAGATCTAAAACACCATGGGGTACGAAGCAAAAGAAGTCCCTGCTTTCATAGAGCCTGGAGTTGTATGGCCTTTTATCATTTTCTGGGTGTGGTTTTGTTTTTCTCATGTTTTCTAGGAAATGTTTCCTCTGGAGGGGGTTGGGTCACGGGCGGAAGTAGCATCACATAGCCTTAAACTTTATCATAAGCTTTCCCCCATAAGCAGAACACATTTCTGGGCTGTGGGGACCCACATGGAATGCAAGTGAGGACTGGTAGTTGGCAATACTGACCTTTATACCACCAGTCTGTTTTGAATAAGCAAAGAACACTCTGTAGAGAATGTGTTGTTGAGTAGAAGTAATAGTTTACTTAGAAATGGCCTCATTCGGCAGGTGGATTTCTGAGTTCAAGGCCAGCCTGGTCTATAGAATAAGTTCTAGGATAGCCAGGGCTATACAGAGAAACCCTGTCTCAAAAAACAAAAACAAAAACAAAAAACAAAAAACAAAACAAACAAACAAACAAAAAACCCAAAAAACCAAAACCAAAACCAAAGAAATGGCCTCATTCCTGCCCAGAGGTGGTGCATGCCTTTAATCCCAGCACTCAAGAGGCAGAGGCAAGTAGATCTCTGAGTTTGAGACCAGCCTGGTCTTCAGATTGAGTTTCAGGACAGCCAAGACTATCCAGAAAAACCCTGTCTCAAAAAACAAACAAACAATCAAACAAAAAAAGAAATGCCTACATTCTTGTTTCAATGGCTCTGTTACTGCTATTTCTACAAGCCATTAAGAACAAGAGAGCCCATCAAGACTGGGCTATACAATATCCAATGCCAACTCCATACAATTGAGGGGCTAACTCGTCTAAGATCAAGTTTTCTCTTGATTCAACAATCATTTTGCTGTTTCCATTGATATAAAATCACTGCTGCTAGGTTTTATATCACCAGTTGCTGAGGTCATTCACAAATTATACTCCACAGGCAAGATTCCTCATAGCATGTTCAAACCTTTGACACTCAGGATCACACCTCATCAGAAGTTGTCTATGATAGGCTTTGGACATGTCACCCCAAATACACTAGATTTCTGAAGCTAAGCAGGGTCAGACTTTGTGGTGGTTTATATATGCTTGGCCCAGAGAGTGGCACTATTAGGAGGTGTGGCCTTGTTGGAGTGGGTGTGTCATTGTGGACTTTAAGACCCTCATCCTAGCTGCCAGAAGCAACCTTCTCCTAGCTCCTCAGAACAAGATGTAGAACTCTCAGCAACTCCAGCCCCATGCCTGCTCCCACCTTGATGATAATGGACTGAACCTCTGAGCTAGTCCTAATTAAATGTTGTCTTTTATTAAGAGTTGTCTTGGTCATGGTGTCTGTTCACAGCAGTAAAACCCTAAGACAGACCTGATTAGTACTTGTGAGAAAACTAGTCCATGGAATTGTGGTGGTAGTTCTGCGTCAGAAATAAAGTCCAGTGCCAAGGCTTAAGGTCATTTTGCCTCCCGATTCCCATATTCAGTTAAATGGATGTGAGAAGGACATTGTTTCTCCATAACCTGATCAAACCCTCTTCTCAGTACTACTGCCTGGGAAAGAGTTCGGAACGACAGAGACAGGCTGGCAGTGTGGCTGAGTGGGGAGGGACAATCAGGCTATTCCCATCTTATTAAAATACAGTGTTCTGTCTCAGTCTCTCCCAATAGACAGACATCTGATCCAAGCAAAACTGGTACGCATGGTCTTTGAATGAATCTAACTAAACTCTTCTCCTTTGCCTTCTGAACTCTCCTTGAGAAATTTAGAGACATCTTCAATCCCTATAGCTCTTGTTTATCCAGTCAGTCTAAATCAAAGTACAGAATAACTTTTTACTGAATTTTTTCTGTGGCTATTTTCTGAATTGTGTTGACAGGTAATAAAAATCAGTGAAGTCTATCATTCATGTAAAATAGTGTTTCATCTTCATTGCTCATACACACTGACTCTCTGAGGGCCAGAGACAGGAACCAGACTTCCTGAATCCTTGTATTTTTTGTTCCATATTTATTGTCCATCAGACTCTGGACTTGGAAGTGGACATGGTGTTTCACTCATCTTTACATTTCCTGAGCAAGACCTGTTATAGAATGATGTTCAGACTGGTAGACTGAAATCATATACCTTTGTTGTAGTTCTAAAAGCTCCTTTTCTAGGAACTTTTTTTTCAGGGTTAGAACTTGAACCTAGGGCCTCTTGCAAATGTCCTACCACTGAGCTACATCCTCAGTCCATTCTATTTCTGATTTTAGTTCTAGGGAGTAATTGACCATGAGCATCCACATGCAACTGTGGAGGTCTGCTTCTCACTTACAGGAAGCAGCACACTGGTGCCTCTTCCTCTAAGAGTGAGAAAAGGCAGGTGCATTGGAGGAAAACCTACAAGTACAGTTGAGAGAATACCACTCTTCCATGATTGAGAAAACTATGGTTACCAGTAGCCATTGTGGAGTTTCAAAAGGAGATTGCCATCATTTACAGTGACCTATATAAAAATGGGCTTTGTGATGATTCTGATGGAAAGCCTATAGAGACTATTACTACAGATGGAAACTGGACAGGCTGCTTGAGGTAAGAGTCTGATAGTGTGTTGGAAAAGTATGGCACTCAGTTGGCAAAAACAGGTGGATCTCTGAGTTCATAGCCAGCCTGGTCTACATAGTGATACCCAAGAAAGTCAGAACTATGTAGGGAAAATCTATTGAAAAAAGAAAGAAAGAGAAAGAAAGAGGTAGGGAAGGGAGAAGAAGAGAAAGAGGGAGAGAGAGAACACATGGAGACCAAGATTAGGCTGCACAATACCCAATGCCAACTCCATACAACTGAGGGGATAACTCTTCTAATTGTTTTCTTTCTCTCTCTCTTTCTTCC
>NW_022196902.1:17831669-17835234 GCF_008632895.1 Mastomys coucha
AAAAAGAAAAAGAAAAAAAAAGAAAAGAAAAAAAAAGAAAAAAAAGAAAAAAAAGAAAAAAAAGAAAAAAAAAGAAAATGCTATTTTTAAGCACAGTGAGAAAAATTATCATTAATATTTCCATGATGTATGTAGAACATGATTTTAATATTTTCAACTGTTGATATTCAACAAACAATAATTATTTTAAGATATATTTCTTTGTTATGTCTCCTTTTTATTTCTGGTTTTATTAATTAGGGTACTGTCTCTATGCCCTCTGGTTAGTCTGGCTAAGGGTTTATCTATTTTGTTGATTTTCTCAAAAAACCAGCTCCTGGATTTGTTGATTCTTTGTAGAGTTCTTTTTGTTTTTATCTGGGTTTGATTATTTTCTGCTGTCTACTTCTCTTAGGTGTATTTGCTTCTTTTTGTTCTAGAGCTTTCAGGTGTGCTGTCAAGCTGCTAGTGTAAGCTCTCTACAGTTTCTTTTTGGAGGCACTTAGAGCTATGAGTTTTCCTCTTACCACTGCTTTCATTGTGTCCCATAAGTTTTGGTTTGATGTCTTCATTTTCATTAAATTCTAAAAAGGCTTTAATTTCTTTCTTTATTTATTCCTTGACCAAGTTATCCTTGAGTGGAGTGTTGTTCAGCTTCCATGTGTATGTGCGCTTTCCATTGTTTTTGTTCCTATTGAAGACCAGCCTTAGTCTGTGGTGATCTGATAGGATGCATGGGATTATTTCAATCTTCTTATATCTGTTGAGGCCTCTTTTGTGACCAATTATATGGTCAATTTTGGAGAAGGTACCATTAGATACAGAGAAGAAGGTATATTCTTTTGCTTTAGGATGAAATGTTCTATAAATATTTGTTAGATCCATTTGATTCATAACTTGTGTTAGTCTCACTGTGTCTCTGTTTAGTTTATGTTTCCATGATCTGTCCATTGCTGAGAGTGGCATGTTGAAGTCTCCCACTATTATTGTGTGAGGTGCCATGTGTACTTTGAGCTTTAGTAAAGTTTCTTTTATGAATGTGGGTGCCCTTGCATTTGGAGCATAGAGGCTAAGAATTGAGAGTTCATCTTGGCAGATTTTTCCTTTGACCAGTATGAAGTGTCCTTCCTTATCTTTTTTGATAACTTTTTGCTGAAAGTTGATTTTATTTGATATTAGAATGGCTACTCCAGCTTGTTTCTTGGGACCATTTGTTTGGAAAATTGTTTTCCAACCTTTTACTCTGAGGTAGTGTCTGCCTTTGTCACTGAAGTGCCTTTCCTGTATGCAGCAAAATGCTGGGTCCTGTTTACATATCCAATCTGTTAGTCTGTCTTTTGGGGGGAATTGAGTCCATTGATGTTAAGAGATATTAAGGAAAAGTGATTGTTACTTCCTGTTATTTTTGTTGTTAGAGGTGGAATTATGTTTGTGTGGCTATCTTCTTTTGGGTTTGTTGAAAGATTACTTTCTTGCTTTTTTTCTAGGATGTAGTTTCCCTTCTTGTGTTGGTGTTTTCCAACTATTACCCTTTGAAGGGCTGGATTTGTGGAAAGATACTGTGTAAATTTGGTTTGGCATGGAATATCTTGGTTTCTCCATCTATAGTAATTGAGAATTTTGCTGGGTATAGTCGCCTGGGCTGGCATTTGTGTTCTTGTAGGGTCTGACATCTGCCCAGGATCTTCAGGCTTTCATAGTCTCTGGTGAGAAGTTTGGTGTAATTCTTATAGGCCTGCCTTTATATGTTACTTGACCTTTTTCCTTACTGCTTTTAAAATTCTTTGTTTAGTGCATTTGGTGTTTTGATTATTATGTAATGGGATGATTTTCTTTTCTGGTCCAGTCTATTTGGAGTTCTGTAGGCTTCTTGTATGTTCATGGGCATCTCTTTCTTTAGGTTAGAGAAGTTTTCCTCTATAATTTTGTTGAAGATATTTACTGGCCCATTACATTGGGAGTCTTCACTCTCTTCTATACCTATTATCCTTAGGTTTGGTCTTCTCATCGTGTCCTGGATTTCCTGATGTTTTGGGTTAGGAGCTTTTTGCTTTTTGCATTTTCTTTGACTGTTGTGACAATGTTTTCTATGGTGTCTTCTGTCCCTGAGATTCTCTCTTCTATCTCTTCTATCTCTTCTATTCTGTTGCTGATGCATTCATCTATGACTCCAGATCTCTTTTCTAGGTTTTCTAACTCCAGGGTTGTCTCCCTTTGTGATTTCTTTATTGCTTCTGTTTCCATTTTCAGATCCTGGTTGGTTTTGTTCATTTCCTTCACCTGTTTGATTGTGTTTTCCTAAAGTTCAAGGGATTTTTGTGTTTCTTCTTTAAGGGTTTCTATCTGTTTACTTGTGTTCTCCTGCATTTCTTTAAGGGAGTTATTTATGTCCTTCTTGAAGTCCTGTGTCATCATCATGAGAAGTGATTTTAGATCTGAATCTTGCTTTTCCGGTGTGATGGTGTGTCTAGGACTTGCTGTGGTAGGAATATTGGGTTCTGATGATGCCAAGTAACCTGGTTTTTATTGCTTATGCTCTTATGCTAGCCTCCTGCCATCTGATTATCTCTAGTGCTAACTGTCATCGCTATATCTGACTGGAGCCTGTTCTTCCTGTAATCCTGGTTGTGTCAGAACTCCTCAGAGTCCAGCTTTCTGTGATCCTTTGATTCTGGGATCCTGTAATCCTGAGATCGTGGGTGTGTCAGAGTTCCTGGGAGTCAAGTTGCCTCTGGGACCCTGAGATGCTGGTGTGACCAAACTCCTGGGATCCTGAGATCCTGTGGTCCTGGGTTTGTAAGAGCGCCTGGGAGTGGAACTTCCTCTAGGTGTTGTGGGACTGGCTGGGGAGTTCATGCCCAAGATCTGCTCAGGTCACTGGCTCAGACAGGAAAGAACCTGTGCCACTGGTCGGGTGGAGCTCCTGGGTGCCTGGGTCCCTCTGGTCCCAGTTACTCCCAGTCTTGTGTCATCTTCATCCCTGATCCTATGATTCTGGGAGTGTTAGAGCACTTGGGTGGATCTTCCTCTCCTGGGACTGGCTGCAGAGTTCCAGCCCAAGGTCTGCTCTGGGCACTGGCCCAGACTGGAAGGGCCAGCAACTTTTCTTCTCCATCAGACCTACTCTTCTATCAAGAGGTGAAGTTAATGGTCCCTCTTTCTAAACTAGAGCTCGCCTTCTGTATTTCTTTGATAAGACAATGGAACGTGATGCTGTACTACAGCTTGACTTATGTTTTGCAAGCCTTGCAGATTTCGTTCATATTTTCTTGGAAACCAGATACCATGTAGGAAATCTGGGTTTTCCTACTGGATAAGCCATATAGAATGAGAGAGCAATAGAAGGGAAGAACATGCAGTGAGGATACACATGGAAGAGATATTTGGTGCCCAACTAACAGAGAGGACCAACTGGCAGATGTTAGTGGATCCATCTGTCTTAGCTTCTCCATCTACAGTTAAGCTTACCAACTGCAATCACATGGAACAGAGATGAGGAATACTTTTTGAGGCTTGTCTCATTTCTGCCCCAAAGACTCATGGGTAATAATGATTTTTTTTTTTTTTTTTTTTTTTTTTTTTTTTT
>NW_022196902.1:17835282-17871488 GCF_008632895.1 Mastomys coucha
TTACAGTTTTGAAACTCCACCAACAGGTAGCCATGACAGCGTCTTCTACTGGAATATTTGAATGGTGTCTTGGTTGCTTGTCTTGAATTGGGATTGTCTGCATGTAAGCTTGAGGACATATGAGTCAGTCATAGTAGAAAACTGCATTATCAGGTCTTCCTGTCTGTGTACCATGCAAAGCAGGGGCTGATTTTTCAACCCAGAGCCCCTACAATGTGTTTCTCTGGCTTGAGCCAGGTACTCAGAGGCACACATATGAATTCCTAATATGGTAGTAGTATAGACCAGCTTTCTTTCCAAACTTGTGGAGTTAGTAAGGCCACTGGGGAGATCATGTGTACATGGCTTGTCTATGCTTGACTGGTTTTGCTGCTCATGGTGCTCACAGTTGACCTGGTGGTACCTTTGGATGAATTAACTCTCAGGTCTTGTACCTGAATTCCTGTCTTTTTGGTCTGGGTCAGTCCTTTGACTGTTACTGATTAGTCTAGGGAGATTTAGTTATTATTACTGGTCTGTTTTCCTGAGGATCAATGCCTGCCCTTGAATCCCAATTCCAGCAGTGTTTCAGTCTTCGTGCATTGCTGAGAACCTTCTATTTAGGGTGTTGTCCAAATGCCCTTCGCCTCCCTGTTAGGTTTCCTTGCTTGCATTAGCCACCTGTTGTTTGCTAATATCTCCCACCCTGTTTCTTTACAACCTTCAAGTTCTTGGAACACATATCCGTCTCTAGTCTGCCAGGTTCTCACTGAGTCTGCTCATCCTAATGAATGTTGTACTCCTGGACATCGGGTTTGCAGCTGGCAGCCACAGCGTTTGAGAGGCTGGGGCAGGAAGATCATGAGCCTGAAGTTAGACTTAGCAATACAGTTAAAGACTGTCTGGAAAAGGAAAAAATAAAAATAGAAAGAAAGAAGAAGAGAAAAGAAAGAAAGAAGGAAGAGTAAAAAGAAAAGAGCAAACAGGCTTGAGCGAGGCCCTGAGAAGAACACTGGCTGCTCTCCATCCTCTCCAGAGGATCCAGGTATGATTCGTAACACCACATGGCAGCCCACTGTCTGTAACTCCAGTTCCAAGAGATCCAGTGTTTTTTCCTGACCTCCATAGATGCCTTTTCCTGATTTCCATGGGCACCAGGCATACATGTGATGCACAGAGATATATGCAGGCAAAACACTACTACATATTCAATAAAATAATTAAGTAATTAATAAAGCAAATACATACACATGAAAACAACTGAATGTTAGTTGGTGCTATAGACTTCTTTCTAAATGCAGTCCTAAAAAGTAACCCAGTACAAATGTACAAAGCCCTGGGTTCCATCCCCAGCACCGAATGAGATGGGAGTGGCTGCTCATGTCTGTAATCCCAGCACTTGTACTGTGGTTGTGGTAGAACCAAATGGTTCAAGGATCTTAGCCCAAGACCCAATAGCCTGAGTCTATTACTGGAGAAAAGTAGGGACTATGCCTTGGCTTACATGAACATGTAAGGACTTTCCGGATAGGACTTAGTAGTGCAGGGATTAAGTCCAACAATTGATAAGTAGGACCCCAGGAAATTAAAGCAAAGCAAAAGAAAACAGTAACACCTGTACAGCAAAAGTCACCAGCAAGCAAGCAAAGAGACGGCCTACAGAACGCGGAAAAATCGTCGTCAGCTGTTCGTCTCACAAAGGGTTAACATCCAGAGCACATAAAGAACTAAAAGCAACTCGAGCAAGACAAATAATTTGTTGGAACTAATTGCATGGAACTGAACAGAGAGGTTTTTTTTTTTTTAAGTACAAATGACTAAGAACTATTTACAAAAACTTCTACATCCTCACCCACAAGGGAAATGCAAATTAACTACTTGGAGATTTTTGTCTTATCCTAATGGTTAAGATAAAATAGATTAGAATTTAATTTAGATTTTTAGAATTTAATGAAAATGAGGACACATTATACCAAAACTTATGGGACACAATGAAATCAGTGGTAAGAGGAAAACTCATAGCTCTGAGTGCCTCCAAAAAGAAACTGGAAAGAGCTTACACTAACAGCTTAACAGTACATCTGAAAGCTCTAGAACAAAAAGAAGCAAGTACACCCAAGAGGAGTAGATGGCAGGAAACAATCAAACTCAGGGTTGAAATCAACCAAGTAGAAACAAAAATAAATATACAAAGGTGGATTTTTGAGTTCAAGGCCAGCCTGGTCTACAGGGTGAGTTCCAGGATAGCCAGGGCTACACAGAGAAACCCTGTCTCAAAAACAAAACAAAACAAAACAAAACGAAAACAAACAAAAAAAGAATCAACAAAACCTGGAACTGGTTCTTTGAGAAAATCAGCAAGATAGATAAACCCTTAGCCAGACTAACCAGAGGGCACAGAGACAGTATTCAAATTAATACAACCAGAAATAAAAAGGGAGACATAACAATGAAATATATCTTAAAATAGCTATTCTGTTTGTTGAATATTATATATATTATATAATATATATGCATATATACACACACACACAAAATCAAAAAGTGTTTAAGTGCATTTATCTTATTGAAGTGGAAACTCCTAGTTTCTTTGGAAAGTCAATTATGTCAAATGATGTTTTGCTGGGACACAAAAGTGAAAGGATGTTTTCCTGGAGCAGACACAGGAAAGAATATTTTCCTGAAACAGACACAGATGAAAGGATGTTTTGATAGGACAAACACACGCAAAGACCCGTGACAAAGGAGTATAAATATGACCCCACAGACAGTGGGAGAAGAGCACTGAGTCTTGGTTTGGTTTGCTTCGCCTTGCTATTCTTTGATAATGGCACGTGTATATTGGTTTGCCTTACGTAGTGTTATTGATCTCTGCTACCGGTGACACATTGAACTGCTCCTGACATCGCCGACCGGCAGTTTCTTCAGCAGTTTCTGCAGGATTGAACGACAGCTGCTGGTTCATGTGTGTGGTGCCTGCCTGCCAAGAGGGCTGGTCTGCATCGAATTTGGTGTTCACTATGGGACTGAGCTGCTGCCAAAGATCGAGCCTGACCCTAAAGAACCAAAGATCGAGCCTGACCCTAAAGAACTACTGCTGAACAGGCCCACCTCCTCCATATCCTAATAGCTTCTCTACTACCTCTTCTGGGTGGTGGGCAAGAGGAGACGTTAAATGATAATTAAAAATAGGTTGCAAAAAATTTATACCTACATCCTATGATATGTGGGGCAACGTTTCTCCCAGGCACCATGGGATATTAAACAAAAGGCACTGTGCCACCTCTCTGTCACCTCTTTCTGAGTTGTCAGTGCAGTCCTATAGACTCTCAAACACTGCACTCTAATGCCATAGCCACTCATTACTGTTTTAGTTTACTGTTCTGTTGCTGTAACAAATGCTATGACCAAAAGCAACATGAGAGAAGAAATTTTTTTTTAAAGATTTATTTATTATTATAAATGAGTATGCTATAGCTGTCTTCAGACGCACCAGGAGAGGGCATCAGATTTCATTATGGCTGGTTGTGAGCTACCATGTGGTTGCTGGGATTTGAACTCTTGACCTTTGGAAGAGCAGTTGGTGTTCTTACCCACTGAGCCATCTCACCAGACCCCCCTCCTTTTTTTGTTTTTTGTTTTTTTGTTTTTCCAGATTATATTTCCACATAATGACCGAGAGAAGTCAGGACAGGAACTAGGTTAGGAACCTGGAAGCAAGAACCGTAGCAGAGACCATGGAGGAATCCTGCTTACTACCTAGCTCTCTGATTCATGATCAACTGGCTCAGGACCACTTGCCTAGGCTTTGCTCCTTCACAGTGGGCTAAGCGCACCCAGATCTATCATGAGTCACTCCAGATGTGATCACAGGACATTGTGATCTGGGCAGTTCTTTAATGGAGGCTACCTCTTTCCAGGTTTCTAGACTATGCCAATAAGGACTAACCAGGACAGTTACTTAGCCTTCAGAATTTGATGCTAAGACTCTACTTGCTTCATAGGACACAGAGAAACCAAACTGGTACCAGCCAGCCTAGAAGCTCATCCCTATTGCCTAGTAAGTGGCCCTTAGTCCAAGCACACACAGTGGCAGGACTAAGTGCACTCAGAAGCTTTAAGAAGATGAAAAAGAGAGCCCACAAGGCTAGAGAGATAAATGACTGGGCGGTTAAAAGTATTGGCTGCTGTTTCCAGAGGACCTGGGTTCAACTCCCGGTAGCTATTGGTAGCTTACAACTCGTAACTCTCACCCTGGTAGATTTGCTACCTCTTCCTGACCTCTGTGAACACTGCATGCACATGCTACACAAACATCCATGTAGGCAGAACAGCCATATACATAAAATTAAAAACAGGAAACATTTTTCTTTGAAAGAAGAGAGGCTGTGGGGGATGTGGAGTAATAGGTGGGACGGAGAGGGAGGTGCCACAAGCTTCCGAGACTCCTTGAATAGTCCTGATCCACTGTCCACAGTGAAGGATCTGACATGGCTCCTGGCAAGCCAATGAGGCAACACGTAGGATCCGAGGCCAGGGCGGTGGCTGTTTCCCTGGCTCTTGGTCAGGGGAGTCAGATTCTGCTAAACAACATCTGTTATGCCTGGATTTGCCCTTGCATATATAAACATACCCTAACTGGCTAAAAGGCTATATATAAGCTTGTGTAATAAACAAGAAAGTTAGATCTGAACTCTGGTGCTGGTCTTCGGAGTCTCAATCCTGGGCACTGTTGTGGACTCCATCTTCATTCACCCCCTACTTCCTGTTCCCTGTTCCCACAGAGGCCATGACATTGAGAGAGAAAAGTCATGGGGAGATTAGGGGAGGAGTTTGGGGGAGGGAATGAATGAGGTGTGGTTTTGATCAAAAGATTATTATATGGATATCTGAAATTCCCAAGGCCAGCAGCTCTCTCTCTCTCTCTCTCTCTCTCTCTCTTTCTCTCTCTCTTTCTCTCTCTCTCACACACACACACACAAAGGTAATAACTTTTTAATGACATTAAATCATTTCTTCAAGGCAAATCTTTTTGGCTCCCACATAAGAGTACTTATGGATATAATTATCTTATTAATATCCTTTAAAAGTAATATAGGGCTGGGTACAATGGCACATGCCTATACTTACAACTTATAAAAAGTGGAGGCAACCTTTGCTACCAGCAGACTCCACGGCAAGTATGGGCTACTGTCTCTGTTAACTTTCTATGACTGTGATAAAGCACACCATGACCAAAAGAAATTGCTTTCTTTCTTTCTCTTTCTTTCTTTCTTTCTTTCTTTCTTTCTTCCTTTCTTTCTTTTGAGATAGGGTTTCTCTGTGCAGCCCTGGATGTCCTGAAATTTACTCTATAGACCAGGCTGGCCATTAACTTAGAGGGCTCTGCCTGTCTCTGCCTCCAGAATGCTGATATTAAAGATATGCACCACCTTCAGGCTTTAGCCCGCTTTCTTATAGCACTCAGGACCGTCAGCCCAGGGATGGCACTGCACAGGTTGACCAGGGCCCTCCCACATCAGTCGTCAATCAAGAAAATGCACCACAGGCTTGCAAACAGACTAATCTGATGGAGGCATTTTCTCAATTGTGATTCCTTCTCCTAAAATGACCCTAGCTTTTGTCAAGTTGACATAAAACCATCAAGTAAAGCTACCTAAGAGTCTCAGTATCTCCTCCTGAAAAAAAAAAAAAAACATGTAGAAATGACTCACAGAGTGCAGCAGAGAATATTATATAAGAAGCTTTTTTACAATAACATTATATTTTATCACTTATTCATATGATCATTTTACAAGTTTGCATTGGTATTTTAAAAATTATTCATCTGTATTTGACACCCAAAGAAGAGTGTCAATTGTCCTATCACTTTTGGTCTTATTTGTTTTGAGAGGGACCCTCTGAACTTAGTCCTTTTGTGTTTTGGCCTAGGCCGCTTGTCTGCAGGCTTCACTCATCCCTCAGTGTTGACCTCAAAGTGCTAGAGTTATAAGCACCTGCAGTATTATACCTGGCTGCTCCCTGGATATTGGCATCTGATTTCAGGTTCTCATTAAGCCACCTCTGTAGCTTTGTGGATCAAGGTTTTATAGGCCTCAAACTCAGGTTCAACTTTTGGTATGAACCTGCAGTCTTAGCTACATGTGGTAGGAATATTACCTGAGCCCAGGAACTCTAGACAAGTGTGGTTGTCTTAGTCAGGATTTCTATTCCTGCACAAACATCATGACCAAGAAGCAAGTTGGGGAGGGAAGGGTTTATTCAGCTTAGACTTCCACATTGCTGTTCATCACCAAAGGAAGTCAGGACTGGAATTCAAGCAGGTCAGGAAGCAGGAGCTGATGCAGAGGCCATGGAGAGATGTTTCTTACTGGCTTGCTTCCCCTGGCTTGCTGAGCCTGCTCTCTTATAGAACCCAAGACTTCCAGCCCTGGGATGGCACCACCTACGATAAGCCCTCCCTCCTTGATCACTAATTGAGAAAATGCCTTACAGCTGGGTCTCATGGAGGCATTTCCTCAAGGGAGGCTCCTTTGTCTGTGATAACTCCAGCTGGAGTCAAGTTGACACACAAAACCAGCTAGTACAGTGGTCAACATAGTGAACATCTGTCTCAACAAACAAAAATGAAAACAACTTATGTCTTATTCTTAATATGGAATCAAAATTACAGATATATAGTTTCAAGGTCCTGGAAAGTCCTGGATCTTGAAGTTTGGTTAATGGGAGCTGCCTCTGTGGCCCAGGTCTTAATTCTTTCCCTGAATGAAGGTCCTCTGTTGAAAGGCTTGGTCCCAGTTGATGATACTTCTGCTGTGAGACCTAGTTGGAGGAAGTTAGATCACTGGGTGTATGTCAGTGGAAGGTATATTAGGACCTCAGTCTCAATTTTTGCTTCTCAGACTCCATAAGGTAATTTGCTCCATGTGCTCCCTGCCATGATGCCTTGCCATCCACCCAAGTAAAGGACTGGGTGACCACAGACAGAAACCTATGGCACCATGAGCAAATCTCTTCTAACTTATCTGTCTCAGGTATTTCCTCATAGCAACAGAAAAGGAACACCAATTATTCTAAGCATCTTTAAACTAGAAATGTATGTAAGCAGGATTCTAGTATGTGTTACACACCTTATCAAACTTTCCTTGTGTACTTAGCATCTGAGACTGCAGTTTAACTAAGTCAACTCAAGTTCCTGACACACAGCAAGTGCTAGCTACTATCGCAATAGTTTTATTATTTACAAGGATGATTTTAGCAAGTAATTTATTTCCCTAACTCTTTTCTTTTTGATGTAGGTACCCTTTTCATAGTGAGGACCAGCCGATAAAACACCCGCATGTGTGTCATGACCTGGGAAGTATTATCCACACGCAAGGCATTGCTACAAGGGTTAATTTGATCTTGCTAATTTTACGATGTTTAGGAAAGAAATTGGCAGGGTGAATCATTAAGGATTTTATTAGAGGTGGGAGGAAGCAAATGACTAGAAGAACACAGGGATGGGGTGCAGATGCTGGAGGCAGTGGGCTGCCACTCTGACAGTTTGGCGTGCAATGCTCAGAAAAGATGAAATAAGTAGAAGAGATTGAGGTCTAATTATACAAAAGACCCGGGGGAGATTCTGTCTGCACGCATGCGCAAAACTTTCCACGATATAGATACATAGATATATATCTATGTATGTGTATATATATATATATATAAATTTTTTATTTTAATTTCTTGTCACTACCTTATCCCCATTATACTTTGCAACTTAGGTTCTCAATCCTCTGCCTGGAGAAATCCTGACTCTTAAGGCTGAGAGCATCAAAGTTCCTCTCTTCCACGGGGTTTACCCAATCTCTCCTGCCTCTCCCACAGGAAGAATAAATGGATTCTTTTCAAGCCTTTCCTGTGAAAGCACTTCTTTCACTGCAGAATGAGGGGGAACCCAGCTTTCCTTATTCGGTTTCCTGGATCTGCTCTACCGGCTCCCACGAAATAGGCACCCAGTGAAGGTTTGGTTAGTGAAAGCACTCCGAAGAAAGAACTTTTAGAAGTTGAGAGGGCATTTAAGGCCAGGATTCTCAGAAAGAACGCCTCGCACCCGTGCGCCGGCTGTCATTATCTCCAGGGTCGCTCCGAGGGCGAAACGCACCCCTGCGGCAGGGCACTGGGCCCGGGAGCCGCGCGAACCCCTCGGTAAGGCCCCCCTCCCACGCCAGCCGGCGCCGGGGGCGTGGCTTTGGCCGTGGGGGCGCGGCCTGCCCGCGGGGGTTTCCGCGCCCGGGGCGGGCCGGGCGGGGGATGAGGGGCGGGGCTTCCGCCGGGAGGGGCGGGGCTTGCGCGGTGAGTTCTCTGACGGCCCCAGCCAGGGAATTTCAATTTGAAACCCAGAGGAGGGTGGAGGCGGCGGGCGCGAAGGACCGGCGTCCGAGGCTGGAGCGGGACGTGTTCCCGGGGCGAGCAAGCTCGAGAGGGGCGGTGTCCGGGTAAGGAGGCTAGCGGGCCGCGGGGTGGCGGGCGGAGTTCTTACACGCTGCAGGCGGGAAGCCGACCCCGGCAGGAAGCCCGGACGGCCATCCCGGGCGGGGGAAGGGGCGGCTGCGGGCCCTTCTCGCTCCTTCCCCGGCGAGGACCGCGGCGCTGTCCCCGGGCTCACGCGCCGGGGCCCTGCCAAGGCGTGCGGCTCCGTCCCGGGTGCGGGGAGCTCGCCGCGCCCTCCCTCCTGGGGGGTCGCCGGATGCAGGCCCGCGGCGCGCGTGGGCTCTGCGGGATTCGGGGAGGGAGGGCGCAGCGCCAGCCCTCCAGCCCCACGCGCGCCGCAGGTCGGGCCCACGCGGGCGACCCGCCTCCCCCGCCGCCCGCTGTGCCGTCTGGAGCGGAGGGCACACTCGCACGTTTTCTGAGGCGAGCCTTCCAGCCCGGATACCAGGTCATCCGATCCGATGGCTTCTTTTTCTCGGTCGCTGGCAGCTGAGGGGTGGGAGCAGTTTAGGTGAGCTGCAGGGCAGGGGCTACGAGGAGGAAATAACGGAGTCGGTGGCATTGAGGTTGGCATCTCTGGATCCCCCATCCTCAACCCCAGACGTCTGCGGTGGACATTAGTCATTAAGTGTCCCCAGACGCCAGCCTCAGGCGGGGCCAAGTTTTATTTATTTATTTGGGGGGAAGTTAGAAGAGCGCCCCCTTGCCCCAGTGTCTTATTTTGGGGAGTGGTCTTCGTGGAGCCTTCCTTACAAAATGAGGAAGCCCTTCAGTAAATCTGTCACCTGAACAGCTGTCCCTGATTTTTAAGGTTCCTGGGAGAGTGGTAGGCTAGGTGGCACCTAGGGGAGTTCTACTTATATTTCCTCCTTTGGGAATCAAGATTCTCTCTGTTTCTTGAACTTTGTTGCATGTGACATGTGGGGTGTGCAGGGCAGTATGTTCTTGTTTCTGTGATTAGCTAAAAAACAAAACAAAAACCGTCTCAGTTTTCTCCACTTATTTTTCTTCAGTCCTTCCTGTTTGTCTTCTTTCCTTTTTTTTTTTTGGTAGGAGTACATTATCTCTGTATTCTTCATTGCCTTATAACTCTGCATTGACAGCATTTTAGTCTACCCTGTCAGACATTCCTGTGGATTTGAGGAAAACTAGATCTGTTTCTTGACTGTGGGAAATGGGGTTTAGAAGTTTCGGTGTTTGTATAGGTTTTCCTGTGCTATTCAGTTTGTTTGCAGGCTCCTGCTATGAGAAATCTCTGGTTGCTGTTGCAGCCACTGGTAGGCTGCCTTGCAGTGTTACCGGGATCTTGGTAAGCACCAGCAGCTCTCTCATGAGACTGCTAATCTGACATAACTTTGAGAGAGAGAAAGTCTATGTCACCTGTTGGGGCTAGGGCGATCATTTCTATAACTTGGTTTAAGAGCTACCATCAAACCTCAGAGGTCTTTATACCCTTTGGAGAACTGGAGGAGTTGGATCAGTGGTGTGAAGTTTGCCCAATTTAATCCTATTCTGTCTTCCTCACTTCTGGGGCAGAATTCCCACTGAAGTCAGCAGTGGACTTGCTTGCAAACTGCCTATTGAGAACAAGAGGCTGCTCATGAATAGGAGGACAGTTTCTCTCCTTTAAGAAGGATCTAGTCCTAAGAGTTCTTCAGTCTTTTACCTCTAGTAGAAGTAGGACACTGTGTGCAAGAAAAAAAGTGTGGATGGTTTGAGCTATCAACCCTCTTGAAGTCTAGTTAGAGGGGGACTGTTAAAAAGAATCGGAAGCAATGCTGTTTTTTAACACCACACAATAGGGTTTCAGTGACACGTTTCTGTGTAAGAAGTGTACACTGCTCTGGGATGTTTTATGATAACTGATTATGGATCTTTAAAATCCAAATTTTTAGGTCCAGTTAGAAAGAAGCCCATTTGGAACTTTCCAGGAAGAATCTGAATGGATGCCCACAACCCACCCCCAAAATAACTGCAGACAGAAAAATAAGGAACCTCAGAAGTTTGCCATACCTGGAGACATGGCTTTAGGACATTTTATTTGTGTACATTTCATGCTATGTGTGAGTCTGGACAAGAGGGACCCATCTTTAGATTTGTGAGGACTCAGAGCCTCCTGGCTCAGCTGACCTGAGCTGGTGACCCTGGTGTCCTCTGCTTTTTAATGTAATGTTCTTGTGGTTTACTCCTTCCAAATTACCAGTTCTAAAGAATCAAGTTTAGAAAACCTAACCAGTGACCAGAATGTAAAAAATAGACATTTAAAAAATCAGAACCATATCCACGTGGGCTACCCAACCACATGCTTTCAACTAAAAATAGTTATGATGAGAAAGCAGCCCTCAACTAAAATATTTATTGGTAAATTTTCTCCATAACTAGCAATTCTGTGTAGTTATGCTTAACGTTTAGTTCTGCTCTGAATCATAACCCCATAATGCTGTGGCTAGTGACCTGCAAAAGCTGGATCTTTGCCATATTATTTAGGAATGTGGGGCTCATATTTTACATTGTAGGAGGTTTGATTTTTTGTTTTTATTTCTACAGTAAAGCATGGGCTTTTTCTTTACTTGAACTGAGATAGCTGTGGGTAGACATTCTTGAAAAATAGGGCTTGCTAGTTGTTTTTTTTTTTTTTTTTTTTTTTTTTTTTTTTTTTTTTAAATAAGGCAGCAGAAGTTTCTAGAGATCAATCTCATCAAGTGGCATGTTGCTTTTCTGAAGTGTTTATTGGAGGAGACAAAGGAAATGTGCCTATCCACTCCACCCCACCTTTATTTAGAAACATTTGCTTGTTTTGTTTTCTTTCCAGATTAGGGTTGCTGTACCTAACCACTGGGTGCTCCCACAGATGGAAAAGCCTCAAGTAAATGTTTATTCTGGCTTCCATAGTCAGCAAATACTAGCCAAACCCTAATTTACTGCTCTTTTATAGAATCTTGGAATCTCAGGGCTGAACTTTTAAGAGTCAGCAAATCTACCCTTAGGTCTGTCCCTTTCCCCCTTCCCACACAAACATTTCTAGCTTCTTTGGGAGACCTGAATAAATGGGAGTTTGTACACAGATTGTAGACAGAGCATCCTTTGGGAGTACCATGTTTTAGCATGAACCAGTAACTTGATATTCGGAAGATTTCTATCATTTGTCTCTCTGGGCAGTGTCCCAAACTAAAATCTAAGATTGAATGACTGTCATTAGCTAAAGGACATGGCCAGCACAGCACCTATTAGTAGTGTACTTGCTGAGGGGCCACAAGTAAGTTAGTGAGGAAACACGAAACTATCCCTAATGCATCTTGAAAAAGTTGACAGGTATGACTTTTTGAGGGTAGTTTTTCTATAAAGTACATGTATTTTGTATGAGATAGAAGGGATTACACATACACACCACTTATTTTACATATTTTACATATAGATGGTGAATCGGTAGTAGAAAATTAATTCATTGAATCTTTTTTGTATATTTTTAAAGGTTTACTTTTATGTGTGTGATTATGTTGCCTGAATGTATGTGTGTGCACCATGTGGGTGCCTGATGTTCATACAGACCAAAAGAGGGTGCTGGTTCTGTTGGAACTGGAGTTACGGGCAGTTGTAAGCCCAGTGGGTAATGGAAATCAAACCTGGATTCTCTGCAAGAGCAGCAAGTGCTCTTAACTGCTTGAACAGTCTTTCCAATCTTTTTGAGTATATTTTTAATGCCTTTAATTCCAGACTTGGGAGGCAGAGGCCAGCAGATTTCTGTGAGTTCAAGGTCAGCTTGGTCTATGTTGTGAATTTCAGCACAGCCAGGGCTATGTAGAAAGGTCCTGTCTCAAAACAAATCAAAGCAAACAATAAACAACAATGACAACAAAAAACAAAAATTAAAAAACCCAACCCACTATCCAAACAAAATTCTAAAAGAACCAAAAGAACCAAAACAACAACAAAGCCCAGGGTCTCATACAGGTTAGAACGGTGTTGATCTTACCATGTGGCTGAGGTTGGCTTTGAACTTCTGTTCCTCTTCTTTCCAGTTGCCAGGATTCCAGTTGTGTGCTTTGAAAACTTGAGCCAACTTTGTAGAGGTTGGTTATAGCTCATGTAGAACCATCATGTACATATTAAAACATGGCTGGACATAGTTGCCCTTGTTTACTGATTGGATTTGGGATCAGTGTAGGGGCTTAGATGGGTATTTTTCATGTTTAGGATGGTAAATCATCTGTACACCGTCTCCTTGGTTTGAGGAATAGTTAAGGTCTATTTAGTATAACTAGAATTTTTGTAAAAGATGAGAGGTTTTTTGAGTTTTCTTTTTATAACGTCATCTCAGATCCCAAGTCAGGTCTTTATATACTCTCAGTGCCTTCATATTCTTTTGGGTTTTTCCCCTCAGATGGGCCTTGAGTTATTTTCATACGCTTAGTGATGTTAAGTAGGCTTCGTTCAGATAACTGAACTTTTTTCCATTTTAGCATTTTTTTTTTTTCATTTAGCACCCTCTAAGGTGAACTAAAAAATGGCACGTAGGCTCATCTACCACCCAGGCGTGCTTTTCAGATCCTAACTCTGGGTTTCTAGGTCTCTGGATGAGCTTTGGAGCTGACCCCATCAGGATTTTACAGCAGTGTTAAGTTCACCCATTGTTTTAGAATCACCATCTTCTGACAGTGTGTGTCGATGTCTCAGTAGTTTGAAGGTATTCAGATGTGATTTATGTTTGCTACTGTTCTTTTTACCCCCCCATTATCCAAAGAGGCTAATTTTTAAGAATGCACACACACACACACACACACACACACGCACGCACACACACACACACACACACACATCCTCCACTCTGGGGAGACTTGGTCAGAAGTGCTTAGACAATTTAATTTATACTCTTGATCTGAGGGTTGAGGGCTTAGTGAGAATGTGTTGCTTGGGGTGTGCCTCAGGCGGTGAAAAGAAGATGGTTTCTGTTTGTGTTTGAGTGAGTGCAGGAAAGAGGTTGAGAGGTAAGGGGAACATAGAGAAAGACAGAAATAGGAATATGAGATTATTTGGGGGATCAGAAGAGGTTTCAAATTGCTAATTCGGCACTTATTTTTAAGTAATAATTACTGTTGTATGAAACAAGTTTTTGTGTAGACATGGCTGACCTTGAATGTGATATATGGCTGAGGAGGGACCTTAAGCCTCCAGTTTATGTGGTGCTGGGGTCTGAGCCAGGGCACACACTGTACAGCTGAGCTGCATCCCGGACCTAATTCTTAAATGTTGGAGATTAGGAAGTCAGAGTGTGAGACATGCTGTTTTCTTTTTCTTTCTTTCTTTCTTTCTTTCTTTCTTTCTTTCTTTCTTTCTTTCTTTCTTTTTTTTTTTTGAGACAGGGTTTCTCTGTGTAGCCCTGGCTGTCCTGGAACTCACTCTGTAGACCAGGCTGGCCTCGAACTCAGAAATCCGCCTGAGATGCTGTTTTTCTTATCTCTCTTTTTGTTGTAAGGTTGTTCTTTGTCACTGTTGTTTTTTTCCTCTTCTGCCTGGCTGTAGTTATCTCCTTTCCATTGGATTCTCCAGTGGATCTCTCTGTGCTGTTGTCAAGGTGAAGCCGGGTTCTGATATTCTATCTTATCCACTTGTATTGTTACCTGTGAGTTTAACGACTGCTTTTGTTTCCTCAGAAGTTTCTTTGGGTAGAACTATAATTAGAGAAGGCCACTAACATGTCCACGCTGGGTGGTGTTGGCCAGGCTGACATTCTGCCAGGGACTTTGGGCAAAATATTTTACAAAGCCATTTCTTTAATGGTGTGTGTGTGTGTGTGTGTGTGTGTGTGTGTGTGTGTGTGTGTGTGTGTGAAAATCATACCTATTTCATAGAGTGATATGAGAATTAAACAAGCCAGTGTTTTAAAATGCTTCACGTAGTGCCTGGCATCTGTGAGAGTTGTTTGCTCGGCTATGAAAAGAGCTAGTGTGCTGCTTGTGGTAAGCACATTTTCTGCAGTCGTCAGGAACCAGCTATCTGTGTGGAAGCAGGGTCTGATATGGGGCTGGCATTTTTTATGCTTTGAATGCCTTTTAAAAGCTATTTTTAGTACAGTATCTTTAGAGTTTTTAGACTTTTACAAAACTATTAACTTAATCTTGCCCACTTTTTTTTTTTAAGATAATGCACAAAGTACCATGTATACTGTGATTCTCTTGGGATCTGGTTTCAACAATACGGGAAGAATGTAGTCTTTTTGTGGTGTTGCCAGAGGTAACGGATCCTGAGTCTGAAGTGTGCATATGCTATCTCACAACTTCTTTTCTCTGTAGTTGAAGTAAGGTTGTTGAAATAAGGCTTGTAGTAAGTGGGTGTTTTACTGGTTGTTTAAGCTCTGGCAAACAACACATTAAAACCAAAGTTTTATAGATCCAGTACCTTGCATTATATGTGAAATAAACCTGCAGATATACATTCCCCCAGTGTAGTGTTTAATTTTAAGCTATCTGCCAGTATTATGAAACCAGAAATCTAATATAAATGCTTCTATTTTGGGTGGGAAACTTAGAGGACAGTGGTAATACTGGTTCCATTCGCCTCTACTGGAAGGACCATCAGCCCTACAGAGCTTGCATTATTTTTTATGATAACTCTTTTGACTCAGTTTCCCCATTTCCTTTTCATGTTACCTTTAGAGCAGTGGTTCTTAGCCTTCTTAATGCTTTGACCCTCATGTTGTGGTGACCCCCAACCATTAAATTATTTTGTTGCTACTTCATTACTGTAATTTTGCTAGTTATGAATCGTAATGTAAATGTCTGGCATGCAGGCTCTGGGGATCTTCACCCACAGGCTAAGAAACTCTTCTCTAGACCTCTTCATTTGCATCGTGTGAACCAACTATTGGGTTCATTCTCCATTTATTAAACAGCAGTTGAACCGACGACAGGCGAGGCTCTGTGACCTTGCAGTGACGTTGCTTACGTAGGGCTTTCCTTCCTATTGGGCCTCTCCCTCTGTGAAGTGTTTCTTTTGGGTTACCATCAGGGTCATGGTTGATCAATATCCACTGTGCAGTAAGCCCTCAGTCATAAGGTGTGGAATCGTTCCCTTTCTGGTTTGGCTGTAGACTTCCTCGGTTACAATTTGCTTCATTCTGTGAAGCTTAGTTTTAGACTTCCTTAGCCCACAGCCTGATTTATGTTTCTTGGCTTTTTAACGTGATGTTTTTCATTGATCCTTTGAGCCAGCCAGCCCCTCAGTTCAGACCATTGGTGAGGCAGTCTGTAAAACAGTTTTTCCTGTTGTCTTAGGGATTGCAGAGTTTGGGAGAAAGGAGAGGAGGTGGAGGCTTATATGGGCAAGCAGTGCTGCTGTCCCTGCAATGCTGAGAAAGAACAGGGGTTGCATGACTTACAGAGGATGGGGAAGACAATGTGTACACCCTGGAGAAATGCTCACAAAATAAGTCTGACAGCCTCTTGCATCTCTGGACACGGTGAACTAATTATCTGGTTATTTGGTCATTTTGGTCATTACCAGATGTCGTAGTCAAAGACTGGAGCAACCAACGTTCACATTTTCAGGCAGCATCTTGATATGGGGTTAAGTCTTATTTTCTGTATATAATACATTTTCAAAAACAACTTTTTTTTTCTTTTTTTTGGTTTTTCGAGACAGGGTTTCTCTGTGTAGCCTACTCATTCTGTAGACAAGGCTGGCCTCGAACTCAGAAACCCGCCTGCCTCTGTGCTGGCATTAAAGGCGTGTGCCACCACTGCCTGGCTCAAAACCTTTTTGAGACAAGGTCTCATGTATCCCAGGCTCACCAGGTAGACTAAGGTGAACTTGAGCCTCTGTTCCTTCTGCTTCCACCTTTCAAGTGTTGAGAATACAGGGCTTCTGAAGCCTCCATCCCCGATTTACGTGGGCCTCATTGAGCTTCAGTTCCAGCCCTTGAAAAACTTCAGTGTTGTTTTATTGTAATTTTTGTTTCATTTTCAGTTTTACATGACAGTACACTTTTATAATGTTAATTGGAATACCGTCATTACACTGAATGTTTCTTAAAGCTACCAAGTTGTCTGTCAGCATTAAGGTCTTGCTTTCTAGTTTGTTTCTTTTTTAAATTGGTTTGTATTTAAGTAAGTGCATGCTTGTGTGTGCGCCTGCATGCTACTATGTGCACAGTGCTTGTGGGTGTCTCTGGAGGCCAGAAGACATTGTAAACGTCCCCTGGAGCTGGGTTACAGATGACTGTGTACTGCCTGCTATAGGCTCTGTGATAGAAACTGAGGTGCTGTGGAAGAGCAGTCTGTTCTCCTAACTCCTGAACCAGCTTTTCAGCCCCATGGGCTTTGATGTTCTTTTTTTTTTTTATGTTTTTTTTTGAGACAAGGTTTCTCTGTATAGCCCTGGCTGTCCTGGAACTCACTCTGTAGACCAGGCTGGCCTCGAACTCAGAAATCCACCTGCCTCTGCCTCCCAAGTGCTGGGATTAAAGGCGTGTGCCACCACCGCCCGGCAGGTCTTTGATGTTCTTAAGTGTCAATGTTTAAAGTGGGAAGTTTTGAGACAGGGGCTTACTGGGTAGCCCACATAGGCTTCAAATTCTTTTTGTTGTTTAGTCTGGTCTCACATTCTTTTATGTAGCCCAAGATGGCCTTGAACTTGTGATTTTCCCGCTTCACAAGTCAACTTTGAGATTATAGGTATATACCCACCATACTCAACTAGTTAAGTGTTAATTTAATCAGTGTCATTTTAGAAATGTGTTTTATGTGTATGAATGTTTGACCTGCGTTTCTGTCTGTACATCATGTGTTCTTGGTCCTTGTGGAGGCTAGAAGAGGATGTTGCATCCCCTAGAACTAGAGTTACAGACAGTAGTGACCCGCTGTGGGAACTGGGGATGGAACCTGGGTTCTGTGCATGAATAGCAAGTGCTCTTAACCATTAATCTTTCCAGTCTTTCAAGTGTGATTTTTAGAAAAAAAATTTCTTTGTATGAAGATGCAGTTAAGATTTGTACATACAATTAGTCTTTATAGCCCTTAAGATTTATTTATCTCTTTATTTCCGATTTTTCCTTTCAGTGCATTTTGTTGAAGAAACATAATTGATTGTCCGGTGTACTAAGCACAGTGTGAATTTCGCTCTTTTCATCCCTGTGATGTAGTTAACCTATTCCTGTACCCTGAATTCTCTTTGATCTATAATTAGATCTAGAAAATCGTCCCAGTTCTCTCCTTCTTTCCTATTTCTGTGAGATTATTCCATAGGTGTAGGCTTTTATTCAATACCTTTTATTGACTTTAGTTTTTACCTTTATTTTGTGTGTGCATTTACGCTTATGTATGTAGGTTTGTACATACCACGGGCAGAGCACTGTGGTTGTTAGAGGACAACTCATAGGTGTTAAACCTTGCGGGTTTTAGGGTTGAACTCAGACCCTCAGGCTTGGTTGCAAGCACCTTTACCCACTGAGCCATATTCCTTGTCTGTGGCCCTCAAGCTTCTGATGCTGCCACGGCACAGATGCATTCATTCAGTCTGATGGGCTGCCTTCTTCTATATGTACATAATCGAGGTCTCATCCACAATCAATAGTATGTTAGAAAAGAAAGAGAGAAGCAAGCCCCAGAAAACCAAACCCAAAAGAAAGAAGACTGTTTAGACTGTATTTATACATGTTAGTGTGGTATGCAGTTCACTTTACAGATGAAGGTTAGGGTTGACTTATTCATGGCACCCAGTGGACGTGCTGGCTGGATGTTAGCTTTGTCCACTGGGGCTAGTAGTTATATAAGTTATTTGATGCTGCGCCTAAGAACTGGACTTCGTTTTGGAGGCTGTGGGCATCTGTAGGAGATAGGCTTGCTTTCTTGGCTGGCTTTGGGCCCCGTCATTTCTTCTCTGCTATGTGATCTTGAAGCACTGAGTAACAAGGACGCCATGACTGAGCACTGCCTTGGGTTATGTGATTCTTGTGATGGAAGCAGGGCTGCATGTTCTGCAAGTGCACCACAGAGCCAACCTCCTACTCAAGTGGAGAATGACCTCTTGCCTTCCATGTAATGCTCTTCATCTGCTTTTCCAACATTAGCAAAATGTGCCAGAGTATAAAGCATAAAAATAAAGTGTAGCTTTCTCCCTTTCCCAACCAGCTTTTTCCTCCATGTGGTTTTACACTTGGCTATTTAATTTACAGTGGAAATGGTACTCCCTAGAGTACTTTGGCATGACTTAGAACATCAGGCATGCTGTAGGGATACAAGGGAAATAGAGGGCAGGCCAGTGCCCAGACTCTGACAACTGGCAGCTCCCCAGTGGCTGCTAGTTTCAATATTTCTGATTTTGTTTTTTGGTGTGTTTGGTCTCTAAGAAACATAATTATCTTGTTTCTTGAGTTGAAGAAAATGATGAAATACTTTTCATTTTATTATTTGTTAAAGCCTTTTGTATTTTCTGAGGGAACAGGACATGCTGGGAGTCAAGACCTTGGTTCCACAGACATTTAACAGCCACTGTCTGGTTTCTTTGATTCATGTGCAGGTATTTTTGTGCATCAAGAGTTGTTTTAGTCGATGTCTCATTGAGGGAACACTTGAGAAGCCTATGCAGTCTTGCTGATGTCTCTTCATTCCAGTTTCTTGTATATATAATTGATATAGCTACGTACTTTACATTTCGATTAGAGTTAGCTTGTTTTAATCTCTTTTCATAAGACTCACACTCTTTCCCATTCTTTAACTTTGAAAGATGAGCAGTGTAAAGTGCTTTGATTAGGCCTGTAAAAATACTTTTAAACAGTCTTTTACGTTTTATCCTGAAGATGTTTTTGCTTTTGTCCCATCTGGCTGGTGTTCTTGGTATCAGCCTTTAGTTCAGCTGTGTTAGAAGCTATAAAATTCCTGCCATTAGGCTTAGACATGAAACAGTTTCTCAGTTCCATCTTACACTCGTGTGTGTGTGTGTGTGTGTGTGTGTGTGTGTATGCACATGTGAGTGTGCACAAGTGTGCAGGTCTACATCTATGCATGTGGAAGCAGAGATTGTGGAAAGCCTGGCGCAGGGGTGGCAGTATTTCTGGGCTGCCTAGGAAGGGCTAAGGGCTGCAAGTGTGTAGTTTATATTAACTTGCCCAGTGGGTTTCAGAAGTTTATAAATTCAAACACTATTTTTTTTTCTATGAGAAGATAGTGCAGGTTCTAAATAGTACAGTGTCTCCCTGAAATGTAGCAATGACTGAGGTGTTGCATAGACTCTTTTTAACTCTTTGACTGTAAAGATGTACAATTGTTTCTAACCCTTACTTCATTTCTTTTACTTAGCCTAACTTGGAAGCAGATATACATTTTAAAGTGACCTAGAGACAGACATTAAGTAGTTAATACAGTATTTGGAAAAATTATAACATGGGTGCACAAATTTGTACAAATTACTGAAGCTAAAAGAGATGCATGCCTATAATTAGAGACAGAGGCAAAATTCAAAGTCATTTTCTGCTTCATAGCATGTTCTAAGTTAGCTTTGGCTACAGGAGATCCTGTTTCAAATAAAAACAAGACCTGGAGCTGGAGAGATGACTTAGATGTTAAGAGGACTGGCTGCTTTCAGAGTACCCGGGTCCGATTCTCAGCTGCCCAAATGGCTGCTTACAGATGTTTGTAACTCCAGTTATAGAGGATCTGACACCCTCACATGGGCAAATGTCAACACACATAAATAAACAAAAAACCAACAAAACCAAACCCTTCTAAGAGTCGCCTTGGGTAGGTTCCAAGGAAGGTTTTTTATACAGTCCTCTTTTCTCTTGGTGACATGTAAAGCTATGTGCTGACTGGATGGTCTTCTCTTTCCCTTCCCTTCTTCCACAGGCTCTCCCTGGCAGCTCAGCTCTTCTGCCTTAGCCTGCTTAGTGCTGGGATTATGTGTGTACCTAGTATGCCCGTTAGTTCTCTTTAAAAAAAACCACACACACACACACACACACACACACACACACACACACACACACACACGCGCGCGCGCGCGCACACACACACACATACATACATATAGCAGATAAAATTAGCAGATATATATATACATACATATACATATATCTGCTAATTTTTAAGTTAATTTTTTCCAACAGAAATGTTCTCTAGAACATTTTAATCATTTTACTTTTAAGATTTTTTTTTTTTTTTAAGTTCTGTTCAGTAGCTCTGACAGGTAAGAGGCAAGCAAGGAAGATGTTAAATGGAAGCCACTCAGCAGTTCAGTGATGGCAGCCTCCGGCCTGGCCAGGCCCCGTGTTCAGTGCTCCCTTCTCTATTCTGCTCCTTTGCTGGTAATAAAGTAGCTAATTGGAGTTTTCTTGGAGGCCCAGGAAGCCTGCCAAGTTTTGTAGCTAAAGGGATGTCCTGTAGCTTTTATATATTTGCATCATGAGCCCTGAAGGTAGACAGACCGAAGTCTTCCAAAAATAGCTCAGTAAATGTGTCAAGGTTTTGAAATACTACTGAAAAAACAAGGAAGTCTGGTTCTGTGGGGTTACTAGAAACTGATGCCAAATGCTCTCAGAAGTGTTTGCAAAGCAAGTGTGGCCCTGGTGGTATCTAGACGGTGCGCATAGTCTGTCAGCGGAGGCTTTCGGAGAGTTGCTTGCTCTGATACTCCTCTGTGTCTTCCTAGTACTCTGTGGAAAGCAGCTCACTGAACATCTCCCTGGAGACGGCTCCTTTAACTCACTTCTCTTAGTGAAGAAAAGGAAAACTTTCTCCCTCCATAAAATAAATAAAAATTATATGCAGGAAAACTTAAGAGTGTCAAGTAATGATTTGAGCCTGTCTAAATAAGAAATCAAGATTTCCCTCTGCACTTGTAGCCGGAACTCTTTGGATCATGGCCATTAAAATTAACATCAGTAAAAGCTCGTGGCTTCACTTTCGTAATGCCAAGCATGTCTGCTTTAAATTAGGCACATATGGGATTGTGAAAACACTGGTTTCTCTCCCAGGGTCCTCACCTTAACACAGGGAGCAGGACGAGGCCTGTGGAGGGCATTTCCTAGCTTTTGCAGCCCTGATAGGCACGGTGATTGGTGCAGGTGATTGGTGCATGTGTGGTGCGGCTGTGGCGGCTGCCTCTGTGATGCCCGTTCACTTTGAACTTGGTGCTGTGAGCTTAGGTTAAAAGACTAGTATGGATTGTAGACCATTCTATAGATTGGGATCTGTGTGTCAATTGCTCTGTGCAACATACAGGACAGCAGTAGAAGATGTTTTTAAGACTTTTCTTTGTATGTGTGTATGTAATTTATTGAAGCCATATTTTTTTGTGCATATGTGCATCTGCTACTCTTTTTTTATTTTGGAAATAGTTCCTACCATACCATTATTCGTTACAGAAAACAGAAGTCTTTCTACAGAGAAAGACCCTCATGTCATGCAGGCTGGACTGTAGCTGAGGCTGGCTTTGAACCCCTTGTTCTGCCTCTGGTTCTCCAGTGCTGGGATTTAAGACCCAAGCTGACATGTCCTCCTCTGCTTCCCTTTGTATTTCGTTTGCAGACTTTACAGGATGTTTATCAGTAGAACAAGGATAAAGAGCCACGTGTCCATACAACTTCAGCATGTAGCAGCATTGTGCTGGAAAGCGCTTCATGTGTATTTCGTCTCTACTCCTTGATGCTCACTGTAGCCCACCCATAATATTTTGAAGCAAATCCTAAACAGTATATAATTTCCTGTGTAAATAGTGTGGGAGGCCTGTTATGTACTACATGGTGTCTGAGGTTCATGTTTACAACTGATTTGTTTTTGTGTAAGTCATTCATTTATAACATACTTAGTTGTCATATATTTGAAATAAATATTGAGTATTGTTCTTGTCACTGAAAGCAGATTTGTGTGAATATAGCATTGTGTATGCTTTAGCCAGTAGTAGCAATGAAACAGACTACAGTACATAAGTAAGTGGCAGAAGAATTCTGAATGATCACGGAGTCAGAGCAGAAGAGATCTAGTTGTAGTGTGTTTTTATCTTTGAGACAGGGTCTCAGTGGAGCTCTGGCTGTCCTTGAACTTACTATGTAGATTTGGCTAGCCTTAGACTCATGGAGATCGAAGTTACTGTGTGTGTTGATCTGGCTGGCCTCAGACTCCAGAGATCTTCTTGCTTCTGCCTCCTGAGTGCCTGGGTCAAAGAGTGAGCCATCATACTTGGTTGTTAGTGTACTTTTAAGGTAATGTTTATGTATATGCATATTTTTCCTGCCACCAATTTGAGTTTATTTTAGGTTTTTTCTTTTTTCTTCCTTTCTTCCCTTCTGTCCTTTGTTGTTCTATGTTTTCTTTCTTTCTTTTTTTTTTTTGTGAGAACTAAAACAAGTGAGATTTTTCTTTCTGTTGGCAAAGTTGTTACACTTATATTTGACTGTGGGGAACAGTTACTTAAAACTCTGACCATGCTCTGGGCTTAGGAACAGGCAGTCCCTAGCAGTGAAGCCACAGTAGAGAGTGTCTGATACTGCACTCCTTAGCTAATAAGTGGGATTTTTATATTGGAAATAGTTTACACTCTAAATTACATGTAATTATAATCTCTTAGTAAAGGCGTTGGATTCTAAAGCATTGATAATCATGGTGTTCTTGATATTTCCTATGTGCGGCACTGAACTTTGACTTAGGTTTATGGTCAAGTTCTGACAGTAGCTCAGTTGGTAGAAACTGCTTTTTGTAGGAGCAATCCTACAGTTTAGGCCCTTCAAGTTTCAGGAACTTAGACTAGCATTATGTTCTAGAGTCTCCTAAACACTACCCTGTATATTGATAAGAATATGGAAACTCCTTCAGACCTGTTTGTAACTGCACCCTTCGCCTCCCTCAGCCAGCAGTGCTTCTTGCTTTTGGGAGTAATTTGTTCACCAGAGGACAGTTTCATTCAGCAACCTAAAAGTAGTTGCTGGGGTTGTCCTCCAGTTCTGTGCCTGGTCTGAATTATGGCTGTGATGGAACCCTGGAAGCCTGTGGAGAGTTGTTGGTGACCAGTAGGGCCATGTGTGCATCTAACTTTTCTGGAGGGAGGTTCTTATTAGCACTCATCATTCTCTTGTCTCAGCTCATAAATGCTGGGATGGCAAGTATCCAATGTCTACCTTTAAAATAGATTTTTTAAAGGTTCACTTAGAAGGTAATGTATTTCATTATGTCCTTTAGTGCAAACATATAATCATATTTTGTTCTTAGTCTTACTCGGTTCTGCTTCTGTCTTAGAAAATAATTAGCTGATGTCACTGTGAAGTGGAGCAGTGTTGTAGACATTTTTATTCAAGCACCTTGACCACATACTGTCTTCATTCAGTGTCATGTACTCACCCCAACCTCTTCTCCCTTTTCTCCTTATGTTGTGTGTGTGTAAAATCAGGACTCATTTACATATAGTAAAATTCTGTATTCAAGAGAAACATGAGAAACATCTTTGTCCTCTCCCCCTTACCTTCTCTTGAGTCCACCCCTGCTTCTGAGATGGAGTGTGGATTCCATGTGGACTGTTGAGAGGTCACAAAGGCCTCGGTGAAGGCGGTAGTTGAAGGAAGGCAACAGTGGATGGAGAGACTTCCTTCAGCTGAGGGCTTTGGCGGGCGAGTGTGTTACTGGAGTACAGGCTGTGGTTGGCCAGTGTTGGAGTTGTTCACAGGAGTTTGTCACGTTCACAGGAATTTTCACAGAACAGGTAACTAGACACTGTGCTTGACCACTTTGTTCTGAATGGAGAAGGTAGACCGTGACTGTAGCTTCACATTCCAGTCCCAGTGCAGCGACTACCATCGACCATACTGGGCTAGGGCATTGCTTTAGTGTCTGCTTTCTCTTTGGTGGCTCAGGGTTGGTGAGAAGAGTCCTAATTCATATGGTTGGGACTCATTAATTTATCTTTGTAGTGAAAGTGATTTTAAAATGTCCTTCCTGATAAAAAATAGGTGAAAGATTTTGGTAAAATATTTGATAGTTTTTATGGTATTATAGCAGCTTTGGAAAAAATGAGCAGAAAGCAGTTTGGTAATAGCTGAAACATTGAGCATCTCTTATCCATATAATTTCCCCACTAACGTATTTGTTTGTTTGTTTATTTATTTGGAATTTTTGAGAAAGGGTTTCCCAGTGTAGCTCTGGCTGTCACGGAACTCACTATATAGATCCGGCAGGCCTTGAAATCAGAGATCCAACTGCCTCTGCTTCTGGGATTAAAGGCATATGCCAGTACTGCCTGGCTCCCACTAGGATTTTTATTTTAAATTTTATTATTATAATTACTTTTGAGATAAACTCTTACCTTCTACTCCTGTAGCTGGTTGTGTAGACCATGCTGGGTTTGAAGTGATAGAGATCCTCTTGTCTCTTCCCCCTAGCACTGACATTAAAGATACTTACCACCATGCCCAGCGTTAATGTTTATTTATTTTTTAAGATCTATTTTATTTATTTTATGTGTATGAGTACGTTGTAGCTGTACAGATGGCTGTGAGCTGTCGTATGTGGCTGCTGGGAATTGAACTCAGGACCTCTGCTGGCCCTGCTCGCTCCAGCCCTGCTCGATTTGTCGTAATTCACTGTAGCTATCTTCAGACGCACCAAAAGAGGGCATCTGATCTCATTATGGGTGGTTGTGAGCCACCATGTGGTTGCTGGGATTTGAACTCAGGACCTTCGGAAGAGCAGTCAGTACTCTTACCTGCTGAGCCATCTCACCAGCCCTAATGTTTATTTTTTAACTGATACATAACATAATAATTGGATGGTATTCTGGATTCAGTCCTCAGCACCATGTGTGCTGCACCACGAGTGTGGTGGCGCAGGTCTGCTACTCTACTGTTCCAGAAGTGGAGGCAGGAGAATCATGAGTTCAAGGCCAGACTACATGAGGTTCTATCTCCTCAAAATAAAACAACCCCAGAAAGAGGTTGAATTGTGAGTTTTCATGCGATATTTAGATACATGTGTATGTTTTCTAATATTTGATTTTTATTTCAGTATATCTCAAACATTTTTTATGAAACATTTAAATTCTATTCTTTAAGCTTTTGAAAATAATACAGCACATTATCATTACCTTACAGCTTCTTGGCAGTTATGAATAGTGATCTTGTGTGTGTGTGTGTGTCCTATACCCCCCAGTGTGTGTGTGTGTGTGTGTGTATGTGTGTGTGTGTGTGTTTTCTCCTACCATCTGGACTCCAGGGACTGACTGCAGTTTGTTAGGCTCTGTAGCAGGTACCTGTACCTACTGAGCCTTCTCCCTACTGGCCTACAGATGTCACATTGAAGTACTGATTCAGTCTCCTTTGGATTGTAGAAGTTTACAGGGAAGCTTCAGAAGTTGTGTACATTGCCGTGTTTCAAAGTAGATGGACAACACAAACTTTGCTAGAAATGAGTTGTTGAATTTCCCCAGTTATAAATTCCGTGAAAACACTTTAGTATAACGTGAGAGTTAGCCTGGTATAACTTCCATGCCTTATTTTTCCACTCCATTCCTTTTCTGGTTTAGAATTATCACTGTGATCATCATTATTATTGTGAGAGAGAGAGTTTGGACACTCATGTGTCACAGCCTGGACTTGAAGATCAGAGGACAGCTTTCTGGAATCTTCTCCCTCCACCCTTCGTTCCAAGATTTGAGTGTGTATTATCAGGCTCACGTGGAAAGGGCTCTACCCACAGGCCACCTCACTGCCTCTACCCTCCTTGATTTTATTTTATTTTATTTCAGTTTAGTTTTTTACAAGATTCTGCCTCTTCCTTCCAAACTTCTGTAAAAAATTATTTTTCTTTTATGTGTATTGATGTTTTGATTGCATATATGTCTGTGTACTACATGCATACCTGGTACCTGTGGAAGTCAGAAGGCAGCACCAGATTCCATGAAACTGGAAGTAGGTGGCTGTGGGCGGCTGCCTTGGGTCACTATGTGAGCTGGTACTGGGAATTAAATGTGGGCCCTCTGGAAGAGCTCTTAACTGTTGAAACCACTTACAATTCTTTATTTTAAGAAAGGAAAGGTGCATTTTGGTTTATAGCTCACATATACAGTTGTCATGGCAACAGGAGCTTAGTCAGGAAGTAAAGAGGATGAATGCTTGTGCTCAGCTTGCTCTCTCCATGTCTCATATGTTTGGAGTATGGTGTGGCACCATTAGGAGGTGTGTCCTTGTTGGAGTAGGTGTGGCACTGTGGGTGTGGGCTTTAATACCCTCATCCTAGCTGCCTGGAAGTGAGCATTCTGTGCAAGCAACCTTCAGATGAAGGTGTAGAACACTCCACTCCTCCTACACCGTGCCTGCCTGGATGCTGCCATGCTTCTGCCTTGATGATAATGGACTGCTCCTCTGAAGCTGTAAGCCAGCCCCAATTAAATGTTGTCTTTATAAGAGTTGCCTTGGTCATGGTGTTTGTTCACAGCAGTAAAACCCTAACTAAAACACTCTGTTTTATGCAGTCTAGGATCCTAGCCCATATCATGATGGTGTCCACATCTCTAGGAACTTACTTTATACACATGCTCATTTTTTTCAATGATGCTAGATCTTTTGAAGTTGATAGCATTAACCCATCAGTATACAGGCTTTTTGTTCATAGGCGGGCAAACAAAAATGGCTTCCTCAACTTGCAAGTGTTACATGCATTTTATGTGAAAAGGAAAATTAAAGCTTTGGACCTATGCTGACTAGGAAGGAAAGTTATAGGCCTAAGAATCCATCACAAGCTGGCCCACATAGGCCTGGGAATGAGCAAGTAAGCTGTTAGATATCATAAGAGCTGGCAGGTCAAGAAGACATAAAACTATAAACATAGAGGAAAACATGTCTAGGCAAACAAAGGACATGTCCGGGCATACAAGGACGTGCCTGGGCAGGCCCTGAGTAATGGACCATCTGGCCCCTTAGATATGGTTTGAGGTCAGCAGAGAAAAAAATTGTTGACTCAGATAAGTACCACCCACAGAAAAACCACACATTGCTTTTGGAAAATTCCCACTTTATACTGTATGTATTTTTAAACCAGCCAATCATGTGTAACCACACCGATGCCTTTGTTCCCCTAGACCCTTTTTCCTATATAAACCCCTAGCTTTTGAGCCTCGTGGTCGATTTCCCATCTCCTGTGAGAGTTTGGGAGTCGGCCTGGAGCTCCGCCATTAAATACTGCCTTGTGCAATTGCATCAAGCTGGCCTCTCATGTTTCTTTGGGTGCATACCTTCCCGAGACTTGAGTGAGGGTCTCCCTTGGGGGGGGTGGTCTTTCATTTGGGGGCTCGTCCGGGATCACGTGACACCCAAGAATCCCGAAGACCTCTTGGAAGTACGTTTGTGTGAGTGTGTGAGCGTGTGGTATGCTTGAAAGTCGGCGCCACTAAGTTGTGTTTTTGGTTTCGGTTCATGGGCCCAGCAGCTGTAAGAACAAGAACCCTGGATGTTTTACCTGGGGTAGCTGGAACCCTGGATGTTGTACCTGGGGTATCAGGAAGAAAAGACGGTTTGACTGTTGGTTTTTTGAATGAGGGAGAGAGAGTTCTCCTCCTTCCGAGAAGGGAGTGGAGAAGGGATCTTACTCCGTCAGAGGTGGCGTTCGACTGGTTATTTAAGACCAGGTTCAGGCGAAATTGTCTAGATATACTAGTTTCCTTTGCTTGTGTTTTTGCTTTTGTTTCTTTTGATTTTTGTTATGGGGCAGACTGTGACAACTCCGTTATCTCTGACTGTGGACCATTGGAAGGACATTAGGGAAAGAGGACAGAACCTATCAGTAATAGTGAAGAAGGGACCCTGGAAAACCTTTTGCACCTCCGAGTGGCCCATGTATGGGCTGGGATGGCCACCAGAGGGAACTTTTGATTTACCTACTATCAAAGCCGTGAAAGCTGTTATTTTGTAGGAAGGATCAGGATCACACCCGGACCAGCAGCTGTACATTACGGTGTGGGAGGATTTAGCCCAGTCTCCTCCCCGATGCATTCCCCCTTTTCTCCTACCCCGCTGCCCAGGTCCTAAGGTTTTGACTGTTCAGAAAGGTGCTGCGAAAGAGACCAAAGTCGCAACCAGCGAGGGAAGGGCCACACAATGTTCTGCTGCCTCCCCCTCCTCTCCCGAAGGTATACCCAGCCATAGAGGAACCTCCGGAATGGCCCATTCCCCCTCCTTACCCTCCTCCAGTAGAATTGGAGCCTGAGCCTCAGCCATCGGCATCCCTGGCCCCCTCTGTGCCCACAGCACCGATCGAAGGAGGAGGTGGACCTTCAGCGGGAACCCGAAGCCGACGGAGAGTTCCGTCTCCGGTGTTGGCTGATTCCACGGTAGTGCTACCCCTTAGAGCAGTTGGACCACCCCCAGAGAATCAACATGGCTTACAGCTTTTACAGTATCGGCCTTTTTCTTCCTCTGATCTTTATAACTGGAAGACTGACCACCCTCCTTTTTCTGAGAACCCTGCTGCCCTTATAGGTTTGGTAGAATCTTTAATGTATTCTCATCAGCCCACCTGGGATGACTGTCAGCAGCTCTTGCAGACCCTGTTTACCACTGAGGAGAGAGAAAGAATACTCCAAGAAGCCCGGAAGAATATCCGGGATGCAGCAAGACGTCCAGTCCAAACTCCCGCTGAAATGGAGGAGGGAGTTCCTCTGATTCGTCCTCAATGGGACTATAACACAGCACAAGGTAGGGAGAGGCTGTCCAATTACTGGCGGGCTCTTGTGTCAGGTCTCAGAGGTGCCACAAGATGGTCCACCAATTTGGCTAAGGTAAGAGAAGTCATACGGGGCCGACAGAGCCCCCATCAGTATTTCTAGAGAGGCTCATGGAGGCCTATAAGAGGTACACCCCTTTTGAACCCATGTCAGAGGGACAGTGGGGATCTGTGATTATGAGCTTTATCCATTAGTCAGCCCCTGACATCAGAAAGAAGTTACAGAGGATATAAGGGTTGCATGACTTTACCCTATGAGATGTGGTTAAGGAGGCTGAAAAAGTATATCATAAAAGAGAGACAGAAGAGAAAAACGAAAGGGAGAGAAAGGAAAGAAGAGAGGAGGACAGGAGGGACAGGAGACAAGAAGAAAATTTGACTAGAATACTGGCTGCAGTGGTTGATAGAGACAGAAATAAAACAGAAAGGACTAGACAGACAGGGGACCTGGGTGGCGAGAGGAGGCAGGGGCCAAGGAGACCTGGAAGAGAAAAATGGTGACCACCCCTCAAGCAAGATCAATGCTCATATTGCAAGGATAGGGGCCACTGGGCCAGAGATTGCCCAAAGAAAAAGCAGAAGGCCAAGATACTGACATTCGGGAGTGATGAAGATTAGGGAGAACAGGGCTCGGCTCCCCTCCCCGAGCCTAGGGTAAACTTAAAGGTGGAGGGGGCTCCAATAAGCTTCCTGGTAGATACAGGAGAAGAATATTCAGTGCTAAAAACCCCCATGGGAAAAGTAAGAGATAAAAAGACGCTTGTGGTTGGGGCTACAGGACAAAAATTATACCCATGGACTACTTCTAGAACTGTGGATCTAGGAAAAAGACAAGTGACTCATTCATTTCTGGTCATCCCTGAATGCCCCACGCCCTTACTGGGAAGAGATTTGCTGACAAAATTAAAAGCCCAAATTACGTTCTCTCCCTCTGGACTGGAGTTGTCCTGGGGAACTGAAGCACCCAGTACTCTAGCGCTCTCTCTCCAATTAGGAGAAGAGTATTAGCTATATCAAAGCAAATCCAAAATACCCATCAAGGGATTGCAGAATTGGCTTGAACAATTCCCTCAAACATGGGCCGAAACGGGGGGGATAGGAATGGCAAAATGGGCCCCCCCAGTGGTGGTTGAACTCAAGTCTGGAGCTACATTCATAGGAGTACAACAATATCCCATGAGCAAAGAAGCTCGGGAGGGATACACCCACACGTTGTCAGGTTGCTCCAACAAGGAATCTTAGTTCCTTGTAAATCTCCATGGAACACTCCATTACTCCCAGTGAAGAAGCCAGGGACAAATGACTATCAGCTGGTGCAGGACCTTAGGGAAGTCAATAAGAGAGTGCAAGACATACACCCTACAGTGCCAAACCCTTATAACCTACTTAGCACTCTGCCACCTGAACAAGTGTGGTATACAGTCCTAGATCTCAAGGATGCTTTCTTTTGTCTGAGGCTACAGCCTAACAACCAGCCCCTGTTTGCCTTTGAAAGACGAGACCCAGAAAATGGAAGAACAGGGCAGCTCACGTGGACAAGACTGCCTCAAGGATTTAAGAATTCATCCACCCTGTTCGATGAGGCCCTGCGCCGAGATCTTGCCTCTTTCTGGACCGATAACCCCCAGGTAACCCTCCTGCAATATGTAGATGATCTTTTGCTAGCCGCAGAAACATATGAAGAATGCATACTTGGGACACAGAAGCTCCTGGTTGAGCTGGGTGAGTTGGGGTACCGAGTTTCAGCCAAAAAGGCACAACCCCAACCATCCCTCACCAGAATTCCTGGGGACAGCCGGGTTCTGTAGACTCTGGATCCTGGGGTTTGCTACTTTGGCGGCTCCGTTGTACCCCCTGACAAAAGAAAAAGGGGAGTTCATTTGGACTGAAGACCATTCAGTCAGCTTTTGAAGCCCTCAAAAAGGCATTGCTACAGGCACCTGCCCTGGCGATACCAGACCTGAATAAACCCTTCATCCTTTATGTTGATGAAAGGAGAGGGGTGGCTAGAGGGGTCCTTACCCAAACTCTGGGACCTTGGAAACGACTGGTGGCCCATCTGTCAAAGAAACTGGACCAGTGGCCAGTGGCTGGCCTTCCTGCCTGCGAGCAATAGCAGCTACAGCCCTGCTAGTAAAGGATGCTGATAAACTGACTATGGGCCAGAATGTGACGGTGATAGCCCCCCATGCACTCGAGAGCATCGTCCGGCAACCCCCAGATCGTTGGATGACCAACACTCGGATGAAACTATCAGAGCTTGCTGTTGACCGAATGAGTGACTTTCGCACTGCTCGCTATTCTCAATCCGGCCACTTTACTCTCTGAAGCTGATGAGACCCCAGTACATAGGTGTGAGGAGATACTAGCGAAAGAAACTGGGACTCGGTCTGATTTAATTGATAGACCATGGCCTGGGGTGATGAACTGGTTCACTGACAGAAGCTGCTTCGTGGTAGAAGGTACAGAAGGAACATCAGCCCAAAAGGCAGAGCTTATCGCCCTGACCCAGGCTCTGAGACTGGCAAAAGGGAAGGCTTTAAACATAAGCAGCGGCTTACATCCACGGAACAATTTACAAGCAATGAGGGTTGCTGACCTCTGCTGGTAGAGATGTTAAAAACAAAGAAGAAATTCTCAGTTTGTTAGAAGCCCCGTAAAGTAGCCATTATTCATTGTTCAGGACACCAGAAAGGAGAAGGACAAATTGAAAAAGGAAATCGGATGGCGGACCTCACTGCCAAAAAGGCGGCTCAAGGGCCCATGATCCTCACAATAACCGGGAGAGAATTGGGAGGGCTGAGGGCCCCTCTGGGTGAGGTGCTTCTCTCCCTTGACGAAGGAATTGCATATTTGACTGACATTCACACTCTCACTCATTTGGGGCCGAAAAAGATGGTTGAATTAGTAAAAAGGTCTCCTTACCACATACCCAAGGTAAAGGAAGTAGCAGAGAAATTAGTTAAAAATTGTAAAGCTTGTGCTTTGACTAATGCTGGAGTCAACAATCGTCAAGAAGGAAAACGCCTGCGAGGAAATCGGCCTGGAACCTACTGGGAAATGGACTTTACCGAGGCAAAACCTGCCCACTATGGACATAAATATCTCCTAGTGTTCGTAGACACTTTTTCAGGATGGGTCGAAGCTTTCCCCACCAAGAAGGAGATGGCCAATGTGGTGGCTAAGAAAATACTGGAAGAAATTTTTCCCTGTTTCGGGATACCTAAGGTAATTGGGTCAGACAACGGGCCTGCCTTCGTTGCCCAGGTAAGTCAAGTCAGGGAATGGCCAGACAACTGGGGATAGATTGGAAATTACATTGTGCTTACAGACCCCACAGCTCAGGACAGGTAGAGAGGATGAATAGAACCATAAAAGAGACCTTGACTAAATTGTCCTTAGAGACCGGAGGAAATGATTGGACAGCCCTCCTTCCTTATGCACTGTTCCAGGTTCGGAACACCCCCCAGTATTACCGGACTGACGCCTTTTGAAATAATGTTTGGAACACCACCACCTATCTATATTACTTTGGAATTGGGTGCATGCCCTGATGATTCCTTTATCCCCTCATCCTGCCTTCTATCCCGACTAAAAGCTCTTGAAACAGTAAGAAAATAAGCCTGGGAGCAGTTGAAAGACATCTACGCTGCAGGCGACTTGAGAGTGCCACATCAATTTGAAGTAAGAGACGCTGTTTTAGTGTGGAGACACCTGGTATTATTAACCACCCCTACGGCTGTTAAGGTAGACGGGATTCCTGCTTGGATCCACGCGTCTCATGTCAAGGAGGCACCCCCTGAACTTAACCAAGATGAGTGGACTGTGGAAAAGACTGATAACCCTCTTAAAGCTGCGCTTGCTTCGTAAGGCCAACCCTGAGCAAGCTCCCTAACCCCCACCAGCCCGTGCTTTTGACTTGGCAGGTTATCTTCCAAACCGGGGAGGTAGCCTGGTCCACATCCAAGGTAGCCGTCCCCTATACTTGGTGGCCACCCCTAACCCCTGATGCCTGTGCTCTAATCGCAGGGCTAAGCATCTGGGACAGTGCTTGGAAAGATGTCCAGGCTTCCAAGAAATCAGATTTATCAGGCCCATATGATCCCGGTGCAGCTCCTCCTGGGCACGAGCGAATTTGGCTGAAACACCGTTTTATGTATGTCCTAAGCAAGATTGAGATGCACAAAAGTGTGGAGGGGTAGAGTCATATTATTGTAAGAACTGGGGATGTGAGACAACGGGAAGTGGGAGTCGGAAGACCTTATCTGCAGATCTCATACAGGTCCATACCAACTATTCCATCTCCCCAGGAGCACGGGGATGTGCTAACACTGGATGGTGTGTTCCCCTGAAAATCACTTTTACTAATAGAGGGAAGAGTCTGAGAACCTGGACCTCAGGTTTGCAGTGGGGAATGTGATATGAAATGAGGGGGGTTGATAAAGGATTCACATTTCAGATCAGGCTTAAAGTTACTAACCCACCATCTGTAGCAAGTGGGCCTAATTTAGTGCTGGCAGACCAAGTTATACCTCCCAGAGCCTCGTAAGACCACTGGAGAGAGGCTATTTAACCTAATTCAGGGAGTTTTCATGGTTTTAAATGAGACCCAGCCAGCTATTACTAACCAATGTTGGCTCTGCCTCAGGGCTGAGCCCCCTTACTATGAAGGTATCGCCATATATGGAAGTTCAAATTATACTGAAGATGCTAATGCATGCGATTGGAATAGAGCAACCCGCCTGACACTAGCTGAGATCTCAGGAACAGGGACTTGTGTAGGAATGGTCCCAGTGACTCATCACCACCTCTGTCATGACAGCTACCAAACCACGCAGACTACTGGCTATCTGAAGCCAGGGCTTGCCGCTTGGTGGGCCTGCAGTTCTGGCCTGACCCCCTGCTTATCATTGGCTATCTTTAATTCCAGTTGAGACTTTTGTGTCACAATATCCTTATATCCTCGAGTCTATTACCACCCTGATGATGAGGTTTTCCAGGTATTACAAGATCAACCTAGATATAAAAGAGAACCCATTACCGTCACTCTAGTCATCCTCATGGGGGTAACTGGAGTGGCAGCAGGGATAGGAACCAGGACAGCAGCGCTAGTGAAAGGGGAAATGGGACTCACACAGCTCCATGCAGCTATCCAAGAGGACCTGGGGGCATTACAAGATACTGTTTGTAAATTAGAAGAATCCCTTGCTTCCCTATCCGAGGTAGTCATGCAGAACGGAAGGGGGCTGGACCTACTGTCTCTAAAAGAAGGGGGCCTATGTGCTGCCCTTAAAGAAGAGTGTTGTTTTTATATAGATCACTCTGGAGCCATAAGAGACTCTATGCAGAAACTAAAAGACAGGTTAGAGCGAAGGAAGAAAGAACATCTAAGTGCCCAAGGGTGGTATGAAGGATGGTTCACTAAGTCTCCCTGGTTAACGTCTCTCCTGTCCGCCATTGCAGGCTCATTTATAATTTTGTTACTCATCCTAACCTTCGGCCCCTGCATTTTGAATAGACTCATAGCCTTCGTCAAAGAAAGAGTTGGGGCTATAGAACTTATGGTACTACGTCATCAATACCATACTCTGCCTACAGAGGAATTAGAGACACATATATAGTTCTAAGATTAGAACTATGTAAAAAAGGGGGGAATGAAAGGGAAAATTAAAGCTCTGGACCTATGTTGACTAGGAAGAAAAGTTATAGGCCTAAGAATCCATCACAAGCTGGCCCACATAGGCCTGGGAATGAGCAAGTAAGCTGTTAGATATCATAAGAGCTGGCAGGTCAAGAAGACATAAAACTATAAACATAGAGGAAAACATGCCTAGGCAAACAAAGGACATGTTCAGGCATGCAAGGACGTGCCTGGGCAGGCCCTGAGTAATGGACCATCTGGCCCCTTAGATATGGTTTGAGGTCAGCAGAGAAAAAAAATTATTGACTCAGATAAGTACCACCCACAGAAAAACCACACATTGCTTTTGGAAAATTCCCGCTTTATACTGTATGTATTTTTAAACCAGCCAATCATGTGTAACCACACCGATGCCTTTGTTCCCCTAGACCCTTTTTCCTATATAAACCCCTAGCTTTTGAGCCTCGTGATCGATTTCCCATCTCCTGTGAGAGTTTGGGAGTCGGCCGGGAGCTCCGCCATTAAATACTACCTTGTGCAATTGCATCAAGCTGGCCTCTCGTGTTTCTTTGGGTGCATACCTTCCCGAGACTTGAGTGAGGGTCTCCCTTCGGGGGTCTTTCATATGCATTGTGCTGTGCATGCTGACAGCCTTCAGAAGAAGGAAATGCAACCGATGTCTCATCGTTTCTCTTGTTTATCATTGCCAGTGGAATTTTCCCAGTGCCCAGCAATCCCCAGGAAAGACAAATGAATGTGCTCTCCTGGTTGTGTTAGCTAGTTTTTAACTTGACACAGGCTAGAGTCATTTGGGGGAAGAGAGAATATCTCTTTGAGAAAATGCCTCCACCAGATGCCTCAGGGCAAGCTGGTGGGTCATTTTCTTAATTAGTGATTGATGTGGGAAAGCCTGCTCATTTTGGAAATGAGTGCTCCTAGAAATGTATAAGAAAGCAGGTGGAGCAAGGCAGCAGGCAGTGCTCTCCATGTCCTCTGCATACGTTTCTGCCTTGAGGACTTCCTGCTCTGACTTCCTTACATAATGGACTACATACAGGTTGTGAGATGAAATAAATCCTTTTCACTCCAAGTTGATTTGGGCGATGGTGTTTTATCAAAGCAACAGAAACCCTAATTAAAATGAATGTGGTTTACTATGGTAGGCCTGACCATTTGTTTTGGGGAAGATTGTTATGGCAATAGGATTATGGGCTACGGAAGCCATTGAGTGCTCAGAGCTTAGTGGGCTGTTTTGTTGGAACTTGGAAGAGGGTGGAGAGCAGACGAAGTTTCAGAAGGAAGCAAGGAATCTAGTGGTACCCTTTATGTGTTACTTTGAGTTAAGAATCTGCGGTTCCCGAATTGAAGACCCAGAATTGAACCCACGCACCTATGGTCACTTAATCTTTGACAAAGGAGCTAAA
>NW_022196902.1:17873136-17881769 GCF_008632895.1 Mastomys coucha
AATATCTAAAATAAAAAAAAAATGAAAAAAAAATAATAATAATAAAAAAAAAAAAGAATCTGCGGTTCCGGTTAGCTGGTGCTGAAGAATGAGCTGTGATTAGCAGGAGGCAGGCACCATGGAAGTGAAACCTTGGCTTTACTGGGACAGTTGGTGCTGGTTAGTGGAGCTGAGAAGGTAGCAGTGGTTAAGAGACCAGCATCACCGAGAAGCATAAATCTGGGAGTATATCCTCATAGTCAGCCCCGCAGAAGCTGTGCTTCAGAAGAGAAGACTGCACCTCATGCTGGCAGGCAGACTTGGTGTTCTAAGGATTGCCAGGTGCTGCTGGTTGAAGGCTCATAGACATTGTGGCTAGTTAGCAGCTGAGCCTTGGCACTGAGAGGCAGAGCTAGAGTTAGTGGCTGTGGGCAGTGTTTACTCAGCAAGTGTTGTCAGCTGTGCTGCAAGTTAGACTTTTGAGATACTGCTTGAGCACTCAGTGGGGACTGCAGGTGTGCTTCCATATCTGACTGAATCAGAATCCAACTCTGCCCACATACTATGATTGGTGATACTTCACCTCAGTTCTCTTTAACTTAAAGGTTCTGCTTTCTCACACATACTTGTATGAAGTGATGGGTATATGTTCTGAACCATCCCCACAGTTTTTGGGGTGCCACTTATCTCTGTTGGGTGCTCTGTTCCTCTGTCCCATTTACGTTGGTAGGAATAAGCACAAGCTTTGGTTTTTTTTTTTTTTTTTTTCCAGACAGGGTTTCTCTGTGTAGCCCTGGCTGTCCTGTGACTCACTCTGTAGACCAGACTGGCCTTGAACTCAGAGATCTATCTGCCTCTGCCTCCCAGGTGCTGGGGTTAAAGGTGTGCACCACCACCACCTGGCTAAGCAGAAGCTTAAAAAAAAAAATCAGTTTCCAGTTTTTTTTTTGCTCATTAACATCTTGTTTTTTAATGTCTTTGCAAATTTTCATGTATACTATTATTAATGTGCATGAATGTTTTGCCTACATGTTTGTTTCTGCACCATGCACATGGTGCTGTAGTCACAGCAGTTTACAAGGTGGGAGCTGGGAATTGAACCCAGGTCCTGTGAAGCAGAGCCTCTTAGTCATTGAGCTGTTTCTCCAGCCTCATTTTTTTCTTTTTTCTATGTGTACGGGTGGTTTTTTGTTTTTTCAAGACAGGGTTTCTCTGTGTAGCCCTGGCTGTTCTGGAACTCACTCTGTAGACCAGGCTGGTCTTGAACTCAGAAATCCACCTGCCTCTGCCTCCCAAGTGCTGGGATTAAAGGCGTGCGCCACCACTGCCTGGTGTGTCCAGGTGTTTTGACTGCATGTATATATGTTCACGTGTGCAGTCAGGGATGAGTTCCCTGGGACCAGCATTACAGACAGCTGTGAAGTCAAGTTCTGTGAGCAGATCTGGGCTTACTGGAAGAGCAGCCAGTCCTTGTAGTGCAGAGCATTCTCTCCAGGACTCTGGGTTGGTTGTTTCTTAATACTACTATGGGCGTGTTCCAAAACCAGGTGTAAGGATGCTGAGATTCCTTCATTTTCTGAAATCAGCCGAACCCAGATTTCCCATGAAAACAAGTGGAATCACTTACAGATTTGAGAAAGGTAATGGCCTGCAAACTCCACACCCAGATACATAATGGAAACAAGGCCTGGCTTGCCATAAAAGAAAGATGCTTTACAGTTATGCTAGTCTTGGTTTCTTTCAGACCATGACAGGGATAGTCCAGTTGTTGCCTAGATTTCCCACCCAGTAAGCAAGTATCCTTAAGTACTTTTTTCTTTCTTTCTTTCTTTCTTTCTTTCTTTCTTTCTTTCTTTCTTTCTTTCTTTCTTTTTTTTTTTTGTTGGCAGTTGGATGTCAGGATTAAAATGGGAAGATGACAAGTTAGAGATGTGTTAGAGATGACACCAAGATGTGTAAGGAGATGAAACAGTTTTTGCAGGGAGCTTCTGAAGAACATTTGTAACCCCGTCTCCCTCCCTTTCTTCCTCCTTGCCCCCATCGCACCCCTGCTCTGATTCTTTCAATGGAACTTTTCAGATGCAGAAACAGAGAAGACAGTAGAGTGATGGGCACCAGTCGTCTGTCTCAGATGGCAGTGGACAGACTTACACTGCTGTCCATTGGGATCTTTGCCTTTCCCATTTGTTTTCAGACGTTTGGCACACAGTGGGTCCTTTGTCTTTCCTATATCAATGCTGATATTTCTGCTAGTTTTGTCTATGTATTTTGGTTGATTCTCATTTTAGGTAGCAGGTGGAGGGACTTGGATGATAGACTAAGATGATGTAACATGCTTTCTTACTGTCTTTCTTTTGAAACAAATGGCTTTACCTGTGGTTTTTAGCAGTTACTGATAGGTTACTAATTGCCTTGGATGCATTATGTGATTACATTACTTTCATGTGTGTTTTTTATCCAGGTAATTTAAATTATGGAGCTCAGAGCCTTTCATCTCTCCATCTATATTATGTATTTGTAAAGAAGGGAATTTAACATTTAATCAGAGCACTGCTATTTTTATAACTTAATTGTCAGGAATTCTCTAACATTATCTAATTTTTGGTGTGTTATAATACCCGCAGTCATTCCCACGGTATCTTCTATAGTATGCTTATTTAACCAGCTTTGCAAAGGAACACTTCCTCACTTACCCGTGCCTTTGCTACTTAGTGTCTTTTATTTTGAAATAATTAAGCCCCCCTTTTCATTTCATTATATTTTCATGATGGCGACTTATTAGAAAGACATGATGTCACCTCCTATCTCCTAAAACCTTTCCTTTCTCTGACTGAGTTTTACTGTTTCTATGGTGTGTTTAGCTCATCCTTCTGTGTCCCTTATTGAAATTGAAAGTCTGTCTGAAGAATTCAAATGAGAATAAACATTTTAGTAGAGTGTTTAATAACCAGACCCATTGCATCATAGCAGGAGCCATACAAATCATTATTAATGAAGCTAGGATCATTTAAGGTGATGATAGATTTTCCGATTGTGAAATCATGATTTCCCCCTTAATATCATCTGGGAGGAGTGAAATTTTGGCAATACTTATATGTCTAGTTCTTCATCCAACTTCTACCTAATATAGTATCCTTTGGTGGTTTTTACCAGTTATCTTCCTGGAATTAGCAAAAATTATAAAAAGGATTTTTAAAGAATTGGAGTTAAAATGTACAAGCTTACTATCTTGATCTTTTTAAAGCACATAGTTCAGTATTAAATTTTTTGTGATGTGCTTATCTTCATGGCACTGAAACTGTATATTCTAAAATGGCATTTGAATGCTTTAAAAAAGAAAGATGCATGTATATAGTGCACCCACCATGTGTATGTACCCTGTGGAAACCAGGAGGTGTCAGATCCCCTGGAACTTGGGTTACAGGTAGTTGTGAACCCCTACTTTGGTGCTGGGAACTGAATCCCAGTCCATTGCAAGAGCAGCAAGCATTGTTCAGCTGAGCCAATTTTCCAGCTGCAGTATTTATATCTCTTATTCTCTTCATTTGTTTGTTCTTTGCTAAGTAGCATTCCTTTATCAAGGCAGGCTCTTTGGTTACCATAAAATAATTTTAAAATAGGAAACACTGGGTAAATGTTTAATTTTTTGCTTTATTGCAGTTTGGAAGGGGGCTTAATAGTTAGACCTGTTTCTTTTTTTCTGCATTACTAGAAAAAGTTTTGGGTTTTAAATGTTGCCAGATGTTCATGTATAGCGATTTCTACAGCCTGTGGCTTGTGGGAGGAGGGATGAGTGATCAGGATGTGGGACCTGCTGAAAGCAGGTAGGTCCTGGGAGGGGCTACTCTTGTAGGTCTGTTGGAATCTCAGCCTCCTCTCCCGCCCCTGACTGCCTGTGGTAAGTGGTGAGTAAGCAGCCTTGCTAGACTTTCCTCTGTCAACTACCATGAGCTGTAGTGTTGTGGGCTGAAACTTTTGAACCTGTGTGCCAAAACTAAGCTTTCATCCTTACAGGTTAATTTGTCTCAGCTATTGTCATAGCAGTGAAAAGCTAACCCGAAGCAGGCTGCTTCTTTCTTGAGTATCTTCATTGATTTAAGAATTTTTATATATTCTATGGATTTCAAGCAGTTACATAGACATTTTTTTTTAACTTCTTGAACCAGAGTCTTGCTATATGCTGTATTATACTGTGATTGGTCATTCATTGTTTTTGTATGATGTCCAGGTTTCCTAAGTCCTTTTATTTTTTTCTTTATTTTTTCCTCTTTTTATTAAAATTTAATTTTGTTTATTTACATTCCAAACATTGCTGCCTTCCTGGTCCCCTCCCCGAGTTCTTCACCCCCCACTCCAGAGGGTGCTCTTCCAGCTGCCCACCCACCCTCATCTCACCCCTGCTAGCATCCCCCTTCCCTGGAGCATCAAGTTTCTACAGGATTAAACTCATCCTTTCCCATTGAGGCCAAAAAGGCAGTTCTCTGCTACATATGTGCCCTGGGGCCATGGACTAGCCCATGCATACTCTTTGGTTGGTGGCTTAGTCTCTGTGAGCTCTGGGTTAGCTGACACAGTTGTTCTTTCTATGGGGTTGCAATGCCCCCAGCTCCATCAGTCCTTCCCTTAACTCTTCCATGTTGGTCGCCAACCTCAATCTAATGGTTGGTTTTTAGTATTTGCATTTGACTCAGTCAGCTACTGTTAGAGCCTCTCAGAGGACCTACTGCCATGCCAGGCTCCTGTCTGCACACACAATATGGCATTAGTAATAGTGTCAGAGTTTGGTGTGCACCCATGGGATGGATCCCATGTTGGGCTAGTCACTGGGTGGCCTTTCTTTCAGTCTCTGCTACATTTTTGTTCCTGTGTTTCCTTTAGATTGGAATGATTCTGGGTCAAAAAATTTGAAGATGGGAGGGTGGTCCCCTTTCTCAACTGGGGGTCATGTCTATCTACTGGAGATAGTCTCTTCCAATTCTGTCTCCCCACTTCTGGGCATTTTGGCTAATGTCCTCCCCATTGAGTCCTGGTAGCCTACATCCAAGGTCTCTGGGACAGTCTAGAGGTTCCCCACCCCAACCCCAGTCCCCACTGCTGCTGTATATTTTGATTCATTCTCCTGGCCCTCTGGGTTTCTTTCTTGTCTCTCCCTATACCTAATCTTGTTCCCCTCTTCTCCCCTTTCCTGAGTTCTTTTACATTGGCTCTGTCTTTTTGACTTAACCATATCAAACACTGAAAAAAAAGGAATGAGTTTATTTAAAGACAATGTGTGTGTGGGTTTTTTTTTTTTTAATTTAGAATACCATCAAATCCCCCTTAGCTTTAACACAAAACAGTCTGTGATATAAACAAGTGTTGTGAAGCAGAGTGCTTACACAGTGATACCAAGATATCTTCACTCAGGAACTGGATGAAAGTCCAGGACTTCTCCTTGCCGTATGGTTTGTGGTCTTTTAATGCTTAAAATGTTGTTTTACTATTTAGTCATTGTTTTTTGAGTTATATGTCATAATCTGTTCCCTATTCAGTTAGCTTTCCAGGCCACACAGATTCATTTTGGAGCCATGAGAGTTCCAGCATCCTTTGGAGTCACAAGCTCCATCCTCAGAGGAAACTAGGAGGGATTTGCATGCTAGCTAACCTCCACCTTTGATTTTATTCTAAAGCATAGCCAAGCACTCTACCTGGACGGTAACCTTGTCATGCTGAGAGTTTCCTCTGCTTGGAGTAAACAGGTCATATTAGGAGTTGAAGTGTATGAGTTGGTAACAGACTGCTCAGTAAAAAGAGTAAAGTCTTCATGAGCACATCATGTTTCCACACCTCTGGGAAAACGGTTTCTGACATTTTAAAACACACATTGGCTTATGACTCTCCCCTTCTTTCCTACAGTGGAGTTTAATGCGCATTTTGTTCATTGTGCAGGCAATATTTCTTTCTAGCTTTGTAGGCTTTCATTTCTGAGTAAATGTGGCTTGGTTTACCCGTGTTCTCTCCGTTCAGCATCATGACTCTCTGTAGCATTAAATAGGAGCCTCCAGCCTCTAAGGGCTTTGGAGCCCGTACTGCATGTTGGGCAGCAGTACAAATAATACAGCTGCATACCATGCTAGTACAAACCAAATGCTTGGCTTTGAAAAGCCATTTCTTTTCCAAGAATAGAAACTAGTATAACGGAATTCTGTGTTTATTCTTCAGGGAGTTAAGTTTTAAAGTAAAAAAATAAAAAGCCATACAATACTTTAGTTAGAAGTACTCTTCTTTATATTTAAGTTATGGCAGGTTTGTAAACTATAACATTTTTTGTAACTGTAAGAAACTTATTTTGTAAAGAACTAGCACTTTTAAAAAATATCTAAAATTGCATAAACTGCAGAAACTGAATGCTGTCATTTCTAGCAGATAAAGCTTTTCTGTGGCTATTCCAGATGTGGCAGCAACTAGAATAATATGAATACTTGGTTATTTCTTTCACATTCATAATATTACTGAATTGTGAATTAGTTCAACTTAAGTTGTGCAGGATTATCCTTTATAAGGACATGCTTTTTCTTACATGAAAGTATAAGTGTCTGTGGGTTGAATGGCAATTATTTTGTATATTACCTTACAATGAATTTAGGCGATCTTACAGCTAGTATTTATGATAAAAATTTTTTTCCTTTTTTTAAAAGTTTTTATTTAATGTATGAGTATCTGCTTGTATACCTGCATGCCAGAATAAGGCCCAAGATTTTACTATAGATGGTTGTGAGCCAACATGTGGTTGCTGGGAATTGAACTCAGGACCTCTGGAAGGGCAGCCAGTGCTCTTAATCACTGAGCCATCTCTCTAGCCCTATGATAAAATTTCTTAAAAAGCAATTAGGGTTGGGTAAATTAAGAATTAAAAGAAAACATCCAAGAAAATATCTATACATGCAGCTGTAACTGTGGACTAGCATGTGTTTTGAAGATATTCTGTTTATTTGATTGCTTTATTATTTCTATTTTTGTATAAGAAATATTATGTGGTGCCAGTGCCTGACAAATAAAGAAGTAGATGCTCATAGCCATCCATTGGACTGAGCATAGGGTCCCCAAGGAGCTAGAGAAAGGACCCAAGAAGCTGAAGGGTTTGCAGCCCCTTAGGGTGAACAACAATATGAACTAACTAGTACCCTCAGAGCTCCCAGGGTCTCAACCACCAACCAAAGAGTACACATGGTAGGACCAATGGCTCCAGCTGCATATGTAGCAGAAGATGGCCTAGTTGGTCATCAATGGGAGGAGAGGCCCTTGGTCCTGTGAAGGATCTATGCCCCAGTGTAGGGGAATGCCAGGACCAGGAAGGGGGAGAGGGTGGGTTGGTGAGCAGGGGGAGAGGGGAAGGGCAAAAAAGAAAAACCATAACTGCCCCAAACTCCTTCTTTTCATGGGGCTCTGAAATGGCTCCATGTGTTTGCTATGCTATCCCTGTGATTCATCCTTTGTTATGATTTCCAAAAGTAATAGTGAAGACTCTGCTTTTCATTTGTACAGTTAGAGTTATAAAATCAAAGCTCATGGCAACTCAGGAAAAAAAAAAAAAAGAAATAATATGTGGTTAATGACTTATAACCCCCCAAAAGTATTTGATCTCTAAAAAAAAAAAAAAAGCAAAACAGATATACACATAAATAGAATATCTGATTTATTCCTGATTTAACTGTTACTCTTTGGAAATGCTTGCTGAATGTCACTGGAGACATTTTTCTCCTTAAACCCTGAAATTCTTGTGTTTGTGTGTTTCCATATGTGTATGTGATGCATGTACATGCATGTATATGTACATGTCTCTGGAGGCCTTGGGTGGTGTTCCTCAAGTATTGTCTACTTTTTTTTTTTTTTTTAATGAGATAGGCTCTTGCACTGTCCTGCACATTGGGCTGGCTGACCAGGAAACTTTAGAGATGCAGAGGTTACAAGAGAACATGGTGACAGCTTTTTCTCTCTAAAATGGAGCTTCTGGGACTGACCTCCATTCAGCTCCTTCAGCTTGGAATGCAGACAGTTTACTAGTGAGTTTCCTGATCCTTTGAATTTTTACAGTATAAGACAAAACGATTTTCTAAAAGGGAACTTATTTTTATTAAGGCTGGAAGCTCATAATCTTGGCACTCCAGTCTGAGGCCAGCTTGAACTATACTGTGAGACCTGTTTAAACAAAGATTAGTAGTTGAGACTTTTCTAAGTTCTATTTCTTGAGTGCTTTATATACTTTGGAGCCAATTCTTCTCTAATTCTTGATCCTTTTAAAATGAGTAATTTCTGATTCCCACAAGTAGGTTTAACTGCTATCTCTTTGTCACTCTTGGATGTGCACAGCATCGATCAGGTTCCATTTTAAAAGCCAAGTGTACAGGCTTTTCCAGTTCCTGCCTCTTGTCAGAGCAGCAACCATACTTTAGCCTGTTCCCAGTGATTGGCATGTGTTAAAGCACTCTCTGAGTATTTATAGAATGAATAAAAACTAGTAAACAAAATACAAGTCTTAATGAAGTTCAGATTATGTTATTGTTTGGATGGAAATGTCACTCACAGGTTTATGAGTTGAATGTTGAGGACCTCAGCTGGAGGCACTGATCTGAGAGGCAGTGGAGACTTGAGGAGATGGGGTCTCTCTGGAGTAG
>NW_022196902.1:17882851-17903212 GCF_008632895.1 Mastomys coucha
GGAGGCACTGTTCTGAGAGGCAGTGGAGACTTTAGGAGATGGGGTCTCTCTGGAGTAGTAGGTCCCTGGAATATGTGGGCCTCTTCCTCATTCCCATTTCTTTCCTGCTTCCTTGGTACCTTGGTGTGAGCTTCATGCCATTTATGCTTTCCTGGCCATAGTGGACCAAATGTCTAGGACTGGGCTAAAATATGCTTTGCTTTGGATTATGTATGCTGCTTGTCCCAGTGATGGAGAGTCCAACACACACTGTTCATTTCCTTTCCTCACTAGGAGTGAGTGAGCACATGAACTGACTTGGATGCTCCTGTTACTGTGTAGACATTTTAGATGCTGGAGTTGATGTGCTATGTCTTATAGTTGAGTTTGAGACAGGTTCTTACATGGAGAAGTGAAGCTGGGTAGGCACTTTTCTACAGAATACTAACTCAGCTGCCTTTTTCCTGTATCTCTCCATGCAGAGGTGGCCTCCTGTATTGTCTTCTTTCGGCTGCTCTCAGTGGCACCCTAGAATCCTATCCTATTACTTCTGGCCTAAGCAGATGTCCTGCTAGTTGATTGCAACTATTATTATTCCCTTTCTGCTGTGGGCAGTGGTCCTCAATCCTGGCAGTGTTCGAATCATCTGGGGGGTTTTAAAAGAGGAGAAAGTATCAGAATTTCCAGTTAGTAGCATGGCAAGAGAGGAAAGTGAGATCTGGGGCCTTTTCCAAGAGAATGAATCATTTACTCTAAAAAGTTGGGGCAACAGCTTGGACACTTAGGACTCTTCTTCATGGATCCCATTCCTGTTCCACATGCTGCAGTATCTAGCTCCACCTTAGCCCTTTGTTAACTCCCACTCCTTGTCCACTTTCTAGCTCATTTCTGTCCCCTTTGATGTTCTTTTCTATCCTCCTGCTTCTAGAGCTGCCCTTTGTGCTTAATGATGTCACTTACCTACTGTGGAGCAGCTAAGAGCTCCCTTTTAAGTGTCAGAATTCAGCGTCAACAGTTGGTACCCTCTTTCATTGGATACCCTATTCTAGCCATAGGACTTTCTGTGGCTGCTGGACAGCTTTGTCTTTCTAGATTCGAAGACGTTCTTTTCATTTTATTTTAAGAAAGGTTTAATTTTTATTTTTGATTACTTGTTCATGTGTGGGTATCTTTACTGTGTATGTCTGTGTGTACCCTCAGGGTCCAGAACAGTTTATTAGATCCCCTGGAGCTGGAGTTAGAGGTGGTTCTGAGCTACCTGATGTGGGAGTGGGATTTGGGTCCCCTGGAAGACTAGCAAATGCTCTTAGCTTCTGAGCTATCTCTCTGGCCTCCTCTGTAAATTATATCTTAATTGCTCTCTTTTAGCGTTCCCACACCAGTTACTGAATTTTGAGTGGTCAAAAGCTATAGCCATCCTTTAATTGAACCTTTAACTTATAAATGGAAACCCCAAGATGTTGACATTTTAAGTGATTCCAAGCAGCCCTCACCTATGCCAAAAAAGTAGCCACAGACCCTGATATAGCTGAGGCCTCTGCTCACTTTTCACATGGTCTCTTTCTTTTCAGTCTCTCTCATACCTTCTCTATCAGCTCAACATAGGCTCTGGTGTAGCACCTAATTCTAATGTACCATGATATGATCAGACCTTTTATTGCTGTAATAATTAACAGTGCTGTTATAGCTGATGATGCTTTAATAGCTTGCCTTGGGGCTGGTTCTCTCTCTGTTCCTTACAAGCCACTCTGCAGGGCACTGATACCCACACTTTAGAAATAAGACTTTGTCGAGACTTAGCTGACTGGAGACCCCCTGAGTGAACCATGTGGAGCCTGAATCGATGCAAAAAGCAAGAGGAATTTATTGTTCCAGTGCACTGGGGTTGTCCCAGACCCGAAGGAGAGGCGGCGACCCCGCACAGCTTGTTCAATGAGCTTTTACAGTGAGCTTTTGCACAGTTTTCAGGGCAGCAGCCATTAGGCACAATGTGATTGGCAGAACAGTGTGACTTTTTAAACTGATTGGTCTTTAGGGAATGAGGTGGCAAGGACTTCCCTTGTCTGAAGGTGGAATGTGTTCCCACCCACAGTTCTGTTCCTACCTTGTGGTCTGAGGAATGTTAATTAGCCTCTCCTTTCTGGAGGAACAAGTGTTCCATGACTTTCCTTAAGTTCCTGAGCTGACCTTTTCAGTATGAAGGTCTAAGAGGTGAAGTCCTTAAATATCAGGTTTAGGTTTGAGTGCAGGTCTGGTGAGAGCCAGGCTCATTTAGACGGTTTTCGTAATTGTTTACTGTAGGTGTCTTGTTTTTCACTGATCGTAAGGCTCTTACTAACAGGGTCTAGGTCACTGATGCCTTTCTTCCCAAGAGCTCTTCACACGTTTTCTTCTTTAATGAGAAGGGTGTCAGATTCGGATCACACTGAGTATGACACTGAGTGTCAGAGCATTGATAAAGAGTCAGAGAGAGCAGAAGGTGAGAGATGAAGGACCACATTAGGTGCACAGCACAGTTCTCTGACTTTCATTGTTTAGTGTTTAAAACAAGGTTTTCATTTAGTTACCTGTAGAGTTTGTGTTAGGATTCCAGATGACATTGCCACATCTGGCCTTGTTTGTTGTTGCATATGGTGTGCCTTAGTTAAGAGGGACTGAGGCTGTCTCTTGCAGGAGGGCTAATGAGTAGCTTCCATGGAGGGATGCATCTTCAGTCAGCGTCTTGAACTTGTCTAAGGCACTGAGGGCTTCCACCTTGGTGAACTGCTTAACTGGGCAAGAGCCTTCTGTGATGGTATCAGTCACGTGGACAGTTCAGCATCTGTTGTCATGCATGTGGGTCATGTGGACAGTTCAGTGTCTGTTGTCAGAATCTTTTGTCTTTTTTGCTTCTTGGGACAGTGAAACCTCTAAGCTGATTAAGTATATTGATTTCCTGGGATTTTTTCCCCCTGAGATTTGTACTCAGTGTTCTTTGTTCTTCTGAAATAACTCTCACAGAATATTGTGCCAGCCCAAGCCTTTACTGCTTAGAGTCTGAGAATGCAGAGTAGATTCAGGAGCATACTTGGAGGGTGATCTTCCAAGTTTAATTTTTCAAGACATTTGAATAGCCATTTTGAAATGAATGCAGTGTGTGGCTTGAGAGGGAGGCTAAAAGATGCATTCAGGCTAAACCAAGTGTATGGAGAACCCTGTGGAGGAGAGAAGAGACTTGGCTTGTTCTCCCCCTTATTTTATCTTTAGTTAGTTAGTTGATGGTCTTGGAAAAATGAGGTGAACTCTCTGCATTCACAACTTTTAAAGAGTTGGATTTTGTTACTCTTGCTCACCTTTCAGTGTGATTGCTAGTATCAGAGCTCACATTCACAGCTTCTTTGTGATGGAAGTGAAACCACTCCCTCTTGGGGGAGAAACTGGTCTCCAGCTTAGTGTTTCTGGAAGCTCTGGAACACAACTGATTTGTGGTTCCCATGTTTACTAGGGAATGCTTTAATGATATAAACACTTCCTCTGCTATAGATTTTAGCCCTTGAATTAATTATATTATTTTTATTTTGGTAAGCTATATGAAAGATACATTAAAACTCTATAAGATTTGAATAAGATTTATCATTTTTGGCTGAGCATGGTGGCACATACCTGTAATACCAGCACTGAAGTGGCTGAAGTAGGAAATTGCAAATTGAGATAAGCCTGGGGTACATGGCTAGCTACTAGTGAGATTTTTTTTCTGTAGAACAAAGTATGTTTCCTTTTTAACTGTTATTCTCTGGTATTAAGGATATCCACAGTGTTGTGTAGCTACTACTGCTATTTCTAGAACTTTAAAAAGACCCTTTTTGTTGTGGTATATGTTGTACATGGCTCTGTCTGTGTGTTTGCATGTTTGTGTGCCTATGTGCATATATATGTGCACATTTGTGTGGACACCAGAGGCCTCTCTGTTACTCTCAGTTCTTGAAGTAGGGTCTCTCACTGAACTTGACACTAACTGACTGGTGACAGTGGCTAGCCAGCCTATCCATTGTCCTAGACCACACTGCTTCTACATTGGTCTTGGGAACAGAGCTCATGTCTTCACCAACTAAGCATCTTCCCACATTCTCAGTGTGGACTCTGTACCCATTAAATAACCATTCCTCCTTCCTCACCCCCACCAGCCCCGAGGAACCTTATCTGGTACAATCATACACATGTTCTTGATATGATCCATTTAACTTCACCAGTGAATGTTGTCCAGGCTTATCTGTTTTGTAGCATGTGGCTGAACCTCCTTCCTATTTGAGACAAGACAGTATTTCATTGTGCATGTACACACAGTAGGTAGTCTGTATGCTAGTTACCCACATCTCTGTTGGGCACTCTCCTGTTTCTGTGCTTCTGCTGTTGTGGATAATGCTGGGTGCAGCTTGAGCATAGGTGAACACGTTTTGGAGTGTTTGCTTTTAGGCTTTGGCAGAAACTAGAAGTTGAATTGCCGATTCACAGTAACTCTTAGGTTTGTGAGGAACCTTGGACGATGACGTCTGTGCTGGGCTCTGTTGTGTTTCTATGTGCATTAGAGTAGTGCTCCACTTCTTTGCATCAGTTCGTAGTCTCACTTGCATCCTTCTCCCTGGTAATAAGCATCCTGATGGGTTGGAAGTATCTAAACTGTGGGTTTGATTTACATTTCCTAATAATTTGATGATGTTGATCAGCTTTTCTTGAATTTTGTTTTAGATTTATTATTTTATGTGTATAAGTGTCTTGTTTGCATGCAAGTGTTTGGACCACATGTGTGCCTGGTATCCATAAATGCCAGAAGAAGGTGTGGGTCCTTGGAACTGTTTGTGAACCACTGTGTGGGTGCTGGGAACTGAGCTCAGCTCTCTGCAAATGTGACAGTGCTCTTAGCAGCTGAGCCACCTCCACCTGTCAGCCTTCCTTCTGAGACATGGTCTTACTGTGTGGTCCTGGCTGGTCTTGGCCCTGTTGTTACACTTGAGTAGATTCCATTATGGCTTAAAAAATCATTTTATATTTTTTCATACTTGTCTGTCTGGGCTTACTATCCAAATGAACATTTAGGGATTTACGGGAATGTGTTCTCTCTCTCTCTCTCTCTCTCTCTCTTTCTTTCTCTCTCTCTTTCTCTCTCTCTCTCTCTCACACACACACACACACACACTGTTACAGGTTCAGTCATTTTGCCTTTTTTGAGGGTACCTCATTTAATATATGGCTACATTTGTTTTATTTTATCAATTTATTCTTTGTAGTGCTGGGAGTTGAATGTAGGGTCTTGCACATGGTGGAGATTTCAGTACTGAACTACATCTGCAGCCCTATTTTTATTTTTTGTTTTAAGACAGTAGTTTCTTTAAGCTAGCCTTGAACGTGCAACCCCCACACCTCAGTTGTCAGAGCAGTTTGGAGCTTGTGTTACTGGGGCCAACCTAAACTATATCTTAATATTCTTTACTTTGCTCTATAAACTTTTATTTTTATTAATTTCTTTTGAGACAGGGTCTTGTTATGGGTTTCCTGCTTCAGCCTCTTGTTTGTTGTAATTGTAGGCATGTGGCAAAATTTTTTGGATATTTTTTGTAAGCATTTATAACTTAGAACCTTTGGAATTCCTAGGGAGAGGATCTTAATTTATTGATCATTTGAATACTATGCAATTGTTTGGCTGCAGATAGATTTTTATACAGTGGCTTTGGTGGAGTTGTTAAATAAATGATTCAGTTAAGAACAGGTAGTGAGGTAAGTGCTGGAGAAATTGCCTACTTGGGAATGGAGTGTTTGCTGGCCACTTTCTGTCAACCTGACACAAAGTAGAGTAACCAGGGAGATAGAGGGTCACTCTTCTCAACTGACTGTTTCCTCCATCGGATTCGGTTGTGAGTATGCCTGTATTAATGGTTGACGTGGGAAGGCACTGGGAGTGATGCCACCCCTGGCCGGTACTCTTGGGTTTTTTGAGAAAGCAAGCTGAGAAAACCATGGTGAGGCAGTAAGCAACACTCTTGGTGTCTGTGCTTCAGCTCCTGCCTCCAAGTTCCTGACTTGAGTTCTTGTCTTAGCGCCTGCTGATGCTGGACTATACAGTGCAGGGTGAAGTAAAGCCGTTCCTCCTCAGGTTGGATTTGGTCATGGTGTTTATCACAGCAGCAAGCAGACTAACACAGTGGTGTTAAAGTGACATGCTTGCATCTGAAATGTGTAGGGGAGGCAGCATGGTTTAGGGCTCTTACTGCCATCCAAAGGAGAGCTTATGTGAAGATGTGGCAAACTAGTCACCATTTAGTCAATTGAGAAATAACGTTCAGAAAGTTCATTAGTAAAATTCAGGTACTTTATGGAGTGCCTGTGTAAGTCATTACTTCAAGCTGTTTAAAGGTCAGATAAGCTGTTGTGAGAATAGGAGACACAGACTGCAGAGAGGGCCACAGAGCACCTATCTGGGACTTCCTCTCGTCTGGTTAAGGAGGGACCGGGTGCTGCGGCTTGTACAGCTTTTGCTTCTTGCTGTAAACAAAGAGGCCCCAGGACTTGGAAGGTCACCTTTGGCAGAGCCCTGAACCTTTCATTAAAGTAGTTAACAGAAGCAAGAAAGGGCTCCAGTACTGTAACTGAGTCTGTAAATCTCTGTAGGTGACCGCAACTCTCTTGCTATCCTCATCCACAAGATCTTTCCATGGGCTGGGAGTGTTTTATGGAGCAGCACAGCAGCCCCTAGACCCGAAGTCCAACCTTGTGATTTTACTGATGATTAGGTTGCTCAGAATAATCAGTTCTTGGCTCAGAGGTGGAGCTGTTGTGTCACCAGTGGTTCTGGTCTACTATAGGTCCCTTTTGTGTTGGTTGGTAGCCACTAACTGTCCTGGAATATTCAGGCAGTTACTTTGTAACTTGGTAGGTATCTCTTAGGTTTCTAAAGTAAATGTATATGTCTAAGACATTCTTGGACATTTGAATCCTGTTCAGAGGTCCACAGAGGCAAAATGGACTTTTAGGTTCCAAAGTTAAATTGGCAACTTTTAAAAATAGAGAAGTAATGGCTCAGTCCTTGCTTATGTATGTATGGTTTGATTATGTATGTCTTAAAGGCTCAGTCAGCATCTACAGAATGAGACTGGGAAACATAAACTTAGCCTTTGATAGCCCGTGACTGATGTGTCTACCCACGTGATGCATCAGAATTTCACTAGTAGAACTTCCTGTGATTGATTTTTTTTTTCATAAATGTTTAGGTGGGATGGGCAATGCTATTTTTAAGTTTTTAAGTAACAAAACAAACACCAGACTTTTATGTGTAGTCCTGACAAGCTGAATAAAGTCTTCTCATTGTGCTAGATAATAAAGGAGGATATTAATGAAACAGTCTCCTGTTTCCAGAATTTTGGGAACAAGGAAGAGGTATAAGAGAGGAGAATCCTGTGTGGGCATGCAGTGTTTTAAAAGGGTTTGTTTCTCCATTGGGGTCACTGGCATTCTAGACTGACTGGGAGATGAGAAGTTGAAGTGTTTGCTAACCAGGGCCTGAAGTACTTAAAGCTGAGGAAAGACTCCTTTTGATTAGATTTCATTTTAGTTCAGAGAGAAGCAGGCTGCTGTCTCTAAATACTAGGTTATAATAAATACTAGAGCACAGGCTGGAGAGATGGCTCAGTGGTTAAGAGCACTGACTGTTCTTCCAGAAGTCCTGAGTTCAAGTCCCAGCAACCATATTGTGGCTCACAACCATCTGTAATGGGATTTGATGCCCTCCTCTGGTATCTGAAGACAGCTACAGTGTACTCATATACTTTAATTAATTAATTAACTAGTTAATTAATTAATTAAAAGCAAAAATGCCATAGCAAGAAATAAACCATATAAGAATTTCACTTTTTGATGGTGTAATGTCCTCTTAATTTTTCAAAGTTGATGCTAGTACTGTTGCTGACCGAGAACAACAGACTGAGAAGTGCTGCTTTAAGTAGCTGTTAACAGCATTTGAGTCATGAGCATAAGTAGAAGAGTTCAGTGGTGAAGAATATCTATTGTGTAGTAATAGTAACTGGCTATAGTACCCTAAGTGGCTGCGCATACAAACTATTCAGAGAGCTGGGACCTTTTCTTAGAAACATGAGATGTGAAGGCTGGTGAGGAATGTGTATCTAAGCATTATAGCACATGGTGGTTTGAAGTCTGAACCAGCTTAATGCTTTGATTCTGAATTAATTATTTGATTCTGTATGATTGGTATTGGCAATTCCTGATTTAAAATATTGAACCAGTTAGGGTCAGCTGTTAACAGAGTGTTGTGTGTCCTGAACATCAGACAGTGGAGTATTTTCCTTATTTCTTTATTTTTAGGGAGTGAAACCATCACACCAAAGGATGATTGTTAGTGACCTGGCACTTAGTCTCAAGGGCAAAGTATTCCTGCACATAGGAACAGAATGGCTTTATGTGGCCATGTCATGAAGTACTTGTTTGGGGTGTATTTTTAAAAGGTACTTAAGTATTGGTTTGTTCCTCCCAGACCTAAGGAACTATTAGTTCTTGGATGATGTAGCAGCTCTTATGTTTCAGGTGACTGAGAGTGTTAACTGGGTTTCCTCAGCCTCTCTGTACAGAGCAATAATAAAGCTCACATCAGGTTCATGGGTTAGATGTGCTATCTGGCTTTGAACTGCCACAGTTTCTTCACTGCCGGTTTGCTGTTTCTTGTGAGATCTTTTGAAAGGCTCTTGCAGCTGTCAAATAAGGATACTGTGTGTCAGTTACTTGACTTCTGAGTACGCACTTAACTGTTGAAGTTAGGAAGAAAAAATTCACTTGATCTCTTCAGAACTATTTCTAATCATGGAAGTTTTTAATAAACTGTTTAAAATTAATTATCAGCAGAAAGTAAATTGACATTGACTTTAGAATATTGTGAGAACAACTCATGGCAACTTGAGTCAGTTTTAAATGATTTATAAAACTTTTTGGGGAAATCACACTCATTAACTGTGTAAGTTTGTGTTTAGATAGAGTTTAATACTCTGTTGTTCAATGAACAAATATTTTTTCCCTCAGTAAATCAAAGTTTTTCCAGTTTGGGAGTTATCTTAAGGCATTATTAGTTTTGACATACTTATCTAAGAAATTACATTCTACAGTGTTTGTAGATGTAAAATAAAATAATCAGATTTGTTTTAAATGGTTTCTGTTGGGACGCAGGAAGGTTTGGTCAGTGTTGGACCTTAAAGCTAAGGAAAGACACAGGCTCCTTTTGATTAGATTTCATTTTAGTTCAGAGAGAAGCAGGCTGCTGTCTCTAAATACTAGAGTAATATTGTATTACAATAAATACTAGAGCACAGGCTGGAGAGATGGCTCAGTGGTTAAGAGCACTGACTGTTCTTCCAGAAGTCCTGAGTTCAATTCCCAAGCAACCATATTGTGGCTCACAACCATCTGTAATGGGATTTGATGCCTTCTTCTGGTATCTGAAGACAGCTACAGTGTACTCATATACTTTAAATAAATAAATAAATAAATAAATAAAAGCAAAAATTCCAGAGCAAGAAATAAACCATATAAGAATTTCACTTTTTGATGGTGTAATGTTCTCTTACATTTTCAAAGTTGATGCTAATGTTGTTGCTGACTGGCTCACAGAGCCATTACATAATCAATTGTTGGCTGTGTTTTCAGTATTGGCCTTGTTGCCTTTGGCAAACATTGCAGGCATGTGAAGTAATGTTTAGTTGTTTGACTTCCTAGGCGACCGTCTACTGAGACCCAGTCACTTGTGTCCCAGGGGGAACTAAGCAGGTCTATAGGGACATGGCCCTATGGAGAGAAAGCTGTGGCCTCACCATCTTTTGTAGTTAAAATATGTGATGTGTATGAGTGATGTGCCTTCAGTATGGGACTAAGTTATAGCCTTCCTGCCATGACTGAGTGTATTGCAGATTTGAAGTGGGTGATTGTTTCTAATGATTCTAGCTTGCAAGTAATGGTGAGTGTAAGCCTTGAAGCAACTGTGAGTCCAACCTTGAAACAGATAGAAAACTTCATGGTGTATATATATATATATATATATATATATATATATATATATATATATATATATTTTACCTGCTTAGTCTCTTTCATATGTCTTGGCATGAGGGGATATGGGAGAATTCTTGTAACTAAGCTGTTTATAGAGTACTGAGCATAATAGATTAACAATGCTAGTAACGATGTGTACTGTTCAGGTTCTAAGGGATATGTAAAGGAAGAAGGTGGACAGTAAGTGCAGGGAGTTGGAAAGGGAAGGGAAAAGAAGAGATGTGAGATGTGCCTAGAGTGGGGCAGGTCTCAGGCTGTGCTGCATTCACAGGGCTGGCTGGCTGCAGGGGACCTCCTGCCTGCAGGGGACCTCCTGCATAGCCAGAACAGCTAGCATTTTATCAGAAAGACAGCAGGGATCCCTTGTAGCTGCCACGTTGTCAGACCAGACACAAAAAAAGGTAGCACTGGAAAGCCGGAGGGTTAGAGCTCTCTAGTCATTAGGACGAGCAGGTTAACACAGCAACTTACTTGTAAATCGTCATGGATCTACACATATCAGGCAAGCACCGAGGGAGACCTAGAGATGTTGTAGCCATACACCATTGCTGAGAAGATAAATTGGCACCTCTATATTGCCCTGTTGGAGAACAGTTTGGGACTATGGGGTAAAACCAGACTCTAGGGGAGTGCTTTCAAAGAGCCTCCTGTGCTAAGGGGCGTTGGAGAAGTGGTCCTGAGATGTGTATAGTAGCAAAGTGTCGGGGACAACCAATCTTCCTATTTGGAGAAAGAAAGAATACTTTATTTGTGATGGAGTACTATATAGGAGTTTAAAAAAGAACATTGACCTGAATAGAGCTATGTGCTAATATAGAAAACCATAGTCTTGAACTAAAATCGAGTATAGTGATAGTTATAAACATATGAGAGCAATATTGACCTATGAAAAATACTGCCTCCAGCAGCAGCTGCTGAGAAGTGTGTTGACCAGGAGATGCCTTCTACTGCTCAAGGTCTTCTGAGAGCCTGATCTTGAGTTTAGAACACAGCAGTGTGACAGCACTGCCTGTTTATGCGCGATAAGGTTTTATCTTCTTATTAAAACAGCTGACAAAATGTTAAGTTATAAAGCCTTTGGTAAAGCATGTCTTTGTCTATGCGGAATCCCCATTTGTGTGAATTATGTGGTCCTGTTCTGGTTCTCAGTTCAGTAGCAGACTTATTCCTTAATAAGTCATGTACATTTTAGAAGTTGTATGCTAGGCTTTCTATCGAAGAGATGCGGGATGAGTCCTGGCACTATTGATAGCTCATTGGGAGATTGCCATCTCTCCATTGATCCTTAGTGTGCATTTACAAATCTGGGGTGAGCCTAGGGTTGCCCTCAGAACTCCTTTCTGCTTGCTTCCGCATCACTTGGTGTGTTTCTTTAAGAGTATTGTTAGCCCTCCCTTTGGACAGAAAAGTCACACTGTGTAGTCCAGGCTAGCCTAGACTTCATTTAAACCAAACAAATAGTTATCCTCATCAGTGAATAATCTGGTGTGATGTGCACATTTAAATTTGGTTTCAATCTTTTTCCCTCTCTTATTAAGTGCTTTAATATTTTCAGGATGAACTCAGGAGGAATGTACCATACCTGAATTAATGGCTATACCCTGAATTAATTGCTAATGGATAACACTGGAAAAAAACAAATGCTCAGGAGTTTCACATTTGCTGAAACAGGCTTCTAGCATGTTGTCAGCCTTTGGATCACTTATAAACACAACTGTATAATTGCATGGACGACTATATAATTGCAAAGACTTTTCTGAAGAAACTCTAATGGAAAAGATGAATGAATGAAGAAGGAAAACCTCACATTATTTTGTAGCAGCTATAGCAGAGCAGCTTGGGAACTGCAGTTTTCTTTTCAGGGAGTTCTTTAGCTCAAGCTACTGTAGATTGTTCAGCTGTCCCTTTTAGCCTTTCTAGTACTCAAATGTAGACGATTCATCCATAGCTGGAATCCATTTTCAAGTGAGCACTGACTGTACTGAAGCCAAATGTTCCTAGTTTTCTTTCGAGGTACATGATGGGCATTCAGCACTTCTGCTGTTAAAAGTAAGGTAGACAGAGGTCCTTTATAAGCATGACACACAGACAGGCACACCGCACCTTGAATTCTCTGTGTGAACTGAGCCCCCCTCTGCCTCACTGTACTGCTTGTCACTGTGAGCTGCGCACTTCTTAGTGCACAGAGTAAATGAGAGCTGCATGTAGGCACAAGTAGGATGGATCTTATCAACTAGTGACTTAATCTACTGTTCAGAAAACATCTTTAATGGGAAAGATTGAAAAACAGTCCCCAATTGCCCAGTTAGCTCGAATTTGAGGTATGGTTTTCCCAGGCTGAAGTTTTCTAACATGGGCCAGAAAACCCATGTGTTTGAAAATTGAACTTGGAGCTTTGTTTTTGTATGCCAGACCTCTGTGTGACCTCGGGCAGTTGCTCTTCAGCTGGCCTCCTTGGAAGTAGATGTGTAAGAACCTGGGCAGCCAGCGGAGAAAGGCATGCTGGGCTTTTTTAGTGATTATCTCTAATTATGTTGGTGTTGATCAGCTCCTATTTAGAGCAGGCTGAGCAACTCCTATGCAGAGTAACTTGTCCTTTCCACATAAGCTTTCTTGTAGATAACAAAGATATAGATGTCTGTTGAAGACCCTGATAACCTACTAACAGTAAAGTTACCTGTGTTGTGTTGTTCGTGGACATGATGGTCCATTACCATCATTAGTATTAATAACAGTGGAGGCAAGCAGTGGATTAAAATGTGTTAGTTACTATCCTTTGCTCCTAAACTGTGAACTTTATCTTTAAACTTAGAAAAAGGACTAAAAATACCAGGTAAACCTTTTTCACTTGCTTACTGTCTATTTTCTGTGGAGTTTCTAGTTTCTGCCTTGGTCTGCTTCTAGATCTTTTTCTTATATCTCTGTATTGCTTGTTTTTTTTTTTTTTGTTTGTTTTTTTTGTTTTTTGTTTTTTGTTTTTTTGTCTTTTTAAACGATTGAAAGAGTTTTGAATGTCAGCCTAATTTCTGTTCTGTCCCACATTGAACTCTGACCAACAGTAGTCTTTTGATTATCCTGTATTCTTAGATCAAAGTCTTATGTCTTAGGCTAGTGATGTAGCGTAGTTGTTAGAATGCTAGCCTACTATCCCTGAAACTGTGGCTGCTGTCTCCAGTATTGCTTCATACTGGATGTGGAAAGCTAGTCTTGGAGCCCAGTGCTTGGAAGGTGGAGGCAGGGGGATCAGGTATTAAGATCATCGTTGACTACATAGTGAGGTCAGGGTCAGTCTTAAAAAAAAGGTACAGTAGGTTTTGCAGAATCAAATCAGCTACTTACTAAGAGAGACAAAGTTCGTGTGTATGTGTGTGTGTGTGTGTGTGTGTGTGTTTGTGTGTGTGTGTGTACATTCTGTTATTATTGGAACTTGTTTTCAGTTTTAAGTCATCTTTTAACACAGAAAATGTTGCTTGAAAGACACTGGCCCCAGATACTTGTTTTTCTTTAAGAATCATGAATTTTGTTCACAGATTGGATTTTGGTTCTTGATTTTCCCAGTACAGAGCACTATTGAACTTTATTTTTTACTACCTTTTTGTTATTTTGGCTTCTTTTTCTTTTTAATAAATGATCAGTGTGTGAAATTTTAAACCAAATGAGGAACAAAGGGATTCCTGGTTTTCAAAGCATGTCTTTAATTTTATATTAAAGAGGCAATGTTGGCTTTATTTTTAGAAATTAAATATTGTATAGTTGTTGGGTAATTTAACACCTCCTGCTTTCACCTCTTCTTAAATAAATGGAGAAATCTGCAAGATATTTGTATCCTTGGATAAAAAGCTGACAGGGACTGTCAGTTTTATCCTGTGACTTGCCTAAATCTGATGTATCAGATTGTAACAAAACTGAGATTAAAATCAAAGTTAAAGCGAGTGAATTGCTTGATTTTAAACAAGACAAGCAAACCCCTACTCCACTTATTCGAATAGTATAAAAGATTGGGAACAGTGGGGAATCTAAGGATAATTAAGTGCAGGAAATGACTTTACGCACTGCCTGTCATATCCTTGATGATTTGTATAAAATGCAAACAGCTGCGATTCCACATGCCCCATACATTTCAGATGTTGGCACAGCACACTTTTTTGAGCTGATTCAATAAAGCTTTGTCTATATGTCTTTGGTGACTTGCTTTCAGTTTTCTTCACAAAAATGCAAAATATTTGGGGCTTATTGCTCAATGAAAAGTTGTGTCCATTTGGCTTCACAAAGCACAGTACCCTTGGGAGAAGGGTTTGCTTGGAAAGTGACTACATTTTTGTGAGGGAATGGGTGAAAAGGGCAGTTTCCTGAGCTGCTGCCGGAAGGTCTCAACAATTTGTAGTAGCTTGTGGTTAGGAAGCTCGTGTGAGGCAGAGGACCTACTACACACGGACTGTGGGTTTGGGAAAGAATCCTTCCCGTGCTCACTAAACTTTTGACAGTTTCGTTTATAAAGTGAATTTTAAGTCTCAATTACTAGAAATGATGCCTTGGCTGATTTTGGACAGAAATCTGGATAAATAGTTGCTTTAGCAGAAGTTGGAAAGTGGTGCAGTGTTAGAAGTAACATTTCTGTTTTGCTTTTACTCTAATATTGAGCATCAGAAATAACCCACTTTTCCTTTACCTTATATGAAGATAAACAGGCATTTTACAGGTAGAGGGGTTGTCTTTCCCCCACCCCCAGTAAGCTAATTAGAAAGCACTCTCTTCTACAAGATCACTTGTGTTTCATTCAGTATTAGACTCGCACATAAAACAGTTCTGTAACTATTGGAACTTGCCAACTGCTTGTGCTTAGAGTACCAAGCACAGTTCTGATATCTGTACATTGGCAATGTCCCCTGAAGGGCTCCTTACCAGGGAAGCAGGTTAGAGAAGGTGTCTTGTACTGAATTGAACAGCTGTTGGAGCTGGGATGTGGAGCCCGTCCGTCTGTCTGTATGGCTCTAATTAGTTTGGGTAGTTACCATCCCAGATCCTCATCTTTTAGAATAATCTTGACAGATTATTCTTGTGGAATGTGCTTGGACATGCGGAGTAAATGTAGTCTTGGTTTGGTCAGTGTTTCGCCGAGCTCTGACTTAGGTTAGCTTTTGCCACACCTGTGCATTGAGTCCTACAGTAAACTTTGCTGGTGTGGAGGAGGAGCAGGCACCTCAGTGGTAGGTAGTGCTTCTTAAAAGCTCTGGAGGTTGCTGTGCTCTCTTTCTCCTCCTTTTGGCATTTGTCTTTTGTTGAGAGCACCTAACTTTTCACTAATGCAGGGAAGTAGTAAACTAGGGCAAAATCTTTTCTTGATGTTTTGTAATTCTCAGCGATATTGATTTTAATAATTGCATTTGTGTTAAGCAGCTTTTGCTCCTCATCTAGCACAGTGGTTTTCAGGCCCACTGGAAGGCAGGTCTGTTAGTATACAGAGCAGAGAGGCTGCATCCTCTAAGAGCAGCGCGGTTCCTCATAGCAAGATGCTGAAATGGAGGGGTTGAGCAGTCTAGTTGTAGCAAGCAGAGGCCACAGGCTGCGTACCAGGTTCCTTAGAGACTCTGACTCATGTAGCTTTCTCATAGCAAGATGGTCCAGCTCTGGGCACAGGCTTTCTTATTCTGGAAATGGAGGGACAGGCTATCTATCCATTTGCTCCCCCAGCTCCAAGCTAAGTAACAGAAATTGACATTGTACTGGGTTCTGTTTCCTATCTTCACCTGATACCTCTATCATATATGTTAGTAGAAGTGGATGTTTCTGTGTGTTTTATTGTCACTTCTTGGGTTTCATTACATAACATTTATGATTTTTGTTACATTTAAGATGAAAGGAGCAGTCTATAGCTGATTGTGAATTTTATATTTTATTTTTGAGATTATATGATTACATATTTTCTCCCTTCCTTTTCCTCATTCCAAGTCCTCCTATATATCCCTCCTTGCTCTCTTTCATATTTATGACCTTTTAAAATTATTGTTAAATGTGTATATGTATTTGTATGTAACTGCATATTCCTAACTATAACTTGCTCAGTCTATATAATGTTACTTGTATGTATTTTCAGGGCTGACCATTTGGTATTAGATAACTACCCAGCATGCCCTTCCCTGGGGAAGGCTGTTACCTCTGACACTGCCACACAGCATTCCACACTTGCCTGTACTTCTTAGTCTAGGGTTGAGAGTTCCTGGGCTTTCCTGTGTTCATTTTGGTGTGTCGGTTGTTGTTATCCTTCTTCAGGTTATGTTTAGGCAGCCATGTTGGTGAGAGTCTGTGTATAGCCACTGACATTACTCGGAGACACAGTTTTGCAGCAGAGATCCCTTGGCTCTCACAGTCTTTCTGACCCTCTTCCTCAGTGTTCCCCTAGCCTTAGGTATAGAAGTTGTTTTGTAGATGTGTTCCTTGACTGGGCCTCACATGCTACATTTTGATTGGTTGTGGTAAAGTTTCCTTGAATATTTTTTTTTCTTCCAGTTTTTCTTCCCTTATTTCTCCTGTTTACAGCCCTGGTTTTGGCCCACTCTTCTTTCTACTTTGGCAGCTTTTCATGTCTCTTTTTGCAGTGGCTATTTCTCAGAATGGATGCCAATCCTGGGTTTACCCTTTCTGCCTCCCCTTTTCTGCTCCCTCTTCATCTTTACCCCTGTCAGGAGGAGCTGGGTCTGAGAGTGACAGAAATGGCCCTTGAGGTCCTAAAGAGATTCATTCAGGGAGCTCGAGCAGCCCTTGAGCTCTTAGCTGGGTGGTTCCTTGTGCTGTGAGCAGGTGTACTGCCTGAGCCTGCACTTGTACTGACTTGAATTTTAGAGAGACCACTTCATTTTTCTCTAGGGTTTAATCTTTTATGTGTATAAATATTACATGTTAGAGTAACTAGCAAGTGTGTGTTATTTTGATTGTTTTGAATTATGTGAAAGCATAGACAATTGGATTCAAATGAGAGATAAATTATGGGAAAGTTGTTCCTTCATTAAGAGGCCCACTAGTAGGGCATTGGACATGACACTTGTAAACTGACCATGCCTGGTTGCCCAAGTGTTTGCATGTAGTTAAATAAGCTGTAATACCTAGCAGTGATTGGACAAGCATGGCGTGGCTGCACATGAACTACTTTGAAAGAGAATACAATAAATTTTACCATCACTGAGGGGAGAGAATAGAGCACTATTTGAGAGTAATGGTTCCTCTCTTGCTAAGCAGCTATGCACCCTTGAGCTTAGTGTTCTTAGAGTTCAGCCCTCAGCTGATGGGCAAGTCCTTCTGTGCCCTTCTCTCTCTACCCTCCCTCTTTCTTTCCTCAAGTTTCTGGCATTGTTTGTGGTAATAGAGTTTGCTAGACAGGATATTAGATTTTTTCCAGTGAAGGATAGCTGTAGTTTGATCATGGCTGAGTGTCTGACATTTTTTTTTAAGTATGTACAGATAGAAAACTGATGTCTGTGCTGTGGAAACGTGTATGACTGAAGAACTTGGTATGACTTCTGGGATCATTAAAGAAGGGCCTGTTAAGCTTTCTAACAGACAAAGAAAAGAACTTGAGATAGGGCTACCCTCTGTAGCTCAAGCTGGCCAAGAACTTAGGACAGTCTTTCTACCTCAGCCTCCTGAATGTTTTGACTAAAGAATTACCTTGCCTGAACACTGAGATTGAGAAAAGTTCCTATGATGGTTTAACAAAAAAAATACACTTTTTATTAGTTGGGGATTTCATACATGAAACAGGTGGGTTTTGATAGATGACTTGGGTGTGGGCAGCCTTAAACCAGGGTGGTGAAGAGTGGGCAAGGAGTTAAGGTGTCACACTGATGACTTTTGGGATCCAAGCTGCTTCAGGAGGAGGCTAGGGGCAATGACTCCTTACAAGCAAGTGTTGGCATCGGTGTTTGAGGTTTGCATTGAAAAGATAGTGGAGAACCAGAAGCTGAGGTTGTGGTAAGGTGGCAGGTTAGACTGGGTTTTCAAGAGAGTTATTTGAGGGTCATGCCCAGCACTTAAAAGGGGAACAGTAAATAATATGAGACTCAGGACCACATGTGCTTATAAAAAACCTCTGTGAATGAGGGAGAGGAAGGATAGGGAAGGTCATTCATTTGAAAACATGGTTTCCGTTGAAGCAGTGGTGTTTGCTGTGCTTTTGTGAGTTGCATCAGGCAGTAAATATTTCTGGGTCACCATTGGGGAAGCTTGGAAGGTGGGGTGACTGTGGGAACAGGAAATGGAAATGGTGAGAAGAGGAAAACCATCAGAAGGTTGAATTCCAAGTAGAACACATGGTTGTCCTGGGCCGTGGAGAAAGCAGGAGTGTGGGTAGTGAATGCATGGTGTTTATGGTTAGAATGCTTCATATGCATGGGGAAGTCTGGGACTCAGTCACACATGTCTGGAAACACTGTCACAGACAATTGAGTTGATGATGAAGATAAATCCCCGGAGACAGACAGATACATATTTCCTTAGCCCACTTTGACCGAGGAGGCCCATAGTCTGTGTGTTCCCTAAGATGCTTACTGTCTGGTTTTGGTGAGATAAGGATTAAGGATGTGCTGTCTTTTTTTTTTTTTTTTAAATCCCCAAGGCCCCCAAATCAGTTTTTAGTCTCAGGAACTGCCTGTAGATAGGAGTGCAAAGCCCAGTCTCTCTGAGACCTGCTACCCAATAAAAAGAGCTGAGAATGGTTGGTCCTCTTAAGATTGCCTTGGCAGGATTTGATGCTGTGTTCTGTGAAAAGTTGAAAGCAGAGAAATTGATGGTGCAGGGCTTCCCAAGCAGAGCATAGTTCACTGACTGAGGTTCTCTAGGGCTTAGAGAGGAGCCATTTACATGGGAGGCAGCCTTGGGTGGGCTAAGGAGTCAAGCTGCACAGCAGCTGTGTTCCAGAGACATTCAGAGCCAGGGCTGATAGTGACATCACCCTAACAGGGACCAGATCATCTGTCTTTTCCCTATGTGATCTGCCCTTGTCTAAAGTAAGTAGTGGTGGGGTACTGATGTTGCATGGAATCAGTTCTGGGTGTGAGCAGGGAGATGGCAGTGCAGCAGGCTTTGAAAACTGCATGGATTAGAACTCCAGCTATAGGTGCCATGAGCTCGGTCACTTACAAGGTTTGGGAGAAGACATTGGGTGGTGAGGCAGGGATTTCAGACTCAAGACTTGAGAGACAAGAAATTGGGAAAACAGTTGACGCTTACTCTCACTCTCTTGGTGTCTGTCTCTGTCTCTCTCTCTTCTTCCCTCCTTCTTTCCCTCCCTCCCTCCCTCTCTCCATTTCTCCTCCCTCACTTGAAGACCACATTTTCAGTTTTTCTGAGAGAGCTATTGATAACCAGCCTATTTTCTAAAGGTTGAAGAATTTTGTTAAATGTCAAGTATGGACTTGAGAGATTGGATCTGTTTACTGGAGGTGTATTAGATAGACTTTGCAATGCAGAGAGTCTTAAATAATGTGTCAGTCTTATTCCTCCCTTTACATATAATTGTCCCCATGTGCTATGCGGTCAATAACGTATGGAGTAACTCTGTAAACAGATTTGTGTACATTTCGGGAAGTGGGTCTCAACTGTGTGTTTGGTTTAGAAGTCTTTCTTCATCCACTCCTCCTTTGTCTGTAGCTTGCCATGCCAGAATCTTTTGAAAATACTTACACCTTTAAGATACAGTGTAAGTCATGAGTAGTTGTCTTCCCTGTCTAGATGAAGAAGGTCAAGTAAGGTCAGGCATTGCTTGTGATGGCTGTTACTCTCAAAGGCAGGCTAGACTCAGCCCATGCAGTCCGGGCACCTCTTACTATACACAGTGCTCTGCTTGGCTTCATTTAGCGGGAGAGTTTGTCAAGTATTTGTGTGTTCTAGAATAAGAAATCATTGACCTCAGAGAGTTAAATTCCTCTATCACTTTGAGTATGAAAAAATAAAAAATTGAGACCACCCAAACACAACTATTCAGTAATTTTGCCTGAGGGACAAGTTTGAGAAGTACTATGATATGGCTGCTTTGTTGCTCCTTTGAGTTATTGATAGAGACTTAAAAGGAGTTGGAGTTAAAATGTGTTTTACCTTTAGCATGTGAATCTTGGATATTTTTCTTTTCTGCTCTGTTAAAAGTCTTGAAAGCTTTGTGTGCACACTGTGCTTCCCCTCCCTCTCCTCCTCCTTCCCTCCTTCCCTCTGTCCTCCCTCCCTCCCTCCCTCTCTCCCTCCCTCTGTCTCTCCCTCCCTCTGTTCCTCCCTCCCTCTGTCTGTCCCTCCTTCCCTCTCTCCCTCCCTCCCTCC
>NW_022196902.1:17903725-17916772 GCF_008632895.1 Mastomys coucha
AAAAAAAAAAAAAAACCCAAAAAACAAAACAAAAAAACCCAATGTTTTGATGAAGTCATTCACATCTCACCTATTTTTTTTACTCTAGAATATAGTTGCCTATATATTACTGAATTCCTATAAGAATTTATAGCTTTCTAATTCCTTTGGCTGTTGTTCACACATATTCTTCTGCTATTTACTCTGCTCTTAGCTTGAATTTGACTCAGCACTGTTAACCATGTAAGGTTTTCCACTCAAGAACAAGGATGTTCTCTTGTTCCACGTCTCTCTATTCCTCTCCCTTCTTCCTAGCAGGAGGCCATCAGGGGCTTCTTTCCATGTCTTACTATGTTCTGACACTTTGGGACCACACGAGGAAACAGTCTCTTGGGTTTAGGCTGGCCTTGGTGACTAAGGAGTATCTCTGAGGAAGAAGCAAGTCTGGCATGTTTGACTCTTGTGTTTTGGTTCAAGGTGCAGTTTTATTATGGCTTCAAACTCACTGATTCTCTGAAGTCAGTGTAAGTCTTCAGGACTTTATATGAGCTAAGCCACACATTGGTCAGATGTGGAGGTGTATCTGAAAACAGGTGGGGAAGCATCCAGTCTCTTGCTTTATTTTATGAGTCAGTATCTGTGGCCTGGAACTGGTGCAGGCTACTCTGACCCCTGTTGAGTCACTCTGCCTTAGCTACCCTGGGTACTGGTCCTGTAGGAAGGACCCAGCAAGCATGGCCGCCCTTCTCTGAGAGCCATTGCAGCGAGGAAGGAGGTTGGAGATATTTAGTCTTGAAACTCTTCATCAGTAGGGGTGAGGAAGATGAATCACTGTACCTATTTGTAGGGAGGGAGAGAGCAAGAATAATAAGATGGAAAAATAAAGACAGCCAGATATCAGGGTGAGTCTAAGTCTAGTTGTCACTTGGCAAGGTTGATATAAAATTTCCTGCAAGATTTAAAAAGTGATTGGGATGGGTATGGAAAGTTCTCTAGAGATGACAGTTTAGGTATTAGAGAAATATAACAAATTGGCCAATGTTGTAGTAATTTCTTACCCCCATAAGCCTGTGTAAAAAAAACATCGCCAGTTATGTTTATAATATAATATATAATAATATAGATTGGGCAGATCTATCACTATCCTAATTTATTCCCCACCTTTGAGACCCTGTGCTACTTGTGGCTTCACCAGACCACGTGGTTCTGCTCCATCTTCCTCCCACCTCCTCTTCTTCCATCTTTCTGAGATCTCCCATCCCAGCTGCCCTTCCACTGCTCAGTCATCGGCTGCATCCTTTATTTGACCAGTCAGAATGGGGAGAAGGTTCAGTGAGATCAACTGTGTCCATCATCTACTCCTCCTTGGGGCAGCCCCTCTTGAGGTAGCAGAATTAGCATCAAAATGCAAGCAGCACGTAGGCAATCTCCAGCAGGCCAAGTGGTTGGTTATGGTAGGGAAAACAACTAAAAAATTATTTTTCCCCTGTGGCAGCACACTGTGTTTCTTATAATGTACTTAAGTTCTCTCATTTCTCTTGAATAGTTTTTGTTTATTATTCACTATAGATAGCTGATGGTAGATGTGTATGTCCTCTAAGCCAAACCTTTTGTTTTCACTGTAAAGAGTCTTCCTTTTGATTGATTGTGACACCCCTACGTTGCTTCTTGTTAAAGTAGATATTGGAGGCCTTTGTACCCCACTTATTGACCATGAGGTGTCAGGATATGTAGCAGGTATGACTGATTCCATAAGCAGCTGTGACACATCATGGACGCGGCCATGTGTGTGATGTGTCTAAGTACACAAGTATGCTTTGTTCTTTAAAAAGGGAAAGGGAATAGTAATATTTTTGTTTTATTTTTGTTTTTGGTGCAAAACTCTGTTGCCAGAGTGATCTCATCTCTTGATTATCTTTTGTTTGTTGACTTATTATATTTAGTAGTTGTGTATACTCTCTAAGACATTTGGGAATATTTTCTGTTTGGCTGGAGAAACAGGTAAACTACCTCAGGAATTAATTTTATGACTGAAAGGAAACACTGCTTCTTAGAGATGCTTGTGTTTATCTTTGGGGTCTAGTGTTAGTGCACTATTCCTGGCCTGGAGCTCTGCTGCCTCTGACTTAAGCACTGGGACTGAATTGTGTCAGCACTGCTGCTTAAGGGTTTATCCTAATCCAGGTGTCCTTGGGTTGTACAGGGCTGGTGAGTAAGGTGGTGGCAGTGACTGCAGACCTGGACGGCAGGCATGGGCTCCCAGCACTCTTAGGACTCCATCACTGATAATGTAAGTTGTGCTTTTCCGGGATGCTGTGACTGATGTCTTGTTGGGTAGTGAGCAGCATGTGTTTTTGATGGTGTCATTCTTGTAGAGCAGATGTACATCTGAACTTGGTCTCAGAGGGTTATTTTGTGTTGCAGCCTGAGGAGGTATCTAGCTAGTGCTGAGCCAGCTGCACCGCTGGCTGAGGCACTGTGCTAGTTTGGTTTTCAGGTCATTAGGCTGACTAGGTTTTCTAGAAGATTTATTTAGCAGTGTCCTAGATGTTCTGTGTTGCCACTGCATGTTATATTTGAGGGATCCAGAAGAGTCTAATGGTGGCTCCATTGTGATAGTTGTAACTGCTTTCCAGAATGAGTACCTCCACTTTCCCAAGCACCTTTTACCTTTGATAAGATTTTGTATTAGGGAAATTTGGGTCCCTTCTTTGGGTCCCTAGTTGCAAAACAGACTCTACAAAGTTTGAGGACAGTTTTAATAGGATTTAAAAGAGAACTGTAGGGCAGCAAACTAAAGTTTGACGCTTCTGTGTGTAGAAGATGGAGAAAAGGAAGCCATGCTGTTTGAATTAGGATGGTATGGAGGTTGGTCACATGGCAGACAAGTAGCCAGAGGGCAGGAAGGGCAGCTTAGAAAAGGACAGAAGGAAGCCAGTGTGAAGAACACATGCTTAGAAAAGAGCTAGCAGAAGAGTGCGAGGCTGACTTTCTGAGTGACGCAGAGAGGCAGCCAGCTTGCCAGGCTGCATGGCTGTGGCTCTTTAAGTACCCTGGGAAATAAGAGGGGATTCTGGGAAGGACGGTACATTGTCTTAGCAAAGAGCTACTTATTCCTCCACCTCTAGCATGGCTTAAGGTAAAACCTGCTCTCTTGAAGTAGCCCCGTGTCCAGGTGATTGGTAGACCCAAAGGGATTGATTCCGTTTTATACTTGGGGGAGCTTGCCATGTTTGGCCCATACCCACCAAGAACACAGCCTTCCCTGAGGTGCCTGTGCAGAACCTGATCAAGTAGAATAAAGGTTGATACCAACTTGAACCTGTAAGAAACAAGCCTCCCTCTCTGCTCTGACAGCCAGTATTGCACATCGATGAGGGAGCCTCAGCATTCTTGTAGTTTGGAAAAGTACCTGCCATCTTTCATCCATCTGCCCATCCATCCATCCATCCATCCATTTTTAAAGGCCCTACTATGTAGCTTAGGTCAGCCTGTCCTGCCTCCAGCTCCCTGAAGGCTGGTGTTACAATGGTATAGCCATACCAGGCACTGTCCTGTACTCAGGAGAAGAAATGAGCTTCATCTGAGGTGATAGGGAGTGAGGGTAAGTTTATTCAGAAACACAGTTCAACACTACCTTTTAGCACACTTCATGCAAAGAGGAACAATTGGCAAATATCCATCGCCTGGGGTGGGGACATTCTGCCTTTCTCAGAACATTTAAAAAGCTGACCTCTCACATACTTAGATCCAAGATTCTCCAATTCTTTGATAGTTAGAAGTGCTTTGGGATGGTTTGGATTGCTTTTGTTACTCAGAAGGGCCTGTACTCTGGTCCGTTCTAGGGTTCATCTCAGAGACTGCCTCTTTCCTCTTGCTTTTCTTAGAGTTGACACCTGCTCCCTTCCTTCCTTCCCCAACTGCTGTTTCTTTTTTTTGGGGGGGGAGGTTCTCTCCATAGTCTAGGCTGGTCTTGAACCTGCTGTATAACTGAGGCTGATTTCGAACTCTGATTGCCTTGCCTACACTTCCAGAATGCTTAGCTTACACATGCAAACCATCATCCATACCTGCCATTCCTCATATGTCTTAATGCACAGTATAAGAGACGACACAAAATTTTTCATGAAAATGAGACAAAATGCATGTGCCATTAGAGTGCTTGTTTACTTAATAATACAACTATGGGATCATTACATGCCTATCTTGGATATCAGAAAAATAAGATCATAATTGCCAGAACTGCTTGAAAATGGAGGTCTACTGCATTTCCTCCATTTGCCCCCACTTTTTAAAAAAATCCATCTTTAAGCATAATTTGTACATCAGAAGCTCTGAGAGGTAGAGAGAACAGTTGGGACCCCAGAGGAGGGGAAGGGTGGGGTGAAAGGTGGGTGGCAGGGACTCCACTCAGTGATGATGGTGATGGCTGGTGCTCAGTTCTGCTGTCTGCTTTCTGAATCTTGCCTGGGGTTGAGTCTTGGGGCTAAGTGGCTTTCCTCAGCTCAGGTATAGCATTCAGCCTGGGAGAAATGAGGTCAGAAAGGGTGGTCAAGCCAGCATCTTACAGGCCTCTTCATTCCAGGTGAAGAACTCCACTTGCTCTCTGTGACTAATCACTGAGGTTTTCTGGATACAAATGATTCCATCAGAACTGGAATTGAGGAAAACTGGTTGAGAAGCAATATTCTGGAAAGATTGGAAGTAGGGCTAACTAGTAAGTTGTATGAAACAGAGGTGGAACAGTTTACAGTTGTGGGTGACTCTTGTCCATTAGTCTATTGACAGTTGTGATTGAAGCTTTTCTCTCAAGCCATGAAAGAGCATTTTGGGGCACTGAACACACACAGGAGAGTGATTTAGTCTCCCCACTGTGCTTCTTCCCCGTGCCCTGTGTGCAGACATGTTCTTATTTGGGTTCCCATTTCTGGCACTCGTGTTTCTTCCCCAACCCATTTCTTAGTTTGCTTTTGCTTTTTTGTTGTGTCGGGGGATGCACTCCAGGGTCCCTGTGCTTGGTGTGTGAGGCGTGTGCTTTACCACTAAGGGTCTACCAGCCTTCCTGATTCATTTCTAAAGCAACTCTCATAATAGGATTTTGAAAATGTTACTCGGTTGACTGAGTTAGTGTATGTTGATTTCTCTATCAACTCCAGTCTCATTAGTTTAGCTACATTTTTAGTGCTGTTTTAGGGATGCTCCTGTGCCACTTTTGAAAATGAGTTGTCTCTAATTCACACGAATGTTCCTCCTTGTTCATGTTGGAAAGTCAGTGTGCTAACTGGGAAGTGAAGGATTTGAGAATTAAAACTTGGTCTCCTGACACCTAGTGTCCTTAGCTGTAGAGGGAAGCATTGACTGAGTTTGCATGAAGTGGTCATGAGGAAGTCAATGTCCTGGGAAGCTGCTGTAGTTGCTCCTCATGACTGGGACTCTCACACACTGTTGATGAGAAAAAAAAATATTTCCACTGATAACTTTTATTTTGAAGTTGTTGTTACAGTTTTTCTTTGTAAGTTTCACATTTGCAGTTAAAAAGTGTTTTGTTTTTTTTTAATTAAACTCTGTTCCATGTTGAAGTGAAGGAAATTTGTGCCCTAGTAGTTTTAATTTCTCTCTGTAGACTCTTATTCTTCATTTTTAGTTCTGCTTTATAAATTTTTACTGGTTTTTCCCTTCAAAAGTCAACAGCCCTGTTTTTTAGTGGAAACAGTGCTCTTTGTCAGGCTAAAGAAGTGCCCTTGTTATTCCCTTGAGACATTCTACAGATGCCATTTTGCAGTTCCGAAATGTATGTCATTAAATCGTGCATGCATTGTGGTTGGTATTGTAATGGAGTTATAGAGAAAATTAAACAAAAACTCTTGTCATATGATAGCAAAACAAAGACAGGCTTTTTCTTGATCCTGGGAGATGTGTGTTGCATGTTCCTGTGTGGCCGCAAAGCAGATGATTTCTTCTGCACTTGAATGTGACCACACATGGTTGACTCTGTGGCCAACCTCACAGTTAGAATGGCTTCTGAGAAGGACTCTCAGCTCATGTTGATATGTATTGCTCTTTAAATATCTCTAGATTTATTTGCCAAGTGGTCTTAACCCTTGTATTCAAAAGAATTAGAAGCAAAAATCTGCTGGGAAATTGCCTTGATAAAATGCAGGAAATTCCTTTCGTTCTTTTGAATCCAGCTGAAACCAGACTTTTGAAAGTCCCCTGGTGTAACAGTGTCTGGAAGCCTTGGTTGTTTAGAGTCCAGCAGTTTGTATGCCTGCAAGCTCAGAGAACACATCACAAATGCACCTCTGTGTTCAGATAAATCTCCTGCACACGGAATAGTACCATTTGGTATAAGGATGGGACCTTAATCTTCTTTTTATTGCCTGTAAAACTCTCAGTGGGAGGAAAGCAAAGGGAAGAGCCCCCTGTGTACTGTCAAGGGTTTTAAATTATGTGTAAGTTATTATTCCATTTACCTTATTTATTGTGTGTATGTCTGTGCATGTGAGGATAGTCTGTGGGCGTTGTCTCTCTTACCATGTTGGACCAGTACATCAGATTTAGTGGCAAGCATTCTTACCTGGCGAGCATCTTTTTTCTTATTAAGTATCAGCACATATTATATTATGTACAGGAAACTTGGTAATAGAAAAATACAGTACAACACACTTTCCCAGTGCCCATATTTCTGGAATTAGCAGCTAGCATTTTGATTAAACATTCCTAGTCTTTGGTTTGTAGGTATGTATGTGTGTATTCACACAACAGCATTCTCTTTTTAAACTTACTTTCCTTTGACAGAACAGGGCAAGAAAAAAAAATCTGTGCTCTACAGACTGTTATATGGTAGAGCTTGTGTCTGGAAACATTACCTTCATTAGTAGCAGGTATATATGTTAATTGATTACAGTTGTGACACAGAAAGTGATAGGCTACCATTCTAGATGTTTTCTGAGATCATAGAAGTAGAGCAGGTCCTTCCTGTTAAGGAACCATTGAAATAGAGATCCGATTACACAGCTTTAACTTGCAGATTTTCAAGGGCTGGTTCAATTGTGATCTTGTTATTTGGACTTTGTGGTTAACAGTGTTTGTCTATCAGGGTATCAGCTGTGCCAGTTTGTGGTGATTTCAAGCCCCCATGTCATGATAGTCCATCTGTTTCTTTAAAAGGTAAATATAAAATTGGTATAGACAGATCCTGTTAAAATCAACTCCATGACAAAATTTAAATTTCTTTTTTATGGATTTTCTTGCATAATTTGGGGTCCAAGTTGATAAATCAGTCACTGAATGAGGGAACTTAAAGATTCTTGGGGCCAGTGGAAGAGAAAAGTGACCTGAATTTCCTTATTTCCTTACTTTGGGATAGAGCAAGGATGCTTAACTTTATATATAGAAACAGAACAGAAAAAGCAGAGGTAAACTTTACCATTTAGTTTATTCTAGCTGGTCAAACTGAAATTACCAAGGAGAATAGGAAAGGATTGGCAGGGAAGATATGATATGGTTCCCAGTTATTTCCATACCATACTACTTGAATATGTATTCATCAGATTAGTGTTGATCATGAAGGAGGAAAGGTTTATACAAGTAGGAGAAGGGGGAAGTTACCTGTGTGTGTGTGTGTGTGTGTGTGTGTGTGTGTGTGTGTACACCTCAGTACACACATACCAGCCCTCAGTTCTCCAGGGCAAATCTTGCAGCTTTCTTTGATCTGCTGCATCTGGAGGGAATGTCTTACCTTCCAGAACACAGGGCTGTTGGTTCCTCTGGTTCTGCTGCTTTCTCTCCCAAGTCAGTGGTGACTACCATTGTTAGGCCCGCCATTCTGCCCTGCCCCTTTGCACGGCCCCTTCACATTCTGTACTGTCAGTGGATGTGTGGTTCATAGGGTGTGGGTGACTAGGTGAGAGAGCTTTGCTGCATGGAAGGGGCAGATTTGCTTCAAGCATCATGCTGTAGCTCAGGGTCATTTTGAAAACAAGTTGTGTTATACTTAGGCTGTTTTAGTACACAATCTGAAATCCTACTGTTATTCTGCTAGTGGTGGATTTAGCTGGTGTGGTTTGTCATCTAGATTTCTGTTTCATAGCTTTTGTTATTTGTATATGTACCATCAACTCACAATTAACTTTTGGGTTCCACTCAGGCCCAAGTGTCATTGTATATATTCTGTGACTGAAAAATCAGTAATAGATACATTGCTGGATTTGGTCACGTAGTGCCTATTTTCAGTCTTTGATCTGGAAGGTCATGTTGGATTTTTTGTTGGTTTGTTTGCTTTTAAGTGTAGTCATGAGAATTGGACAGTGTAGACCTAAGATGAAGGTTTGCATTAATGCACATGGGAGCATGGAGATGTATTTCTTGTTGCAGAAGTTGGTGTGGCTGGAGTTAAAGGACTGTGGAGGGGCTGTGGAAGACAGCGGGGAGGAACTATTAATTGCTTTCTCCCTTGGCAGCCTGCATAGAACTCTCTTCAGGTGCCCAGGAATTCAGACTTGAGAGGGGGGCTTTAGGTCAGATCTAGCTGGAGTCATCTCAGTCTTGTCCCCTCATTGTGTGTTATCTTCAGTTAAAGGGGCCACTCTCAACCCCTGGGAGAGAACCAAGACTATATCGTAATCTGTATACTGTGGGGTCCCTGTGGACTTCCCTGACCAACCATTGGAAAGGAGGTGTCTCATGCTGGGATTTTTGTGGGGAGCATTGTCAGATCAAGTGGCTTAATTTCCTTTAACACACACATGTGCACATACACAACCACACCCACACCCCCCCACTCACACACTCACACACACACACTCACACACGCACACACATATAACCTACCTATAATTTTAGGTAAAAATCCTTGAAGTTTTATCAATAGCCTTGGCATTACTGCAATATCATTCGTTCTTTGTTTTTTATGTTACTTACTTTAAAGAGAACTTGAGTCAAGTCTCTAGCAGTAAATTCCTGGAGAGAAATGATGGGAAGTTGGGATGCCCAGATGAGGAGCTGACTTTGATAATTGCTGCCGTTCAGTACAAAGCACTTTCATGTCCATTTTTTCCACATGCTGGGCTGAGAGATTCAACCTCAAGAAGACAGCTGCTGAGCTCACAAGACACTGGTAAGACTTAAGACATGACAACATGGTCAGTGGTAGAAATCCAGAGGACGTCCAGCAACTAGCCTGGATGGAGAGGCAGGTGTGCCTCTGCACTGTCTTGCTGTGCTTTCTTTAGAGTGGGGAGCTCGTAGTAGCCTTTACTCCATGATTATATGCAGCAGCTTATACATTCATCAAATGCTCCTTTCCTTACCCATTGCATATCAGGTCTGTGCTGGTTTCAGCTAAAGGTTGCTACAGTCTTCCTCCAGCATTGAAACCTCCAGGAAGTATCACTTAGGGACATACAAGATTCCTGCCCAAGCGTTTTTCTAAAGCCAATGGGTATGTGTTTAGATCCAAGAGAAACAAGTTACAGCCATGGTTGTAAACTTTTCACATCTTCTCAAGAGCATAAAAATAATTTCCATGCTTTTTTTTTTGTTTTACAAAGAGTACGTTTTTCTGAAGAAGAATAAAGCAAAGAAAATGCATCAGTTTATATGTGTCTTCATGTTACTTTTTAGTAATTTATACAACATGGTGCTGTCATTTGAGTTTTGGCTATGATTTTTAGCTTTAAAAATCCTAGAAGAGAAAAGCACACATGTAGACATTTTTGGGCTGTGTTGAAAGTTCAGATAACACTGGATGATATTGATTTTTAGAGTGTAGATATTTTAGAAGTCGTAAAAGAAATACTGTACTGTTAAAATTAAGTTCTATAAGGGAAAGCAAAAACTCAGTAAGAAATGCCTCCTACTGTGTGAAATGGGAACTTGACATATTTAAAGGCTTTAGCTTAAATTATTAAATTAAAATATAATTATGAAAATTGTCTACTGGATATGCCATACCCAGGTAATCATAGCCCTTCCTATGACTACCATGACATTTCTGTCTATGCTGAAGACAGCCACAGCAGAGCCATGTTACTAATGTGGTAGATGATGGAGGTGGGAAAGGAATAAAGCAGTGATAGATGTCCTATTCATATAGCGGCCCTCTGTACATCCGCTTGCTTGCCTATGACACCCCTGTCTGGCTGCTGCTGAAATTTCAGCCTGTTTAAATGAGCACCAGCACCTTCATTTCTACTTGCAGGAGTTTGATAATTCTCAGTAGAAGGACAAGAAGAAACTTATGTAAGGGCTGCTGTAGGTGTTTTCTAAGATAAGGAATTCTCCTGTACAAAACTGGGGTCTTGATCAGTGAGAACATCTGGTTCTGACTTAATATCTATCCCATCCTCAGAGACTGCTATCTCCCTCAGAGATAAATAAATACAATAAAAAAAAAATGCCGGTTTCTTAGGAACAACACAGTTCACTTTACCATTTGCCTTCACGGTTATGAGATAAACTCAACTCTGCTACAAATGAATACACTAGTCCAGTGGAGTAAATAAATTTATAAATTTATATTTATATTTATTTATATTTATTTTTTATAATTGTGATATTCATTGTTGACATTTTTGCTCCTATGAATTTGGAGAAGCCCTGGAATTTTTTTTTTCAGGTCTAGTGCTAGAAATGGCAAGGGGAAGGACGACAGCTGTGTCTCTCTTGTCCCCTTGAAGACATGTAGCTCTCAATAGTGCTGCTCTCAGAAGGTTTTAGATTAGAGCAGTTAGGAAGGGTACAGTTCCTCATGCTGTGCTGACTCCCAGCCACAACGTTATTTTTGTTGCTACTTCATAACTGTAATTTTGCTACTGTTATAAACCTTGATGTAAATATTTGATATGTGACCTTAGCTCCCAAAGGGGTCCCGGCCCACAGGTTGAGAACCACTGGACTAGTGTATTCATTTGTAGCAGAGTTGAGTTTATCTCATAACCATGAAGGCAAATGGTAAAGTAAACTGTGTTCTTTCTTAGAAACAGACTTTTTTGTTGTTGTTATTTGCTTCTGACTGTATTTTTTTTTTTTTTTTTTTTGCCTCCATCTCCATAATGTAATCAGACAGTTTTACCTTGAAGTAACCTGTTTGTGCAGCTAAGCTGATCTTGGTGCTGATTTCCATGCCTCAGTGGCTGGCAGCTTCAGTTACCTGGAGACCACCACTTCTGCTTTGCCTGAGTCAGCTGAGCCTTGGCTTTTGTTTCCAGTACATAGCCTAAAGTTGGCTCTTGCCTGTTTGTTCAACATAACACTTTCTTTTCACTGGTGCCTTTAAATTACATGTAGTTTTTAATGTGGGCACTGTCTTGCTATTTGTTTTCTATTTCTATTGCTATCTGTTTTCCTCTCTTTTCCTGTCTATGCAGGTTAATTGAATAATTCTTTGATTTCATTTTATCTCTACTTGTGGTTTTCTCTGTTTTATTGATGCCCAATCCAAAGTTTAATGTATCCCTCACCATTCCTTCTGTGATAATGACTTCAGGGAAGGCTCTGCTGCTCAGCTATTCAACCTCTGGCCCCACACCCCCTGCTCCCAATCTCTCTGGCCACATTCTTCTCACCCTTCTGCTAGTTGAATATTTGCTAACTTTATCTACTTCACAGTTCTCACATAGGTGAGTTCGTTCATGGCTGACTTTAATGTTGATATCCAACATTGGGAAGTGCTTGTGTTCTTAATTCTGGTGTCTTGAAAAACAAAGGAATAGGTTTATTAGAACACTGAAACACTGAATGGGTTTCTTTATTACTCTCTTTTCTAATTCTTCAGAAAATATAGATCAGATCTTATTTTCTTTCAGCTCATTCCCTCTTCCAAAGACAATACTAACAAGCTTAAGCTTGAATAGATCTTGTCTTCTTTTTAATTATAATTTTTAAAAATACTTAGATTCTATCATTTCCCGATTCCCTTTCCTCCCTCCAGATCCTCCCATGTACCTCCTTTCTGTCAAATTCATAGCTTTGTTCCCTATTGTGCGTGCACCACACACACACATACCCACACACACACCCCCACCCTGCTTAGTCCATAGAATATTGTTTGTATATATGTTTTCAGGGCTAACTGTTTGGTATGGAAGAATCAGTTGGTGTGTCCTTCCCTGGGGAAGGCTGTGCCTCCCACTCTCAGCACTCTGTTGCTGCCTGTAGTTCCTAGTCTAGGTTGAGCCTTACAGGGCTTTTCCATGTCAGCATTAGCATGTCTGTTGGTGTTGTCCCTGCTCAGGTTCTGTTTAGACTGCCATGTTAGTGAGACATGGAGGGTGGAGCGTCCTGAGAGACCATCTCAAAGCAAAATTCCCATTCTCCTGACTTTTTAGAACCTTTGCACTTCTCTTCTTCAATGAGCCCTGAGCCTCAGGTGCGGGCGTTACGTGGTAGGAGCTATGGAGTCACTCAGAGTTGGACTCAATAGCTCTGCACTGTGATCCATGTTCTGTAATGGTCGAAGCTTCTTGTCTATTACAAAGATACATTTTCTTTATCTGCATATCTGCACATATCTGCAGATTTTATTTTCTTTGCAGCTGGATAGTTAGTTCTCAATGGGTTATATGATCTACATTTTCATTAAACGTTTGTCAGGTGGAGGACATTTAGGTTGTTTCCATTTTCTAGATATTGTGACTAGAACTTCAGTGAACACGGCTGAGCAAGGATCTGTGAAGTAGGATGTCGAGTCCTTTGGGCATGTGCCAGGGAATGCTATAGCTTGGTCATATGGTAGATTAGTTTTAGCTTTTTGAGGGTTCTTCAAACTGATTTCCAGAGTATCTGGGCTAGTTTGCAACCCCACCAACAGTGAATAAGGGTTTCCTTTTTCCACATCTTCTCTAGCATTTGTTGTGAGTTGTTTTGTTGATCTTGGCATTCTTACAGGGGTAAGAGAAAATCTTAAAGTTGTTTCTGTAAGCATTTCTCTAGTTGTTAATGATGATAAACAGTTTTTGGGTATTTCTTAGCCAATTTTATTTATTGTTTAAGAACTCTGCTTAGGCCGGGCGGTGGTGGCGCACGCCTTTAATCCCAGCACTTGGGAGGCAGAGGCAGGCGGATTTC